>NC_091622.1:109564439-109864439 GCF_027580195.1 Bos mutus | reverse complement strand
AGGATTGAACCCAGGTCTCCAGCATTGCAGGTGTGTTCTTTATCATCTGAGTCACCAGGGAAGCCCCACAAAATAAAATGGGTTACCTAAAATCTTATGATTGGATGATTCTAGAAATTGTGAACATAATGTACCTGGAAAAACCCAAGAACTTGAAGCGGTGATCTTGGGTTGGATAACTTAGGTTGCTGCCCATTATCTCAGTGTTTTCAACCATGCCTCCTGACTTTGATTCCTCCAGCAAACTTTTATTTGGTGCCTGCTGTATACTTTGCATCTTGCTAGGCTCTAGAGATTGAGTGATGATCAAAATAATAGTAATGCCTGTCTTTCAGTCACAGTGTTGCAGCAAATGAGATATTAGATGTAAAAGTTCTTTGTAAAGTGTATAATTCCATACAAATTAGACATAATCTGATATATGGTATCAGCAATGGAGCTTTGAAGATAATGAAAACTCCTTGGGTACAAAGAGAAAATACATGTGCATTGTGCAGTTGTGAAGTCTAGAAATTGAACAGAATGCTTGATCAATACAAATGCAGAGAACTTCTCCTTTTTTACCACTAGTATTTCAGCTCTAGTACAGAGCATACAGTTTACACCAAATATCTACTGAATAAATTAATTTAGTTCATCTCATTTTGTGTGTATATATGTAATTTTTTTAGTGTAAATGACTAGAAGTGGAATTAATGGATAAGATTTGGTCTTGTTGTTGTTGTGCAGTGGCTAAGTCATGTCCAACCCTTTGCGACCCCATGGACTGATTTTCCTGTCCTTCACTATCTCCTGGAGTTTGCTCAAACTCATATCCATCGAACTGGGATAAGATTATATATGTTTAATCTTGATAGATAAATATCTCTTCCAATTGACTATACCAATAATTTTTACCTCTATATTTTAACCCCTTTTGTTTTTGGCTGGCATATTTTTTTCTTCTGGGAATAACATTCCCTTCTTCTAGGAATTATGCCTTCTCTTATTCTTCTGGAAGGAGGTGCCAAGTTAATATAAACTCAAGATTTGGTCAGCACTGGGCCCAGACTCAAGCTTGGCCAATCATAGAACTCCAATTCTTACGTCATCAATTACTGGTGCAAGAGTGGTCAGTGGATATTTCCAGAGCCAGTGAGTCCCAATCTTTAGGATTTTTGGATTTGGGGAGTTTGAGACTTGAATCAGTCATTTTCTATTGATTGAAGCTGTAAGATATAAAAGTCAGAATTTTCTGATTGCTGTGTTCCCCACCAAACAGTAAAAGCAAGTAAGCAGCAAGAGAGAGATGTCTCAAGCCAATACGCAGGAAAGAGCCAAAGAGATGAGTTCAAATGCCACATGAGTGCCTGGTTCCTATTGTCTCTGCTGTCAAACTACCTGAGCAATATTGTGACTCAGGAAATACCCCAATCATTGTATAATGATAATAGCAGTAACATTTTTTGCTTAAGTCAGTTCAAGCTGGCTTTCTCCCATGTTTGGAATACTGGATTAAGTTGCCATTTCCTGCTACTCCAGGGTGGGTCACAGATGTGGGGGCTTTAAACTAAAATCAGTCAAAAGAGCTTTGGTTTGGCTTTTTTTTTAACCTTATATTGGAATAGAATTTATTTACAATGTTGTATTAGTTTCAGGTGTATAGCAAAGTTATACATATACATGTATTTATTCTTTTTCAGATTTTTTCCCATTTAGGTTATTGCAAAATATTGAGTAAAGTTCTAGTAGGTCCTTTTGATTATTTTATATATAGTAGTGTGTGTATGTTAATCCCAAACTCCTAATTTATCCCTCCCTCCCAAAGTGATTTGCACTGGCTAACATTACAAATCAGTATAGCAAAATATATACTCACTGTAAGGGATGTGCTGTTAGTAGAAACTGTGATCCAAGTGCACTCTGTACTCAGTATGTCCTGGACTAAGGATGGATGGATGGATGATAACATCAGTCAGGAACTGGTGTGGTAATGATCACACTGAACCATTTGCATTGGAAAAACCAAGGTTAAGCTAGAAACCAAGGTTTGAAGTAAGATAAGGAAAAAGCTGGCTGTCCTGCATTTGGCAGCCTGTCTGGGAGTCTCAGCTAATCAGTGCCACTCCCATAATGGTTATTTGTGGCTCATTCCTCTGAATTCCCAAAGCATCTCCACTCCACCTCTTCTAGCTCTCTCGTCCTCACCCGTCCCACCTAAGAGGGTGTGTTCTCCAAGCCTTGGCACTGAGCCTTCTGTTCTGGGCTCCTTTCGCTAGGTGAGATGCGGGCAACACACAGGCCGAGGGCCAGCTGGGGCTGCAGAGCTCTGGAATGCGATGTGCGATCTCATTTCACGAGGAAAATCTTCGAAAGTTGTTTTATTGATGTTATACTTTTGGTGGCTAAAAAGCAATGTCAACTTTCCTAATGACAATCTCTATTCAATAAAGTGGGTAATTCTGGTTCCAAAACTAGATTAACTTTCTGTGCAATCCCATAAAGGTATTTTCTTTTTGACTAAAATAAGTATGGCCTCTAAATCAGTCAGTCTGAAAGGAAATCAACTCTGATTATTCATTGGAAGGATTGATCCTGAAGCTGAAGCTCCAATACTTTGGCCACCTGATGTGAAGAGATGACTCACTGAAAGAGATCCTAATGCTGGCAAAGATTTAGGGCAGGAGGAGAAGGGGACGACAGAGGATGAAATGGTTGGATGGCATCACTGACTTGATGGACCTGAATCTGAGCAAACTCCAGGAGACAATGGAGGATAGAGGAGCCTGGTGTACTGTAGTCCATGGGGTCACAAAGAGTCAGATACAAGTTAGTGTCTGAACAACAACAATAGATGCACATACACACACACACACACACACACACACACATATATATATGCATGCTCAGTCATGTCCGACTCTTTGCGACTCTATGGACTTTAGCCCACCAGGCTCCTCTGTCCATGGAATTTTCCAGGCAAGAATACTGAAGTGGGTTGCCATTTCCTTCTCCAGGGGATGTCCCAACCCAGGAATCGAACCCATCTCTTGCTTGGCAGGCAGATTCTTTACCACTGAGACACTTGGGAAGCCATATATATATATATATACACACACACATTAATTTTCTGATGTTAGCAAATACCCACTCCTTTACTGTGCAGTTCCATTGGAAAAGTTTTTCTGCATATTCAGATATGTGAATTGTTATTCTAAACAGCTAATGTACACGTACCTAATAGTTTAAACCTTACAACCACCTGTAAAATCTCTGCTCATTTTAGAAAGAATTCTAAACTGGACACATTGAAATAAATTGTCTAGAGTCAGAGGTAGTAAGTAGGTGAGTCAAATGAAAACCAAGTCTTACCAATGAGCCTATGGTTTTTGCCTTTTTAAACTGCATTTATCAGCCAACTAGAGTTTGTCTTTCTGAGCTCCAAAACTTAAAGAAAAAAATAGCCTTGCTTTGATAGACTGACTTCTTAGCCATGGCAAATCATACCCATCTTAACCTTTTCATGACTCACAGGGACATCTTTATGAATCACAATTACTTTAATGCTGACATCGTGAGGTTATTTATGATTTTTAGATGAGCTCATTTGCTATTCACTTTTTTCAATCCACAAACATTTATAGAATGCCCTCTGTGGTAGGCAGAATTCTAAATGGGCCCCATGAGTCCCTGCCCCTGGTACTTGTTTCAGATAATCCCCAGGATTGTGAATGTGAGGGATTTTGCTCTGTAAATAGGTCAGGTTACTTGGCAAGTTGACCTTAAGATATGGAGATTATCCAGGTAGGCCTGATTGAATCACAGGACTCCTTTGAAAGCAGTTTTCCAGCTGGTTTTAGAGAAAAGGAGGTCAGATATTCAAATTACAAGAAGGATTTGACATTCTATTACTGGCTTGAAGATAGAGGGGGATGCCTGGTAAGAAATGTGGGTGGCCTCGAGGAGCTAAGAACAAAGCCTGACTGACCACAGGGAAATGGAGGCCTCAATCTTTCAGCCTCGTGGAGCCAGATTTTGTAAACAATCTGAGCAAGTTTAGAAGTGAATCCTTCTCCAGTGCCTCCATACAGGAACTCAGCCTGGTGGACACCTTGATTTTAGCTTCTAATGCCCTGAAAGTGTTATAGGATCCAGCTATTCTGTGCCAGGAGGCCTGACCTGCAGGGTCATTTATTAGCTTTGAGCTAATAATTACCATTTAATGTAATGGTAATTTGGAACAAAATTAAATGGTAATTTGGAACAAAACAATAAAAAACAAAAACAAAACCAATACACCTTCTATGTGCTAGGCAGGCACAGTACTTGGTGCTGGAAATATAATATGGCTTCTTCACTCACAGAATTTAAATTCTGGTAAGAGGGTAGATGTGGCTCAGATGGTAAAAGCGTCTGCCTGCCATGCGGGAGACCAGCGTTCAATCCCTGAATCGGGAAGATCCCCTGGAGAAGGAAATGGCAACCCACTCCAGTACTCGTGCCTGGAAAATTCCATGGATGGAGAAGCCTGGTGGACTACAGTCCATGGGGTTGCAAAGAGTTGGACACGACTGAGCAACTTCACTTAAGAGGGTAGAGGATGAAGGAGATGCAATGAAGATGTGTTGGTTACTCAGTTGTGTCCGACTATTTGCAACCCCGTGGACTGTAGCTCATTAGGCTCCTCTGTCCATGGGATTTCCAGGTAAGAATATTGGAGTGGGTAGCCATTCCTTTCTCCAGGAGATCCACCCCCTGATCCAGGGATTGAACCCAGGTCTCCTGCTTTGCAGGCGGATTCCTTATCATCTGAGCCACCAGGAAAGTAAGTAAATAAGTGTTAGTCCTCAGTCATGCCTGACTCTTTGCAACTCCATGGACTGCAGCCCACCAGGCTCCTCTGTCCATGAGATTTTCCAGGCAAGGATACTAGAGTGGGTTGCTGTTTCCTTCTCCAGGGGATTTTCCCAACCCAGGGATCAAACCCAGGTCTCCTGCACTGCAGGCAGATTCTTTACCACCTGAGCTAAGCCAGGAAAGTTCAATACAAATACACATAGTAAAAAATCAGACTGTGGGCAGTGCTGTGCAGAGCATTATAATGGAGTATATGATCTAGAGGGTCTAGAGGGTTCCTTCAGATCAGCTGGTCAGGGAAAGTCTCTGTCGGGTAGCTGTACTTAAAAAGGCTTGCACAGTAAGGAGTTTCAAGCCAGGTTCAGTTCGGAAGAAAAAGCTACCCAAGCAGAGGATGGACCAAGGCAAAGGGCGTCATGTGAGAAGGAGCTTGTGGTTGACAGACGGATGGAAGGGCAGCGTGGCTGGGACCTGCATGGTTAGGGAGCCAGCAGAGGAGGTTGGAGAGGTGGCAGAGTCCAGGTCAGATAGGACTTTGTGTGTCATGGCAGACAATTTGAATTTGATTCTAAACATGTTGGGAGTCATTGTGCTATACTGTGCCATGCTAAGTTGCTTCAGTCGTATCTGACTCTTTGTGACCACATGGACCGTAGCCCACCAGGCTCCTCTGTCCATGAGTTTCTCCAGGCAAGTATACTGCAGTGGGTTGCCATGCCCTCCTCCAGGGTATCTTCCCAACCCAGGGATCAAACCCCTATCTTTTACATCTCCTGCATTGGCAGGAATGTCCTTTACCACTAATGCCACCCGGGAAACCCTGGGAGTCTTTGGAGGACTTTAAAATTATCGTGATATGATTTACACTTTCCAGATTTTGTACAGTGTGGAGGCAAATAGAAACATCCTGATAAAAATCAGAATTAGAGCAAGACTTTTATTCATGAAATCAAAATATTTTTCCAGCTGTTTATGCATAGAATATATTTAAATTTTAATTCAATCTTTGGTTCAGGGATATTTTCCCCTTTTACCTATTTTATTGCTCTTTATCTTCCCTTCTCTGTGTGTTTTATTTTTTTCTTTTGAGAAAATTAGGAAAAAAAATTACAGGAAACAATATTCAAATGTCCGACCAAGACCGACATTTTCACATACTTACATGTTCAACTTCTTATATTTTTTAATAAAAGAAAAATATACTATGCATAGGCTTCCCAGATGGTGCAGTAGTAAAGAATCTGCCGGCCAATGTAAGCGACGCAAGAGATACAAGCTCAAACCCTGAGTTGGAAGATCTCCTGGAGGAGAAAATGGCAACCCACCCCAGTGTCCTTGCCTGGAAAATTTCATGGACAGAGGACCCTGGTGGGCTACATTCCATGGGGTAACAGAGAGTCTGATACAACTGAGTGTGCACACCCACATACACACACACACACAAATACTACATATAAAAGTAAAGTCTATTTTGTCCTCTTTTCCTATCCTATTTCCTTTATAAGCAGTTCAATGCATCATAGATTTTGTTATGGCATTTTAGGTCTTTGCTGAATTTTTATTTTTTAAATACTTGTATATATTTTAAATATTTGGTGGATTTTTAAATTTAGAAATATTATCATTTATGGATTATTTATATGTCATAAAATTTATATAAAACCTATGTTGTCATTTTTGTTTAGTCACCCAGTCATGTCCAACTTTTTGTGACCCCATGGACTGCAGCACACCAGGCCTCCCTGTTCCTCGCCATCTCCCAAGTTTGCCCAAGTTCATGTTCATTGCATTGGTGATGCTGTCCAGCCATCTCATCCTCTGATGCCCTCTTCTCTTTCTGCCCTCAATCTTTCCCAGGGCATCAGGGACTTTTTCAATGAGTCATCTGTTCACATCAGATGACCAAAATACTGGAGCTTAAGCTTCAGTATCAGTCCTTCCAGTGAATATTCAGGGTTGATCTCCTGTAAGATTGACTTGTTTGATCTCCATTCTCCAAGGGACTTTCAGGAGTCCTCTCAAGTACCACAGTTTGCAGGTATCAATTCTTTGGAGTTTTGCCTTCTTTACAGTCCAGCTCTCACAAGCGTATGTGACCACTGGGAAGACCATAGCCTTGACTATATGGACTTTTGTAGGCAGAGTAATGTCTCTGCTTTTCAACACACTGTCTAGGTTTGTCATAGCTTTCCTGCCAAGAAGCAATCATCTTCTGATTTCATGGTGCAGTCACAAGCTGCAGTGAGTTGGGAGCTCAAGAAGAGGAAATCTGTCACTACTAACACCTTTTCCCTTCTATTTGCCATGAAATAATGGGGCCGGCAATTGCAGCCCACTCCAGTACTCTTGCCTGGAAAATCCCATGGATGGAGGAGCCTGGTGGGCTACGGTCCATGGGGTCGCTAAGAGTCGGACACGACTGAAGCGACTTAGCAGCAATGGGGCCAGATGCCATCATCTTAGTCTTGCTGCTGCTACTGGTGCTAAGTCACTTCAGTCGTGTCCGACTCTGTGCGACCCCGTAGACGGCAGCCCACCAGGCTCCCCCGTCCCTGGGATTCTCCAGGCAAGAACACTGGGGTGGGTCGCCATTTCCTTCTCCAATGCATGAAAGTAAAAAGTGAAAGTGAAGTCTCTCAGTCATGTCCGACTCTTAGCGACCCCATAGACTGCCCACCAGGCTCCGTGGGATTTTCCAGCAAGAGTATTGGAGTGGGGTGCCACTGCCATCTTAGTCTTAAGACTCTAATAAACATAAAAAATAAAATTGTAAAGGCCAATAGCTAAATAGGGGCAATCAGTTGAGCGTTGATTGGGAATATTCAGAGCAAATATGACGGCTTGGACAAGGGCAAGGGGTGGAAATAGAAAGAAGTAGACAGATTTGAGATCTGTTTCAAAGGTTGTGTTGATAGATCTTGCTGATGGATTAGATGTGAGGGAAGAGGGAAAGAGAAAGCTCAAGATAATTCCTCGCGTTTATTGACTGGAACAACTAAGTGGATGACATTGACAAAAGTAGGGAAGGTGCTGGAAGACCAAGAGGTCTATGTTGGCTGAATAAAGTTCGAGATAACCTGTTAGATATCAAGTTTCAGTGAGTTTATACATCTGGAGATCAGAAGGGCAGTTAGGACTGGAGATACAAATGTGGGAATGACCAGCAAAATGGGTCATACCTAAAACTTTGAGATTATCCAGAGAGAGCCTGGAGACAGAGAAAAGAATGAGGACTGAACTCTGGTGTACTCCAAAATTTAGCGATCAAAAAGTAGAACCAGTATAGGAGGCTGGCCAGAAATAGTTGATGCATTAGAAGGAAATAGGACAGTGTGTGGTCCCAGAAGCCAAGAGAGGAGAAAGAAGCGGTTGAGTTGTGAAATCAAGTCAGTGACTTTATGCAGCTCTTTTTCTTTTGATGTCCACTATGACCCGTGCAGTAGGGAGTGATAGAACCATGATTTTCATTCTGGAGATAAAGAATGGCTTTGGGAGAGTCAATGATGATTCCCAGATGGCCTGGCTAATCAGAGGCCCTTCATAGTGTGTGGTTCTAGAACGCCTACCATTCAAGAAAAGCTGCAACAGCCCTATCTTTTTTGTTGGGTTGTATGATGTCTTGGGGCCTATGGTATAGTTAACACCCTGTGCCTCTTACAAAAAAAATGAATGCTGAGGTTTGATAGCCTTGTGATTAGTTTTTATTATTTTCCCCATTTGTTGTTAACTAGCATTCCTACCTGCCCTAAATGCCCTTACCTGGCTTGCCTTTTCCTACTTTAAATTTTTTGTACACTTTATGATTTATACCTGAACTCCAAATGTGTGGCATATACTGAATTCTCCATAGATAATGCTAAGTACAGAGTTCTTTATTTTCTCCATCATGCTTGGCCCTGTTCAATAATTGTTAACCCTGGATAATATTAAGTGAAAGAGAATATTAACCTGGAGTTCTGATATTCTTGCAAAAGTGTTAGTTAGGGCTTGGAATAAATAATAATATTGAATTTTCTCTATTCTTTCATAGTGGATGGATTTGAGCCAAAACCATCTCTTTGTTGCTAGTTCTGGAAAATTACTCTGTTTTAAATTTGGCTTTAATCTTTGGAAAGCCAAAGATCACTAGGATCAAATGACCTCAAACCCATGATTGAGGATATGCTTTTTTTTTTTCTAGTCTTCTCTGCTTGGTTTAAGAGGCACTCAGCTGCTAAAAAGCAATAAAGAAAAAAATTAAACAATGAAAATCACATAGAGCAAGACACTAGAAAAAATGCATTTACAAGATATGGAGACTGAGTTTACACACACAATGATTTGGTTGACTTAGTAGTATAATAAATCAAAAATATTTGTTCTAAGTGTAAACCTTAGCCAAACTTTACAAATACACTACAAGGACTGAGATTGTTTTTTAAATTAAAAATTTTAAGATACAAATTCAAATGTTTAGTGCACAATAATTAACCCTTTCCAGAATAAAATGAACTTCTTTGTCATCTTTTTACTTAAACATGTTCTTTTTTTTTTCTTAAACATGTTTATGATTTTTTTTTTTTTTGGATGTAGAAAGCTGACCAGATTATAATATTAAAGAGAGAAGATATCTTAAAATTGTTAAGTTGTTAGAGGTTACTTACTTTTACTTCTTTTATGGGAAAATATATATTGCATTCTAAGGAGAGCAAGGAGGGAGACTTACATTATTTTCGGAATCCTACTTCATAGTGGGCCCCACATGACATGTTTCTATATGCATTACTTAGGCCTTTTGTTTAGGTATGTTATGTCATTTCTTCCTCCAGATGAAGGAACAGAGAGGTTGGTCTACTGTCCTCAAGTCACACAGCTAGTCGGCATCAGAGCTGACATCCAGACAAGGCAGTCTGTGTGAGCCCGTCAGACACAAAGACAGAAACTGGGGAGCAGGAAGAGCTTATTTCCGGTTCCTGGAGCACATCGCCTTCTCCCAACAGAGGACTGGCCTTTATCCCCACAATGATGGCAATGCCATCTTCACTGTCCTTGTAAAAGACAAAAGACTTGATTTTTATCAACTGCCTGTTTCAAAGAAACATATTCATAGAGGGGGCAGTCATCCGAAGGGTCTGAAGATCACTGTATTAGTTGACTAGGGCTTCAGTAGGCTTCTCCTTAATCTGAACCAAATACACCCCTTTATTATTTAAGCCAATCTGAATTTTTGCTCTTTGTTGTTACCATACTTTAAACCACCTCAAATCCTTTTGGGAGCAAGGGAGAATGTCAATCAATGAAACCGGTGAACTGCATCATCAACCAGAGTCAGCGTGATTGGATCTGGTCCACTTTTCTAACCTCAGCCTTGCTCTGTGCGTGTCTCCTTCTACCAGCTCCATCCCCACTGCAGAAGGACTGGCTGTTCTCCGGGTGCACCCTGCCTTCCCAACTGTGTGCCTGCTACTACTCACCACAATGTCTGTTTCAACCCATCACCAAGAGTCAACCCAAACATCACTCCTTAAGGACGACAGACCTGAGTTGGCTATTTTTTTTTTTTAATGCTTCCTTGAGACCTCTGTACACAATCTCTCCATTGCTGTAGTCACAACATAGCTTTATATCTGCTCTTGTGTCTCCTCTAGGCAGTAGGTTCCTTGAGGGCAGAGACCAGGCCTCTTCACCTTGGCATCATTACTGCCCTGTATCATCCCTGACTCATTGGAAAAGAGCTGACTTATTGGAAAAACAAAAAACCAAAAAACCTGATGCTGAGAAAGATAGAAGGTGTGGGAGAAAGGGATGACAGAGGACCAGATGTTTGGACGGCATCACCGACTCAATGGACATAAGTTTAAGCAAGCTCTGGGAGATGGTAAAGGACAGGGAGGCCTGGCGTGCTGCAGTCCATGGGGTCACAAAGAGCTGGACATGACTGAGCGGCTGAACAACCGCAAATCATCCCTGACAGATAGCAGGTACTCAATCTACTTGTATATATTAATAGTTTGTTGTTGATCAAAGTGAGGAACTAGAAACTGAGAAACAAAGATCCATCGGGTTCATCAGTATCAGACGAGTTTTAATCCCAGAGAGTGATCTAAGTTGTGCTGTACTATGGAAAGAGTTTAGTAAATCCGGATTCTGCAATTCAGAGTGTTAGTATCGGGAGCATGCATCGTTCAGCCTTTTCATTTCTCAAATTAGGAAGCTGGGACCCAGAATGATAAGGCAACTTGCCCACGGTTGCACAGTTTATTAGACTCAGGTTCAAGAAGGGCGCCCAGACCTCCTTCTTCCCAACTTGTGCTCTTCCAGCTACTTTTCAGCCATGTTATGTACTCTCAATCCCTTGATTTGCATCACCTAAACCTCATTGAGTCCTTATTTTCTCATTACAAAAGTGGAACTATTGTTACCGATGACCTGACAGAACCAAGTGATATAAGTGCATGAAAGCACGCTGAGAGCTATAAATACACCTTCAAAATATGAGATTTCATTGTAGGATGCTTCTTGACTTTGGGGACCGTGCAGACAAAGTCACTCATTCCCTTTGGTGACAGGAAACGTTGTATAATCCTGCAATTTGGCATGTCTACAAAGAGTAAAATTCAAGCCATTACAGAGAGCATCTTTCTTCCATTTGCTTTAACAAGTGTTGTTTCATTTTAATAATCTGTGACAAAATGTCTTGCTAATGAGAAAAGCATGGGAAATGCATGAGGTAAAAAGAAACACAGTCAGCACTGTAGGGCTTTCCTGAAATTCTTGTTATCAATCTTTTTCCAAAGAAGGAAATCAATACTGTCATTTCCAGGTGGGCTCAGCCAGCCTTGTGTGTGTGTGCTAAGTGGTGTCCAACTCTTTGCAAGCCCATGGACTGTAGCCTTCCAGGCTCCTCTCTCCATGGAATTTCCCAGGCAAGAATACTGGAATGGGTTGCTATTTCCATGTCGAGGGGATCTTCCTGATCAAGTGATCAAACTCACCTCTCTTGTATCTCCTGCATTGGCAGGCGGATTCTTTATCACTGGTGCCATGTGGGAAGCCTTGAAGATCTGTGGAAAGAGTGGGAGTCAAAGTGACTTGTTTGTCTTAGTGCTGATCAATGTACCTGATTCATGCACAAGATAACTTAAAAAAAATATGTATATGAAATATCTGGGGGCGTGCCAAACCAGCTATTTTCTGTCCTTCCTATATCCTCGTGCTTGCTATTAAAAATGGTTATGGAGATAATTTAAGCAGTTTTTGGTTCCTATCAAAAATGATTATATGTGAGATCCTGTGCTGGGTGCTGGGAACATAGAGGCAAATTCAGCCAGGGAATGAGACATACTGAGGTAAGTACCCAGTCCTATAGGAGAACATAACCAGGTACTTCGTCATTCCCAGGGGTTGTCTGATATATCAGAGTGTTCTTCTAAGCCAGTGTTTAAACCTGCCAGTCAACCTATTTTGTAGTTTAATCCCAGCTTCCCATTTCTGAACTTTCAAAGTGTCTTCTTTGTCCCTTTCTTATGACATATAATAATAAGAGCTATCACTTAGTAAATGCCTATGTGAGAGATTCCTAAGTAATATCTATACAAATACTCATATTTAGTTTACTCCTTCAAATAACTCTAGTGTTTTCTCAGTAAACATAATCCAGTGTAAGGAATTCACGATGCCATCACTGACTCTTCGTACAGTTTTGTTTTGTTTTTTTTTCCTGCTCATCTAAATTACTTTTGTCTCTTCAGTCAAATGTTCCCTATTACAGTGTATTTGTGTAGGCATATGATGATGCTATTAATGGTGATGGTGATGACGATAGTCTGGTCCTTACTCCTTTGCTATATATGGTGCTAAGTCTTCACAAAGCATCATCTCATTTAATGCGCTCAATACAGGCATCAGGTAGGTTTGATTATATTCCTTATTGGACAGATGAAGAAACCAGAGTAGTTAAATTTCCCCAAAAGATACCCAGCTACTAAGTAAGAGACCTGGGATGAAGCCTATATCCTTCCAGATCTTGAGCTTGAAAACTGAGTGCTATGCTCCTTCAGTGTCTTTTCTGGAGCAGGCAGAAGATTTCATCCACAGAGAGTTTATTCTTTACGTCTGCTAGAAACCCAGCACATATGACTCTCCCTGGACTGTCTCATTTAGGTTCTCAACTTGGCTGGTTCCACTGTATCTTGGAAATTGACATGAGGCTTCCAGTTAGTCATAGCAAAGGTCCACACACATGCCTTTCTCTTCTCCCTCCCCACCCCCCATACCCTTGAAGTAGTGGCAGAAGAGAAAATACACTGGTCTGCAAAGGACAAAATGAGTAGGAAGAGACAGCAATGAATGGAACGGCTCAACCACTGTTCTGAAGATAGGAAACAGATGCAGGCGCAGCAGACCACTTAGCTGAGCAGAGAAAGTTCCCACTTAAGTGCCTGCAGATGACTTGCCCCTGGAGTCTCTGAGAGGCTCTGCGAGAAGAACACCAGGAGTAGTGGAAGGTTGAGGGGGCACACAGGCTGAAACTGGAGGGTTGGCAGACCTGGCTCCCTCCTTTACCCTTCCTCGAGGTGGTCCCTTCCTCACCTTTGGAAAATTAAACTCATGGGACTCTGTTCTCAGGGACACCAAGGTCTGGGGAGAGCAAGGTGGTATGGGATGGGGCTAGAACAGAAGATTAAGAGCGCTTCATATAACAAACTGCAAGGCCATCAGCACCCTTCCCTGTTTTCCCAGAAGGCCAGCATCTCAGCATATATACCTATTTTCTGAAGCTCTGGAGCAGCAGATTGAAAGATCATTTTGTAATGAAACAAAGTAGCTCTAAAGGAGAGCTTCGCAGAGACAGACAAATGGAGCTTTCCATCCGCAAGGATGGCGTGCCCTTTAATTATCCCAAGTAAAACCCAGCAATTAAGTCTCTGCCCATGCTCACAGTGCCTCAGATAAACATTTGGTGCTTTGCTCTTAAAAAAAAAAAGCAAATGGGCAATCCAGGTATTTAAGGAAGGCCCTCCACATGAAAGTGACAAAAATGTACCAAATCCCCCAGAGAACCAACCAGTGAAACAAACAAACCAACAGAAAACAACAACGAAAAGGAACTCAATAAAACAAACCATGCTGGCATCAGGGGAAAACTTAAAACATCTACAACTAATATCTTCAGAAAGGTAAGAAAATTTGTTACACATTTAAAATATCAGTAGGATGCTTGAGAAAAGGAAACAGAATAATAAAGAGCTCTTTTGGGGAAAAGACATCATTTTGATTTCACACACCTCTAAAAAAGTAAAAAGTTTATTAAAAGTTGAAAGGTGACTTTGTCGCCCACCAAAAGGAAAAATGATGGACAAGAAGGAAGAAAAACAGGAAAATTAAAAGCTCAACCCAGGGACTCCCCCATCAGTACATTAGGAGACTCAGAAAGAGAAGACAGAGAAAATGGAAAGGATTAACTGATCAGAGGTCTAATGTGAGTATGTCTTCCCTAACTGAAGTATGTGAACTTCTGTATTGACTGGTTCCTGATTGCTCAGCCCACAGTCAGCAAGAAGATCTTACTTACCTCCAGCCACATTAGTGTGAAATTGTAGAACACTTGGAATAAATACGAGAGAGAGACAAAGAGACAGAGACAAGATTCAGAATTCAAAATGGCTTCAAATTTAATCATAGCAACACTAGAAAACAGGAGAGCAATATTTTCAAAATTGAAAGAGATAATTATAGTCAACCTAGTATTATACACAGCAAATTATCAATTGAGAGCATAAGGTATTATTTACATATTTTCTGACATGAAAGATGCAAGCATTTTATCCACTATACATCTTTTCTTCAGTTCAGGTCCATTGCTCAGTTGTGTCTGACTCTTGGCAACCCCATGGACTGCAGCACGCCAGGCTTCCCTGTCCATCACCAACTCCCAGAGCTTACTCAAACTCATGTCCATCGAGTCGGTGATGCCATCCAACCATCTTGTCCTCTGTCATCCCTTTCTCCTCCTGTCTTCAATCTTGCCCAACATCAGTGTCTTTTCTAGAGAATCAGTTCTTTGCATCAGGTGGCCAAATATTGGAGCTTCAGCTTCAGCATCAGTCCTTCCAATGCATATTCAGGATTGATTTCCTTTAGGATTGACTGATTAATATTGGAAGTCAATATAGAAGGTCTTAAATGTAGAAAGCAAGATAGAGCAGTGTGAGTATCTTGTTTAGTGATGAGATAATTACCAGGAAAAGTAGGTAAGATATTAATGTTTGAAAGAAATAGGTTCTAGGGAGTAGGACTGAGGATTTGGTGGTGAGTGGGGGAGGAGATTGTGATCACTCAATATAAACCAGTTTATTTGATTTTTAAACATTAGAGCATTTGTTATTTAGGTGAAATGAAACAAATGCCCTCAGAACTTATTCTTTCCATGTAGCTTGCCTTGATGCTTTCCATATAGCTAAATTATTTCTCTTCCCTTCTCCCATGTCTATTTTGTGTTCGTGTAGATTATATGATTTATTACACTAGATTCATTGATATTTGATCATCCAGTTTTGCCTTTTATACTCTTCGAATGTAGAGACTATGAGAGGTTTCCAAAAATCTCTTGGTTCACTTTGCTCTCATTGTCTTGGTAGTTAGTTTATGGAATCTTTAGTCTGAAAGAAATACCTAGTGGGTCTGTTTGTTGAGTAATTAGGTCCAATGAACTTAAGATCATCTTTTATAAGTATTAATGCTTTGGAAAGGAGCCCTGGGAGCTTACAGTGCTTTTTTTTTTTCATCTTGGAGAGGCCCACCCCCTTGTGCCCTTCAAAGTAGCAGTGGTACTAACTCCCCACAACATAAATTGCTTAAGCACAACAATAACAGAAATCAAAAATTAAAAAAAGAAAAAACTAACCTACAATTCTGCCTCTCGAAGAATAACCTGTTTTCCTGTTTCTAGCCCTTGTCTATGTGCAGACGTGAGATTTTTGCAATCAGTGAAGATATGGTTTTGTGTCAAGACTTTACCACACACAGTTTACTTTGCTGGTACGTGGCTTTCATAATGGTTCTCTTTAACAGTTGTATATTTCATCATGCTATATTTATTGAACCATATCCCAGTGAATGGATATATTGATTGAATCTTTCTTACTCTGCAATTAATCTCCTTATACACATATCTCCATTTATTTATATAAAATAATTTATGGGTAGGGGCTAAAATGGGTATATATTTTTCAAGTTTTCATTTCTTTAAACTGGAAGGGAAGTTGCTCTGTCAGATCTCAACTTGAAGGCAGAGATGCTTTCTAAAGCATCATGCCTCTTGCTGACTTCTTCCAACTAACCTTACTTCTTCACATGGAGGTTCATCCAATTTGTTCAGAAAACAAAAACTTTTAAATTCTGGCTTTTTTTGAGGCCAAAGTCACATCATTTACTGCACTGGTTGGTCCTGATTTGCCCTCAGGGGTTGCGGAGCACCGGTGTGTTCCCTCTTTCCACATGGCAGCCCTTCAAATATGTGAAGATGATGATCATGGACAAGTGACCTTTGAGCAGTCTTTCAACTAAAATATTCCTTGTCTGTGATTGTGAATCCTCCTACTCACTCACCTTTGCCATTTTCTGCACCAATTACCCAAACCTTCTTCTCTCGCTGCCAATCACCCCCAGGTCCCCTGCATCATTGATGGGTTGCTTTTCCAGGTCTAGGGCACTGTTGTCTGTTCATTCAAAGATGCCATCATTTGTAGGCATCATCTGTAACTGCACCATCATTTTTTGTATATCTCTAAGAAACAAACAAAAACCTCTACCAATTAAGCCTTGACGTGACATCAATTATAAGGCACACTTCATTTTCAGAGATGTTAAAATGTGAAAATAGTGTGTGTCTTAGAATCAGTGAAATACAGCAAGGCAGCTGTTTCTTTCTAGGTCAGCTTCAGACTGTCAATGTGCGCCATGCAGTGCGGGCTCCTGGACTTGGAGCGGTGGTCCCTGAGTGGTTGGCTTTCCCTGACAAGGATAGCTGTTGCTGCACAGGCCTGTCCCAGTCCTGGGGGAGCTTGTAGTCATGTGTGATGTGGTTTGGTACTCATGTGTGTGTGCATTGCAAAGGCATGTTTAATTTAATTTATTGGGTTTATATTGCATATATTGTGAAATGATAACCGCAGCACAGCAGGTAGGAAATTCATAAACACAGAATCCACAAATAAGGAGAATTGCCTGTATTTCTAATAAAACTTCTTTCCCCCTTCTTCCTCCCCTCCTCACCTAACTACCAACTTGTCCTTACGTTTTTCTATCCATAGAGAGGTGCCTGGAATTATACTCAGCAAGAGTTTGACAATCACTATTACTGGATGGTGGATTTAAAAAATTTTCTTTTGAAAACAAAAATATCATAAAACAAATTTTTATAAATATAATGATGTCATTACTAAAAATTGATATTAAAGTATAGTTTTAAATATTATAAAATTAATAGAAATTGTTTATTTATCAAAATGGTATTCATGTTTTTTTTTCCCACCCTGAAATTCAATATTTCATGTAGATGTGATGATATAGGCAATAATATGCTGCTGGCTTTAGTGTAAATTGGCACAGTGGTCTTTTTGGAAGAAATTTGGCAAGATGCATCAAAAGCTTCAAAAGTTTAACCCCCTTTTATCCAAGCATTTCATTTGGAAATTTCACCCATGGAAATAATCACAAAAAAATTATTAACAATATTATAGTTGTATACGTGTAAATCAACCCAATAGACCATCAATAAGAGTTCAGAAAAAATAAATACAGATTTTATAAGCCATGGGCTTTAAGAATTTGTATGACATTGTTAACATGACAGAGTAAAACACCATACAACATAGATATGCAGAGAGCTGGACTCAACTGAGTGACTGAGCATGCACACATGCAGATACGTACATTAAAAAGACTTGAAAAATATATAACCAAAATGTTAGCAGTGGTTATCTCTGGGAGGAAGAATTCTAGGTAACTTTCATTAAAAAAAATATTTTTATGGTTAGTTTACAATTTCCACAGTAAGTTTAAATTTATAAAGAGAAATAGGGAAGTAAATATTATTTAAAAATAATACTTGGCCTCTCATGAAAGCATAATGATACACAGCATAATTTACATAAATGCAGATGCTTGTTTTTTTGGTCATTTGTCTTTTTTTTTTGGAAGACTGTGTAGTTGTACTCCTAAACATTGTATCATTTAAAGAGATCTGCATTGTCCTTGTGAGGCAGGTTTCATTGCCTTCAATTTATAGATGAGAGTTCCTAGATCCAGAGAGATTACACACAGAACCTAAGGGTCCCCTGGTAATCAGGGACACAGTCCAGATTTAAACACAAAATTTCTGACTTCTGCCTACAAAAGTCAGTGTCGGAGTTGTGAGACCATTGTCCTCTGAGACCAGCAGAGCAATCTGCCATTTAGTGCAAAAAAATGACATTTTCTATAGTATACTTCAGGCTTCTCTGGTGCTTAGTGGTAAAGAATCTGCCTGCAGCGCAGAAGCTGCAGGAGATGCGGATTCAATGCCTGGGTCTGGAAGATTCCCTGGAGGAGGGCATGGCAACCCACTCCAGTATTCTTGCCTGGAGAATCCCATGGACAGAAGAGCCTGGCGGGCTGCAGTCCATGGGGTTGCAGAGTTGAACATGACTGAAGCGACTTAGCACACACATAGCCTATCTCATTTTTAAACCTCACAGCAACCCAGTGATGACAGTACTACTACAGGTGGTCCTTTAAAGTTATTATCAGTAATGTTTTCATCAGAAATGTACGATGTTCAATATATCAATCGTTCATTGAACCAGTGTATTCCAGGTGCCTACAAAATACTAAATCAAAGTCGCTCAGTTGTGTTCGACTCTTTGAGACCCAATGGAACAGTCCATGGAATTCTCCAGGCCAGAATACTGGAGTGGGCAGCCGTTCCCTTCTCCAGGGGATCTTCCCAACCCAGGGATGGAACCCAGGTCTCTAGCATTGTAGGCAGATTCTTTACTAGCTGAGTCACCAGGGAAGTCCAAGAATACTGGACTAGGTACCCTCTCCCTTCTCCAGCAGATCTTCCTTCCCAACCCAGGGATCGAACCCGGGTCTCCTGCATTGCAGGCAGATTCTTTACTAGCCGTAAAGAAAGGAGGAAGCCCTTCCTTTACAAGGAAGCCCACAACATACTAAGCACTTTGTTAATACAACAATTATCACAGTCCCTGCTTTCATTCTGTTTTGGAGAGGCAGATGATAAAAATATTAATATACGAAATGGAAAGTGGTGATAAGTACTATGAGTAGAAGAGAAAATGGGAATGGGTTTCTCTCTCATTTTATGATCTTTCTCTATTTTGGGGTTTGGGAGTTTTGAGCAGAGTGTGGTTATCTTGTCCTGAAATAGAGAAGCTGGGAATGGAGAATGTATGGAAAATCAAGATCTTATGTTTGAGATGTCTATTAGACCCCTAATGGAGTTGTCAAGCTAGCAGTCACAAAAGTCTGAAGTTGAGGTGAGAGGTCAAGTCCAGAGATATAAATCTGGGAGGCATTGGCTTACAGATGGTACTTAAGGTCCTAAAATTATATGCAATTATCTAGGGAGACACGCCCTGGGGCACACCAACATTTAAAGGAAGAGGGGAAGATTGGGAGGCACTAAAGGAGACTGAAAAGAAAAAGGGAGAAGAAAACCAGGGAAACTGGTGTTTGAAATCATTTATTGTAGAACTAGGATGAAAATGCAGTTCTTCTGACTCAGGGTATTGTGTCTTTCCCCAGTTATTGAAGATTTTCACGATGCTTTTTTTCCTTTTTATGCTTATCATTTTTTTGTTCCTTAAAGTGTTATTTAAATAATAACTGAAGTGGTAGATTTGCCAGATGGTAATTGCTAAAATGACTTCCTTTACTCTTTAAGTCTTTTGGGCACCATTCCAGTTTTCTATAACCTTCAAACATATGTGTAAATAGTTCAGTGAGCTCATTATTGAACTCCCTGAACAGCAAAGCATGATATCATCCCAAAGCCAATTCTCACTCCCATAAAATGGAGCAATGAACCGTTTAGCTTAAAGGACTTTTACGGGAGGGTCTGTATTCTTACGTGGACATTCAAAATCCATGCTTTGTTATTTATTTTTATTTTTACAGTTTTACCTATATAATGGTATAAGCTTTATATGATAAATTGAGCTAATTTTAAGCCCAATGAATTTCTACACCTGTGTATGCTCATCTGCCCAGCATGCAGATCAAAATTTAGAAGCTTTCCAGCACCCAGAAGCCTGCCTTTCTCCACTGATACCCACTCTGTCTTTCCCCACGACTATTCTGAGTCGTGTTATCATTGTTTAGTTTTGCCTGTCCTTGAACACAGTATAAATGAAATTGTGCAGTATTTCCTTTGTGCCTGACTTCTTTATGTAACCCTCATATCTGCGGAGAGATGGTTAGATAGCACCACCGACTCAATGGACCTGAATCTGAGCAAACTCCAGGAGATAACGAAGGACAGGGGAGCCTGGCATGTTGCAGTCCACGGGGTCGCAAAGAGGCAGACACGACTTAGTGACTGAACAGCAACATCTGGTAGCCATGTTGTTGCATGTAGCAATTCATTCTTTTTAGAATTTCTCTGTAGTGTCTCATTTTGTGAATATACTGGAATTGCTTTCTCCATTCTACTCATGATAGACATTTGAGTTGTCTCCAGTCAAGGGTATTATGAACAAAACAACTGTGGTAGACACGTTGATTTCTCTTGACTGTTTCTCTGGGAGTGAATTGGTGGGAGTATAGACATGTTCTTTTCCTTTCTCTATTTTGCATACACATAAAAACTTCACCCACTCACTTTCATATACATATATATTCTGGCCTGTAGGAAATGCAAATTAAAATAATGAGATAACATTTATTGCTTATGAAATTAGTATTTTAGTGTATTTAGTACAGAAGATCCACCATAACCTACTCCCACTTCCATACATGGCTGATGAAAGGATAAATAGGCATGTCCATTTTGGAAATCATTTTGTCAGTATTACTAATAAGAGCCTTTAAAATTTTGTACCACTTGACCTAGGAGTCTTTTTTTTTTTTGTCTTTTTCTCTTTAAGAATTTACCCTAAAAAAAAAAAAAGAATTTACTCTAAGGATATTTTTATTATTGTAAATATGTATTCAAAGTTTATATTTAATATAAGTATGTTAAATATTGTAATAAATTTTATTAAAAGATTATGAGCCAAGATATTTGTCAGAGAACTATTTGCAGGGACAAAATATACAGTGAAAATGACTTACACCAAACACCTAGGAATAGAAGTAAAGCAGGTAACAACCTCTCAGTGCAACATGTGATGCTTTATCTATGAATTTATAATGGCATAGAAATATGATCTGCTAGAATGCTAAATTTAAAAGCAGAATCTGTATTTAGAGTCTTAATATACCTTTGGGGAAAATATATATAACACAAAGATGGTGAAGAATCTGCCTGCAATGCAGGAGAAACGGGGTTCCATCCCTGGATTGGGAAGATCCTCTGGAGAAGGGAATGACTACCCACTCCAGTATTTTTGCCTGGAAAATTTCCATGGACAGAGGAGCCTGGCAGGCTATAGTCCATGAGGTCACAAAGACTCGGACGTGACTGAGTGACTAACACACACACACACACACACACAACACACAAGGAAAGAGCCTTAAGAGGAAATATTAACAAAATGTCAATGCTGAACAGCAGAGTGGTAGGTTACCAGGTGATTATCTCCTATTCTCTATTTTGCAGATTTTCTGAAATGGTTAGCGTTGGTTTGTTTACATATGTTGAGATTTAAATCTCCGCTTGCACTGTCAGCGGCAGGTTGGGATGCTGGTTGAGAGTATGATTCCAGAAATAATATTACCTGGGCTCAAATCTTGGAGTCCAGGTTTCATTGTGCACTAGCTGTGTTTCCTTGAGCAAGTCTCAGTTTCCTGAAATTCACCAAGTGTTTACTGAGTGTCTAGTATGTGCCAGGCATGGTTCATCAAACAAACAGGTCAAATTCCCTGTGCTTTCGGAGCTTCCATTCTGGTGTGTGCCTTCCATTTCACGGAGAGCGGCAATGTGTCCAACGGACAGGGTGGTGATGAGCCAGCCTGGAGAAATGTCTGAAACGCGTGAGCTCTGGAGAAGTGCTAATGATACCCGGTACTTTTATATAATAATGCCTTACATTTTTATATAAAAAGGTCCTATAATTAGGCTTCCCTTGGTTGCACAGTGGTAAAGAATCTGCTTGCAATATAGGAGACCAGGATTCGATCGCTGGGTAGGAAGATCCCCGAGACAAGGAAATGGCTCTCTATGCCAGTATTCTTGCCTGGAGAATCCCAAGGTTTAATGGGGCTTTCCTGATGGTTCAGATGGTAAAGAATCTGTCTGCAATGTGGGAGACCTGGATTCAGTCCCTGGGTCAGGGAGATCCCCTGGAAAACGGAGTGGCAACCCACTCCAATATTCTTGCCTGAAGAATCCCATGGACAGAGGAGGCTGGCAGGCTACAGTCCATGGGGTCTCATTGAGTCAGACAGAACTGAGCAACTAACACAGTTATAGAGTTCTGCAATTCCTCATTTCACTATCAGTTTTATTTTAAACCCTCTATCTGAAAGGATGTATTCAAGCTGGTATTCAGTTGACCACTTTTTTTGGTCATTTGAGACCAATACTGATTATCCACCCAATCAGTACATTTTCATTCTATATTTTCCACAGACCATGGCTGTGGCAAAAGGAAACCCAGTTTTCTGAATGCTTTCTAAGAATTTCTGCTTCCTCATACTGATCTTGGTGATAAAATTATTTCTTATTATCTTTTTCAGTCCAGTTCAGTTGTTCAGTCATGTCCGACTCTTTGCGACCCCATGAACCACAGCACACCAGGCCTCCCTGTCCATCACGAACTCCTGGAGTTTACCTAAACTCATATCCATCGAGTCAGTGATGCCATGTAAACACCTCATCCTCTGTCGACCCCTTCTCCTGCCTTCAATCTGTCCCAACATCAGGGTCTTTTCCAATGAGTCAGCTCTTCACATCAGGTGGCCAAAGTATTGGAGTTTCAGCTTTAACATCACTCCTTTCAATGAACACCCAGGACT
The DNA here is from genome assembly GCF_027580195.1 of Bos mutus. NCBI lineage: Eukaryota > Metazoa > Chordata > Mammalia > Artiodactyla > Bovidae > Bos > Bos mutus. The sequence continues at coordinate 109,841,444 of NC_091622.1, read as the reverse complement.
GATTTCCCTTAGGATGGACTGGTTGGATCTCCTTGCAGTCCAAGGGACTCTCAAGAGTCTTCTCCAACACCATGGTTCAAAAGCATAAATTCTTCTGCGTTCAGCACTCTTTACAGTCCAACTCTCACATCCATACATGACCACTGGAAAAACCATAGCCTTGACTAGACGGACCTTTGTTGGCAAAGTAATGTCTCTGCTTTTGAATATGCTATCTAGGTTGGACATAACTTTCCTTTCAAGGAGTGAGCATCTTTTAATTTCATGGCTTCAATCACCATCTGCAGTGATTTTGGAGCCCATAAAAATAAAGTCAGCCACTGTTTCCACATCTATTTGCCATGAAGTGATGGGACCAACTGCCATGATCTTAGTTTTCTGAATGTTGAGCTTTAAGCCAACTTTTTGCCTCTCCTCTTTCACTTTCAAGAGGCTCTTTAGTTCTTCTTCACTTTCTGCCATAAGGGTGGTGTCATCTACATATCTGAGGTAATTGATATTTCTCCCAGCAATCTTGATTTCAGCCCAGCGTTTCTCATGATGTACTCTGCATAGAAGTTAAATAAGCAGGGTGACAATATACAGCCTTGATGTATTCCTTTCCTGATTTGGAACCAGTCTGTTGTTCCATGTCCAGTTCTAGCTGTTGCTTCCTGACCTGCATACAGGTTTCTCAAGAGGCAGGTCAGGTGGTCTGGTATTCACATCTCTTTCAGAATTTTCCACAATTTATTGTGATCCACACAGTCAAAGGCTTTGGCATAGTCAATAAAGCAGAAATAGATGTTTTTCTGGAACTCTCTTGCCTTTTTGATGATCCAGCGGATGTTAGCAATTTGGTCTCTGGTTCCTCTGCCTTTTCTAAAACCAGCTTGAACATCTGGAAGTTCATGGTTCACATATTGTTGAAGCCTGGTTTGGAGAATTTTGAGCATTACTTTACTAGCATGTGAGATGAGTGCAACTGTGTGTTAGTTTGAACATTCTTTGGCATTGCCTTTCTTTGACTGGAATGAAAACTGACTTTTTCCAGTCCTGTGGCCACAGATGAGTTTTCCAAACTTGCTGGCATATTGAGTGCAGCACTTTCACAGCATCATCTTTCAGGATTTGAAATAGCTCAACTGGAATTCCATCACCTCCACTAGCTTTGTTCACAGTGATGCTTCTTAAGGCCCACTTGACTTCATATTCCAGGATGTCTAGCTCAAGGTGAGTGATCACACCTTCATGATTATCTGGGTCATGAAGATCTTTTTTGTACAGTTCTTCTGTGTATTCTTGCCACCTCTTCTTAATATCTTCTGCTTCTGTTAGGTCCATACAATTTCTGTCCTTTATTGAGTCCATCTTTGCATGAAATGTTCTCTTGGTATTTCTAATTTTCTTGAAGAGATTCTTCTTGAAGAAACTCTTTCCCATTCTATTGTTTTCCTCGGTTTCTTTGCACTGACCACTGAGGAAGTCTTTCTTATTTCTCCTTGAAGTTCTTTGGAACTCTGCATTCAAATGGGCATATCTTTCCTTTTCTCCTTTTCTTTTCACTTCTCTTCTTTTCACAGCTATTTGTAAGGCCTCCTCAGACAGCCATTTTGCTCTTTTGCATTTCTTTTTCTTGGGGATGGTCTTGATTCCTGTCGCTTATACAATGTCACGAACCTCCGTCCACAGTTCATCAGGCACTCTGTCTATCAGATCTAGTCCCTTAAATCTATTTCTCACTTCTACTGTATAATCATAAGCAATTTGATTTAGGTCATACCTGAATGGTCTAGTGGTTTTCCCCACACTCTTCAATTTAAGTCTGAATTTGGCAATAAGGAGTTAATGATCTGAGCCACAGTCAGCTCCTGGTCTTGCTCTTGCTGGCTGTATAGAGCTTCTCCATCTTTGGCTGCAAAGAATATAATCAATCTGATTTCAGTGTTGACCATCTGGTGATGTCCATGTGTAGAGTCTTCTCTTGTGTTGTTGGAAGAGGGTGTTTGCTATGACCAGTGCATTGTCTTGGCAAAACCCTATTAGCCTTTGCCCTGCTTCATTCTGTACTCCAAGGCCAAATTTGCCTATTAATTCAGATATTTCTTGACTTCCTACTTTTGCATTCCAGTCCCCTATAATGAAAATGACATCTTTTTTGGGTGTTAGTTCTAAAAGGTCTTGTAGGTCTTCATAGAACTGTTCAACTTCAGCTTCTCCAGCATTACTGGTTGGGGCATAGACTTGGATTACCATAATATTGAATGGTTTGCCTTGGAAATGAACAGAGATCATTCTGTTGTTTTTGAGATTGCATCCAAGTACTGCATTTTGGACTCTTTTGTTGACTGTGATGACTATTCCATTTCTTCTAAGGGATTCCTGCCCACAGTAGTAGATATAATGGTCATCTGAGTTAAATTCACCCATTCCAGTCCATCTTAGGTCTCTGATTCCTAGAATGTCGACGTTCACCCTTGCCATCTCCTGTTTGACCACTTCCAATTTGCCTTGATTCAAGGACCTAACATTCCAGGTTCCTATAAAATATTGCTCTTTACAACATCGGACCTTGCTTCTATCACCAGTCACATCCACGACTGGATGTTGTTTTTGCTTTGGCTCCATCCCTTCATTCTTTCTGGAGTTATTTTTCCACTGATCTCCAGTAGCATATTGGGCACCTACCGACCTGGGGAGTTCATCTTTCAGTGTGCTGTCTTTTTGCCTTTTCATACTGTTCATGGGGTTCTCAAGGCAAGAATACTGAAGTATTCTTGAAGTAAAAAGAATTGTCTTTTTATTAATGTAATAGTATTTGTTACCATTTTCAACCAATGATGCAATTACTGCTTTGGTGCTTTCAAAACCAGTTTTTTAGTTTTCTAATGCTGTACCAAAAACTGGGTGGCTTAAACAACAGAAAGTTAGACTCTCACAGTTCTGTAGATTAGAAATCAAGATATCAGCAGGACTACATTCCTGCCAGGGGTTATAAGCGGGGATATTTCTTTGCTTCTTCAAGCTTCTGGAGGCTCCTGGGAAGTGGCAGCTGAAGTCCGACCTCCACTGCTCTATTTTCTCATTGCCTTTTACCTGTGTATCTCTCTGTCCCCTCCCTGTTTTCATAAGGATACAAGTTAATGGATTTAATTGTTGTTGTTCAATTGCTAAGTTGGATCTGACTCTTTGTGATCCCATGGATTGCAACACACCAGGCTCCCCTGACTTTCACTATCTCCCGGAGTTTGCTCAAACTCATATCCATTGAGTTGGTGATGCTATCTAATCATTTCATCCTCTGCTGCCTCTTTCTCCTTTTGCCTTAAATCTTTCCCAGCATCAGGGTCTTTTCTAGTGAGTCATCTCTTTCCATCAGGTGGCCAAAATATTGGAGCTTCAGCTTCCACGTCAGTCCTTCCAATGACTGCTGCTGCAGCATTGACTGGTTTGATCTTTTTACAGTCCAAGGAACTCTAAAGTGTCTTCTACAGCACCAGAATTCAGAAGCAACAATTCTTTGGCACTCAGCCTTTATGGTCCAATTCTCACACTCGTACATGACTACTGGAAAAATCACCCTAAACCAGAATGTTTCATCTGTGATCCTTAACTAATTACATTTTCAAAGAGAACACATTGTGAAATTCTAAGTGAACATGAATTTTTTGGAGGGACAGTATTCAACCCACTGCAAATAGCAATAATAATGTAAACCTCACCCTTGCAATTTTTAAGTTCTTAATGTAGATGATAAATAGAATAATAGTTTATTTCAATGTATGCTATTCACTGCCTTCTTATAAAAGGTGAATGAGACCCAGATTTTTCAATAGTGTGATTCTGAGGAACACGAGTCAGAAAATGTTAAGAAACAGTGTAATCTAAGATGCCTAAGGCTCTGATTTTATAAGGCTTTGGGAAGACTCATATGCCTCCACAGAAACTGAGATATGCAAATGTTAAGTATTGCAGCTAAGACAAATTTACTGGAAAAGTAGGAAATGAGGGCCTGAACATTTGGACAGAGACTTTGTTCTTCTTTGCCATTTCTCTTGGTGATGTAGAAATTCTGATAATCCATTTACACTAAGCTGTTCATATGCCAACCTAGTCGAACGTTCCTCCTCATGATTCTTCTGTTGGTAATGGGAACTGTTTTCCCAGTAATTGGAACCTTCAAATTCTGATACCACAGTTGAGGCAAATTCCAGAAGCACTTACTGTAAATTGACCATGCAGGAATTAGTTTCTGGTGGGTGTGCCTTTTGCAGTGTTTTATAGTTGTATGATTAGACGTAATAAGGGAAGACTTTGGACCACAGTTGTCTTTGCTCTGCTGTGACCAAGCTGCAGTATCAAGATCTATCCAGGGCAATGGCCGAAAACGAAGGCTGGCATTTAGTTACCCATTCATTCAAAGAAGTATTTATTGAACACCTACTATGCGCCATGCCCTAAGCTACATGTTGGGGAATACCACAGTGACCAAAACAGTGAACCCCCTTAGAGAGATCCCATTCTTTGGGGGCAGGTGAAGAAGTAAACAGGAATTCCAAGTATAGAGGAGTGGTTGGATGGGGAAGGGGTCTAAGACACAAGCATGCTAAGACCACAGTGTTGAAAAGGAGCATCTGATTTAATCCAAGTGGATTGGTGGTGCTGGTTGGTGTCATAAAATGCTTTCTGGTAAAAGTCCTCAGCGAAGCAGAGATCTGTGGAGCCAGCAGACTCAATTATAATTACTCAATAGATCTTTTTTGGAAGGAAAGTTAAAAGAATGTGTTCACAGCCTCCCAAGCTTTAGAGAAGAGTGTTTTTTCCACTTTTCTCACTGTAACCACAGTTTGAATCAATAGGGAAATGCATTGGCCTTTGTACAAGAATCAGAAATTTAGGGAATTATTCATAATTCACAGTTAATACAGTGCAAATGAATAATTGACACTGGGAACATATTCTGTAATGTATTGTGTAGAAGAAAGCCTGCCACAGTCATCTCCATGTAGTAGATATTCAATTGATACTAGTTAATAGCAACGACAAAAACTTATTCAGGGTAGTCAAACGTCTAGCTATTTTATGCATCTGAAGTTTTATTCTTAAAGTTAAAATAACTGAAGCTCCATGTATGAGATAATTTGTAGTGAAGCTGATGTCGTCTAAGTATTTTTCAATTGTTTATATATGTGTGTACTTAGAATTTTTAAAAAAATATAAGAATTGTAGTGAAAGTGGATTGTTGAAAAATTTACTTAAAAAAAAACTTATGTGAAATATTTAAAATACAGATAGCGTGAAAATAAATGATATGAGAGTTTCCCAAATCTTTATCAGTGAAAATTCCCTGATTGTCCAGTGGTTAGAACTCTGGGCTTTTACCAACAATTTCAATCCACGGTTGGGAAATAAGATCCTGTAAGCCCTGGCACAATCAAAAAAAGAAAAAAAAGCTTTGTCAAATGGTGACATATTTGCTTCTAAAGTGTTTTCTAAGAAATAAGCCATCATAGATAGAGATGTACACCCTGTATGTTGCTCTTCCATCCCGTTTCCGTTCCTTATTAATCAGAGATTAACAGCTAAATCCCTCTAGAATATTACTTTGAACTGGGTGTTTGTTGTTACCTAGTTACCTACCTGGAGAAGGCAATGGCACCCCACTCTAGTACTCTTGCCTGGAAAATCCCATGGACGGAGGAACCTGTTAGGCTGCAATCCATGGGGTCGCTAAGAGTCAGACACGACTGAGCGACTTCACTTTCACTTTTCACTTTCATGCATTGGAGAAGGAAATGGCGACCCACCCCAGTGTTCCTGCCTGGAGAATCCCAGGGACGGGAAGCCTGGTGGATAGTTACCTACCTGCCTGTCTTTATCGAGGCTCCCTTCCTTAGAACAGATTAGTTTAGATTTTTAATTTTGAAGAGGTTTTTTTTTGTTGTTGTTATTGCTTATTTTGCGACTTTTCTTTTAAACAGTATTTGCTCCTGTTTCATAGATGCAATACTTTTGACTTCTTCAGGAATGTTTTTTTCCCTTGATTTATTTGGCTTCCCACATTTTATCTATTTCCTTATTTCTTTTTAAGAAATAATTGTGTTGGTCTGCTTATTATATTAGAAGTGATTGTTAAAAAAAAAAAAATGATTCTTTTCCATCCATTTACATCAAAAAGTTAGGCACTTAAAAGCTTATTGGAAGTCCAACACATGAGGTCAAGCCTTAGTGAGTGGTGAACTTCATTCTCAGGCAATTGAACAAATAATCAGCTATTTTCTTGCAGAATTTGTAATTGTCTAGCAATTGTAGGTCTTTTTACTTGGGCTTATCTGTCTCCTGAGGAGTTTCTGTATGCGCCAATCTCTTGCCTGTGGGTATAAGCCTGACTGACAGGAGTTGAGGGGAAAAAGGATTTTGGACTCTCATTTCAGCAGTTTTAGCTTTGCATCCTTCCTCGGCTATACCTGGTGCCCCAGAGCCCAGGGTCTCCTGGTTCAGTGTTCTCAATGGTAAACTTAAAGTCTTCTGTGGCCATGGGATGAGTGAAGACGGAAGAGTAATTATGTCATTTTGGCTACAGGAATGCCCTAGGAATCTAGCTGCTTCTTTCACGTACATATACCTCTAATCAGTCCTCCTAGTCTTTGATCCAGTATATCTCCAACTCTAGAGGTACAATCATTTCTAATTCCTGGCTTCTGTTCCACTAGGAGTTGGCCAAGAATTAGAGCTAGGCTTAGGCTTAGATTTAAATGAGAGAACTATATTTATCCTCTCTCTCTCCACCTGTATTAATCCCACCTTACCTAATGATTTGACAGTTGCCTTCTCCTTGCTCCCAGGCCATGTACAGATCCCTAGATCTCACCCAAGCATTTTAGGAATCCTGTTCCACATATATTATTAATGGGAGTGTTGTAGATCCAGTCTCCTGGTCAGCATGTTGCTTGACTCCATTCCTATTTGAGAGGTGATGGCTGTGACTTCTGTGCTTTCTCAGACCAAAATTGGCTCAAATCCAGAGTTTTAGGTGGGGGAGGGCAACAGTCATTTTCTCCCTTTTTCATAAGTGGGAAAATGTGATGAATCCATCTGCTGGCTTTGGGTAGTCAGCCTTGTCCTGGATCCCCATCTTGGGGGCTGGTTTGATTTATTTTTCAGAAGCAGAATCTTCAGCCCTGCTCCAGACTCAGAGCCCAGGAGGCTCAAACTGCAGGCCTTCCCACACACCTGTGTCTTTATTCCACCCACCATCCAAGAAAGGTACTATTTCCCCCTTTATTCCTGGCTATATATATATTTGTGTGTGTGTAAATATATATATATACACAATTACAAACATTTTTGTATATATCAGTCAGTCACTTCAGTTGCTCAGTCATGTCTGACTCTTTACAACCCCATGGACTGCAGCACGCCAGACCTCCCTGTCCATCACCAACTCCTGGAGTTTACTCAAACTCATGTCCATTGAGTTGGCAATGCAATCCAACCATTTCACCCTCTGTCATCTCCTTCTCCTCCTGCCCTCAATTTTTCCCAGCATCAGGGTCTTTTCAAATGAGCCAGCCCTTTGTATCAGGTGGCCAAAGTACTAGAGTTTCAGCTTTAACATCAGTCCTTCCAATGAACAGCCAGGACTGATCTCCTTTAGGATGGATTGGTCGGATCTCCTTGCAGTCCAAGGGACTCTCAAGAGTCTTCTCCAACACCACGGTTCAAAAGCATCAGTTCTTCGGCACTCATCTTTCTTTATAGTCCAACTCTCACATCCATACATGACCACAGGAAAAACCATAGCCTTGACTAGACGGACCATTGTTGGCAAAGTAGTGTCTCTGCTTTTTAATATGCTATCTATGTTGGTCATAACTTTCCTTCCAAGGAGTAAGCGTCTTTTAATTTCATGGCTTCAATCACCATCTGCAGTGATTTTGGAGCCCAGAATAATAGTCTGTCACTGTTTGCATTGTTTTCCCATCTATTTTCCATGAAGTGATGGGACCAGATGCCATGATCTTAGTTTTCTGAATGTTGAGTTTTAAGCCAACTTTTTCAGTCTCCTCTTTAGCTTTCATCAAGAGGCTCTTTAGTTCCTCTTTACTTTCTGTCATAAGGGTGGTGTCATCTGAAGTTATTGATATTTCTCCCGGAAATCTTGATTCCAGCTTGTGTTTCATCCAGTCCAGCATTTCTCATTATGTACTCTGCATATAAGCTAAATAAGCAGGGTGACAATATACAGCCTTGACATACTCTTTTCCTGATTTGGAACCAGATATTGTTCCATTCTAAATCCAGCTTGAACATCTGGAAGTTCATGGTTCATGTACTGCTGAAGCCTGGCTTGGAGAATTTTGAGCATTACTTTGCTGGTTTGTGAGATGAGTGGAATTGTGCAATAGTGTGAGCATTTTTTGGCATTACCTTTCTTTGGGATTGGAATGAAAACTGACCTTTTCCAGTCTTGTGGCCACTTCTTAGTTTTCCAGATTTGCTGGCATATTGAGTCCAGCACTTTCACAGCATCGTCTTTTAGGATTTGAAATAGCTCAACTGGAATTCCATTACCTCCACTAGCTTTGTTCATAGTGATGTTTCCTAAGACCCACTTGACTTCACATTCCAGGATGTCTGGCTCTAGGTCAGTGATCACACCATCGTGATTATCTTGGTCATGAAGATCTTTTTTGTACAGTTCTTCTGTGTATTCTTGCCACCTCCTCTTAATATCTTCTGCTTCTGTTAGGTCCATACCATTTCTGTCCTTTATTGAGTCTATTTTTGCATGAAATGTTCCGTTGATATTTCTAATTTCCTTGAAGAGATCTCTAGTCTTTCCCATTCTGTTGTTTTCCTCTATTTCTTTGCACTGATCACTAAGGAAGGCTTTCTTATCTCTCCTTGCTATTCTTTGGAACTCTGTATTCAGATGTTTATATCTTTCCTTTTCTCCTTTGCTTTTCACTTCTCTTCTTCTCACAGCTATTTGTAAGGCCTCCCAAGACAGCTATTTTGTTTTTTTGCATTTCTTTTTCTTGGGGATGGTCTTGATTCCTGTCTCTTATACAATGTCACGAACCTCCATCCATAGTTCATCAGGCACTCTGTCAGATCTAGTCCCTTAAATCTATTTCTCACTTCTACTGTATAATCATAAGCAATTTGATTTAGGTCATACCTGAATGGTCTAGAAGTTTTCCCCACACTCTTCAATTTAAGTCTGAATTTGGCAATAAGGAGTTAATGATCTGAGCCACAGTCAGCTCCTGGTCTTGTTCTTGCTGACTGTATAGAGCTTCTCCATCTTTGGCTGCAAAGAATATAACCAATCTGATTTAAGTGTTGACCATCTGGTGATGTCCATGTGTAGAGTCTTCTCTTGTGTTGTTGGAAGAGGGTGTTTGCTATGACCAGTGCGTTCTCTTGGCAAAACTCTTACTAGCCTTTGCCCTGCTTCATTCTGTACTCCAAGGCCAAATTTGTTGTTACTCCAGGTATTTCTTGACTTCCTACTTTTGCATTCCAGTCCCCTATAATGAAAAGGACATCTTTTTTGGGTGTTAGTTCAGAAGGTCTTATAGGGCTTCATAGAACCATTGAATTTCAACTTCTTCAACCTTACTCATTGGGGCATAGACTTGGATTACTGTGATACTGAATGGTTTGCCTTGGTAACAAACAAGGATCATTCTGTCATTCTTGAGACTGCATCCAAGCACTGCATTTCGGACTCTTCTGTTGTCTGTGATGGCTACTCCATTTCTTCTAAGGGATTCTTATCCACAGTAGTAGATATAATGGTCATCTGAGTTAAATTCACCCATTCCAGTCCATTTTAATTTGCTGATTCCTAAAATGTCATTGTTCACTCTTGCCATCTTATGTGTATACATACATACATGTATATATACATATATGTATATAAAACTCGGGAGTGGTTTTACAAAATCACTCCCAGGTGGCTCAGATGGTAAAGAATCTGCCTGCAATGCAGAAGACCCGGGTTTGATCCCTGGGTTGGAAACATCCCCTGGAGAAGGACATGGCAACCCACTCCAGTATTCTTGCCTGGATAATTCCATGGGTAGAGGAATCTGGGGGGCTACAGTCTATGAGGTCGCAGAGTCTGACATGGCTGAGTGACTAACATATATGTATATGTTAGTTTATTTGTTCCATATATGTATGTATTCATTGATTGTAGCCCAGTCTCCTTTATCCATGGGATTATCCAGACAAGAATACTCTAGTAGGTTGCCATTTCTTCCTCCAGAGGTTCTTTCTGACCCAGGGATTGAACCCACATCTCCTGTGGCTCCTGCATTGCAGGCAGATTCTTGGCCACCTGTATATCAATATATATAACATATATTAATGATATAATTTATTATTTATTTCTTTATTCATTAAACTTATTTTTTCCCTATCACTTTTCTTTTTTTTGTGGATCAGAGGAACAAACTCTATATTCAATATCCCATCTTCATAGAAAGTCTAAAAAGTCTTTAAAAATCAACCAGATGGCAGCAAACAACAAAAGCCAACCATCAAATGAAAGTCCATGCTTTTTCACCTGGTGAAAAGGGTAGGAGATGGTCAAGTCCGATTCGGATAAATTAACCAGGACACTGTGTTCTGTGATACCCCTTCCTAAATGCCCCTCACATATCTTATTTATTTTATGTTTATGTGACCATGTCACCTCCTTAGGACATTCTAAGACTTTTCTCACACCAGTCCTGTTTGTATTTATTTCCCAAACATAAAAGACAAACTTCTAAAAGTCTGGAATTTCTCTCTGTTTCAGACAGATTCTCCAAACTTCCAACACAAACAGAACAGTGTTTTCTTGCCTCTGGAGTCCTTGAGCAATGTTTGGCTGAGAGACCCATGAGAGGAGTGTTACAAGTGTGATCTCGGCAGGCTGGGTGCCTAGGACTGCCTCCTTCCTGCACCGGCTCTCCAGCCTGGGCCCACGGCCAAGAGCACCGGAGTTCACCAGAAAGACAAACACTGAGACGCTCCCCAAACACTTGGACTTTAATTTGCTTCATGAAATGCCAGGTTATTTTCTTTTTCTGGCAGAATTGGTTGCGCCTCCTCCAACCTCACAGTCCTGCTCCTGGTAGCAGTTTTCTCGGAATCTCACCAGTTCAATTTCATCTATCTATCTATCTATCTATGCATGCTGTGGTTGTATCTGCTGCTGCTGCTCCTAAGTCACTTCAGTCGTGTCCGACTCTGTGCGACCCTATAGATGGCAGCCCACCAGGCTCCCCCATCCCTGGGATTCTCCAGGCAAGAATACTGGAGTGGGTTGCCATTTCCTTCTCCAATGCATGAAAGTAAAAAGTGAAAGTGAAGTAGCTCAGTCGTGCCTGACTCAGCGACCCCATGGACTGAAGCCACCAGGATCCTCCATCCATGGGATTTTCCAGGCAAGAGTACTGGAGTGGGGTGCCATTGCCTTCTCCGTGGCTGTATCTACCTATGTATATATGTGTCCATAACTAGCTATTGAGTATATCTAGCTATATGTGTTTGTATATGTGTTGTAATCTATATATGTGTGTATATACATATATTGCTGTATATATGCAAGGTGTATATTCTGTGTGTTTTCTGTATAAATATACTGGTATTATAATATGTTGCAGATTATGTATTGTAGCAATATATATTGTGTATGTTCCCTCTCTGTCATGTCTGACTCTTTGCAACCCTGTGGACTGTAGCCCATGAGACTCCTCTGTGCATGGGATTTCCCAGGCAAGAATACTGGGGTGCGTTGAAACACGAGATGGATGATGGCAGTTCTCTGCTGAAACTCTGCTGTGGCTACCCATGTCACTAAATAAAAGAAGAAATCCTACCATGTCCAATATGGCCCTCTATAATCAGCCCAGTCTTAACTCTCTTCCCCCTTTCCCCTCCCCTCTTTATACCTAAATTTGTGGCCTTCTTTAGTGTTCCTGGAAAGATCAGGCTTGGCTCCACATTAGGGTCTTGTCTTTGTCTGTCCCCCCATCTCCGTTGCTTCCTCTCCTCCATCCCATATCCACACAATCGCCCACTCCCTCACCTGCTTCATCTCATGTGAGATCCCTGCTCACATGCCACCTTCTCAATAAGGTCGACTTTGACAAATTTGTCTAATACTGCCTTCTAAACTCTCTTGCCCCATATTTCTGAGATTTTTAACCTAATTCTGTTTTCTTTTTCCCATGGCATTTACCAGTTTCCAATATACTATATTATTTCGCAGAGTGCATCAGGTGGAATGCTGGGCTGGATGACTCACAAGCCAGAATCAACATTGCCAGGAAAAATATCAACAACCTCAGATAAGCAGATGATACCACTTTAATGGCAGAAAGTAAAGAGGAACCAAAGAGCCTCCTGATGAAGGTGAAAGACGAGAGTGAAAAAGCTGGCTTTAAATTCAGCATTCAAAAAATGAAAATCATGGCATCCGCTCTCATCACTTCATAGCAAATAGATGGGCAAAAAGTGAAAACAATGATAGATTTCATTTTCTTGGGCTCCAAAATCACTTTGAATGGTGACTGCAGCCACAAAATATAAAGATTCTTGCTCCTTTTAAGAACGGCTATGACAAACCCAGACAGCGTATTAAAAAGCAGAGACATTACATTACCGACAAAGGTCTGTCTAGTCAAATCTGTGGTTTTTCCAGTAGTCATGTATGAATATGGGAGTTGGACCATAAAGAAAGCTGAGCACCGAAGAATTAATGCTTTTGAGCTGTGGTGATGGAGAAGACTCTTGAGAGTCCCTTGGACTGCAAGGAGATTCAACCAGTCCATCCTAAAGGAAATCAGTCCTGAATATTCATTGGAAGGACTGATGCTGAAGCTGAAACTCCAATTCTTTGGCCACCTGATGCGAAGAACTGACTCATTAGCAAAGACCCTGGTGCTGGGAAAGATTGAAGGCAGGAGGAGAAGGGGACGACAGAGGATGAGATGGGAGGATAGCATCACTGACTCCATGGACATGAGTTTGAGTAAGCTCCGGGAGTTGGTGATGGACAGGGAAGCCAGGTGTGCTGCAGTCCATGGGGTCGCAAAGAGTCAGATATGACTTAGTGACTGAACAGAAACAATATACTATATTATTTATTTGCTCTGCTTCCTGTCCATTGTCCCTCCATCTCTCAGTTCCCAGCTATGTTTTGTTGACTTTTGTTTCCTAGTGTCTTGAGCAGTCTTGCAAACTTAGTAGGCACTGAATAAATATTACATGAATGAATGAGTGAAACTTTCGTGTTTCAAGACTATGTTCTTAACAACTAAATTATATTCTGAAAGAGTCAGAGATTTTTTTCAAAAAACAGTGAGCAAAATGAGCAAGTCTTCTACTAGTTTGGGAGTTCCCTGAAAGACCTGGAGTTGTCTCATAATCACGTATGCATGCCTGATGCATGTACTGCATGACTCCTTGCAGAATTAATGCATATCCTAAAGCACTGATTCTGACACTTGGTAGCTCTGTTACCCTTTCAAGTCTTAATACTTCCCTCCTATTTTGGCCCACCGTAATCACAGTTACTTCTTTTAGCCAAAAAAAAGCCCTTTATCTCTTGGCTGAGGTTCAGACTCAGCTGCTTTCAAACTGGGAAATAGAGAGGAGCTTCAGAGGAAAGGACAACAGTTACTTTCATTCTGCAGGATTCCTCCCAGGCTGTTTAAGCCTCTGTCCATGGCCCTTGTTTTAAACCTTTTTGCTTTCTTTGCTCTATAGGATTCTGACAGCCCAGACAGGTGAGTCTGGCTGGCACATCTAAGAGTGGGAAAGTCCTGGGGAATCCTTCACTCAGGTCATCCTGAAATATCAGTGCCTTTTTTTTTTTTTTTGCATTTTATATCCTAGATACTCCAGAGCCCAGATATTGGGGCAAGATCGAAGAAAATAGCAATTTGATACCTACAAAACAGCAGTTCTATAGCTGCAAATGTCTCTATGGCAAGATAAGTCAGAAAACAAAGCCTTGATAACTCCTAATGCTATTGCACCCTAACTTCCAACATTAAGGTTTTTCATGTCAATACATGCTGAGTGTCAGAAAATTGCAGGTACCAGCTCTGCCACTTAGGAATTATGTCATCTTAGGCAAGTCACTTAGCTTTATGAATTTCATTATGTTATCTGTAAAATGGAAATATCAAATTCACAACCTCAGGAAAAACACAAGATACTGTGTTACTTTTGTGAAATGTTTTCTGGTTTTCTTTAACAGTTAATCTCTATATATGTGATAAAATCTCATAGCTACACACACACACACACACACACACACACACACACAGAATGTATGTAAAAACTGGTGAAATCTGAATAAGTTCTGTAGTTGCAACTGATCAACGTCAATTTCTTGGTTTTGATGAGGAATGTAAGATACATGGGGGCTTCTCTGGTGGCTCAGTCTGTAAACTGTCTGCCTGCAATGCAGGAGACTGGGGCTTGATCCCTTGGTGGAGAAGATCTGGAGGAGGAAATGGCTACCCACTCCCGTATTCTTGCTTGGACAATCCCTTGGATAGAGGAGCTGGATGACTATAGTCCATGGCATTGCAAGAGTCGGAAACTACTTAGTGACTAAACCAAACCAACATGACATACGTGGAAGATATCAACACTGGAGGAAGCTGGACATAGGGTACAGAGATTTCTGCATTATTTGGCAGTATCTTGCCAATCTAAAGTTATTTCAAAATATGCTTTTAAGAAAGCTAATTTATGCTGCTTTGTTTCCTCTTGAAACACGTTCTGAATGCTTCTAAGAGAACATTTCACGCTTTGAACTGTTGGCTCTGACTCTCAAGGACTCTGAGCTCCTTGAGTGCACAGTTGCTTTATTATCTATTCGTATTCACTTAGACGAGCAGAGTTCTTGGTACAGGTTGGTGTTCAGAAGTTTTTATTGATTTTTGAAACTTATCCCTGATTATTTTGATATAAGCAACCTCTCAGAGCTCAGTTGGTAAAGAATCTGCCTGCAATGCAGGAGATTCTGGTTCAATTCCTGGGTGAGGAAGACCACTGGAGAAGTGGTAAGCTACCCACTCCAGTATTCTTGGGCTTCCTTTGTGGCTCAGCTGGTAAAGAAACCGCCTTCAATGTGGGAGACCTGGATTCGATCCCTCAGTTGAGAAGATCCCCTGGAGAAGGGAAAGGCTACCCATTCCAGTATTCTGGCCTGGAAAATTCCATGGATTGTATAGTTCATGAGGTCACAAAGAGTTGGACATGACTGAGCAACTTTCACTTTCAGATACTTTGGTGCTGAAAAATTCCTGAAAATATTTAAAGAAAATTAGCTCTTACTGATAGCCAGTCACTTTATGTAAAGTTCTTCTAGTTAATCCCTAAAGCAATCTTATGAGGTATAAACTACAATTCCCATTTTACAGATGAGGAAACTGAGCCCTGAAAGCTAAATCTACCTTCCAAAGATCAGTGGGTTGTGGTAGATGGTGGTATATTTGAGCCCTAAGTCTGACTGGCTCCAAAGTACATTTTCTTTCATTTATTCATTCATTTTTCAAAAATGTTTACGAAACACCCAGTGTTTGTCAAGGTCTATTCTCAGACCTTAGAGTATGCTGCTGCTGCTGCTGCTTCTAAGTTGCTTCAGTCATGTCTGACTCCATGTGACCCCAGAGACGGCAGCGGACCAGGCTCCCCTGTCCCTGGGATTCTCCAGGCAAGAACACTGGAGTGGGTTGCCATTTCCTTCTCCAATGCATCAAAGTGAAAAGTGAAAGTGAAGTTGCTCAGTCATGTCTGACTCCTAGTGACCCCATGGACTGCAGCCTACCAGGCTCCTCTGTCCATGGGATTTGCCAGGCAAGAGTATTGGAGTGGGTTACCAGACCTTAGAGTATAGTCATGAGCAAATTGAAAGCCTGCTACCTGGTCTTATGTTTAGATCTTTAATCCATTTTGAGTTTATTTTTGTCTATGGTGTTAGAAATTGTTCTAGTTTCATTCTTTTACAAGTGGTTGACCAGTTTTCTCAGCATCACTTGTTAAATAAATTGTCTTTTCTCCATTGTATATTCTTGCCTCCTTTGTCAAAGATAAGGTGTCCATAGGTGCATGGATTTATCTCTGGGCTTTCTATTTTGTTCCATTTATCTATATTTCTGACTTTGTGCCAGTACCAGACTGTCTTGATGACTGTGGCTTTGTAGTAGAGCCTGAAGTCAGGCAGGTTAATTTCTTCAGTTCCATTCTTCTTTCTCAAGATTGCTTTGGCTATTCAAGGTTTTCTGTAATTCTATACAAATTGTGAAATTACTTGTTCTAGCTCTGTGAAAAATACCGTTGGGAGTTTGATAGAGATTGTATTGAATCTATAGATTGCTTTGGGTAGAATACTCATTTTCACTATATTGATTCTTCTGATCCTTGAACACGGTATATTTCTCCATCTATTAGTGTCCTCTTTGATTTCTTTCACCAGTGTTTTATAGTTTTCTATATATAGGTCTTTAGTTTCTTTAGGTAGATATATTCCTAAGTATTTTATTCTTTTCTTTGCAATGGTGAATGGAATTGTTTCCTTAATTTCTCTTTCTGTTTTCTCATTATTAGTGTATAGGAATGCAAGGGATTTCTGTGTGTTGATTTTATATCCTGCAACTTTACTATATTCATTGATTAGCTCTAGTAATTTTCTGATGGAGTCTTTAGGGTTTTTTTTTGTAAAGGATCATGTCACCTGCAAACAGTGAGAGTTTTCTTCTTCTTTTCCAATTTGGATTCCTTTTATTTCTTTTTTTGCTCTGATTGCTGTGGCCAAAGCTTCCAAAACTATGTTGAAAAGTAGTGGTGAAAGTGGGCACCCTTGTCTTGTTCCTGACTTTAGGAGAAGTGCTTTCAATTTTTCACCATTGGGGATAATGTTTGCTGTGGGTTTGCCATATATAGCTTTTATTATGTTGAGGTATGTCCCTTCTCTTCCTGCTTTCTGGAGGGTTTTTTTTTTTTATCATAAATGGACGTTGCATTTTGTCAGAGGCTTTCTCTGTATCTATTGAGATAATCATATGGCTTTCAATTTTCAATTTGTTAATGTGGTGTATTACTTTGATTGATTTGTGGATATTGAAGAATCTTTGCATCCCTGGGATAAAGCCCACTTGTTCATGATGTATGATCTTTTTAATGTGTTGTTGGATTCTGATTCCTAGAATTTTGTTAAGGATTTTTGCATCTATGTTCATCAGTGATATTGGCCTTTAGTTTTCTTTTTTTGTGGGATCTTTGTCAAGTTTTGGTATTAGGGTAATGGTGGCCTCATAGAATGAGTTTGGAAGTTTACCTTCCTCTGAAATTTTCTGGAAGAGTTTGAGTAGGATAGGTGTTAGCTCTTCTCTAAATTTTTGGTAGAATTCAGCTGTGAAGCCATCTGGACCTGGGCTTTGGTTTGCTGGAAGATTTCTGATTACAGTTTCAATTTCTGTGCTTGTGATGGGTCTGTTAAGATTTTCAATTTCTTCCTGGTACCCCAGTTTTCATCGCAGCACTGTTTATAATAGCCAGAACATGTAAGGAACCTAGATGTCCATCAGCAGATGAACGGATAAGAAAGCTGTGGTATATATACACAATGGAGTATTACTCAGCCATTAAAAAGAATACATTTGAATCAGTTCTAATGTGGTGGATGAAACTGGAGCCTATTATATAGAGTGAAATAAGCCAGAAAGAAAAACACCAATACAGTATACTAACGCATATATATGGAATTTAGAAAGATCGATGGACGTGAGTCTCAGTGAACTCCGGGAGTTGGTGATGGACAGGGAGGCCTGGCGTGCTGTGATTCATGGGGTCGCAAAGAATCGGACACGACTGAGTGACTGATCTGATCTGAATGATAACCCTGTATGCGAGACAGCAAAAGAGACACAGATGTATAGAACAGTCTTTTGGACTCTGTGGGAGAGGGCGAGGGTGAGATGATTTGGGAGAATGGCACTGAAACATGTGTAATATCATATGTGAAACGAATCGCCAGTCCAGGTTCGATGCATGATACAGTTTGCTTGGGGCTGGTGCACTGGGATGACACAGAGGGATGGTATGGGGAGGGAGGTGGGTGGGGTTCCGGGATGGGGAACACGTGTACACCCATGGCAGATTCATGTTGATGTATGGCAAAACCAATACAATACTATAAAGTAATTAGCCTCCAATTAAAATAAATAAATTTATATTTAAAAACAAGAAAGTCTGCTACCATTGTGAGGCTGACATTCTTGTACTGAAATGCAGAGGAT
Source organism: Bos mutus (assembly GCF_027580195.1). NCBI lineage: Eukaryota > Metazoa > Chordata > Mammalia > Artiodactyla > Bovidae > Bos > Bos mutus. The sequence goes on along the minus strand of NC_091622.1, from coordinate 109,823,148 downwards.
ATCTTTAAGTAAAATTTAAAAAAAAATGCAGACACAAAGGAGCAAGAACAGAGAAGGAAATGAAGGCAGTGGGGACTGAGGGCAGTTTGTAGTAGGAAGTAGACTGGCAGGGTAGTCCTCCCGGAGAATAGGAGATTTGAGCAAGGTCGATACAAGATTTGAGTCATGGAATAACTAAGTAGGTCTTCAGGGAAAAAGTCTTCCGAGTCGAGCAACAGCCAGTGGAAAGGACAGTGGATGTGGGCCTAGTGTGTGTGTGGACAGGCCAAGAGGCTGGTTTGATTGGAGCAGAGTAAGCCTGTGGGGAAGGCTTCCCTGGTGACTCAGTGGTAATGAATTCACCTGCAATGCAGGAGATGCCTGTTCAACCCCTGAGTCTAGACGATCCCCCAGAGTAGGAAACAGCAATCCACCCCAGTATTCTTGCCTAGGAGACCCCGTGGACAGAGGAGCCTGGTGGGCTACAGTCCATGGGGTCAAAAAAGAGTCAAACATGAGTTAGTGATTAACGATAACAAGCCCATGGGGAAGTAGTATTAGGGAAGTCAGGGATGGAAGGCAGATTGTAGTGACCACAGAGGTCATTGCAAGGCCTTATGAGGAGTTTGGTTTTGCTCTGAGATGGGAGTCACTGCAGGGTTTTGAGCAAAAAAAGTGACATAAGCTGACTCATGCCTTTACGGGCTCTCTGGCTGCTATGTGGAGCCTAGTCTCACCTGACGGAGTCAAAGTCAGAAGCAAGAGACCAGTTGAAAGACTGTTGCAGTATTCTGGGTTAGAGGTGACAGTAGCCTTGAAATAGCAGCTGGAGCTGAGGGCCTGCCTTTCTCCTAATCTTTCTCTCACTGGGTGATGACCTGTCTTTTACCAGTGCTTCTAGAATCTCAGATGGCTGTTTGGCACATGCAAGGTGGTCTTTTCTTTCTCCGCCTGGACTGTGGGGCTTGGATCCTCATTCTTCTCCCCTCAGCTTCCCACACACTTACCAATCCCAGCTCCTTCCTCTGTCTGGCCCACTTGTAGCCTAAGAATTGCCACAGAGGCCCACAAGGCTCAAGCTGGCTGGCCCTTCCCTGTGGGCTGTTATTTCCTCAGACACCTGTTTTCCCTGATATGTTGTGAAACAGAAAGGCTCGAGGTTGCTCATGGACAGACTGGGGAACACTGTGGGGCCGCCACCCATGGTCCCAAAGCTAGGAGGATGACATGCCAACTCTCAAGTCCCATTTCTGCTGGCCAGGGAATCGACATCTGTCTCATGGGAATATGAGTGATCCAATGGGACAGCATGTGGGGAACTGAGTTGTAACAAGAGCAGTCCATAGATAACAGGGGAGAGGAAAGACACTCTGTTCAATGCACACTGGAGCCAGGCACTTAAGATCAGCACCTCATGTAACCCTTACAAGGACTCTGTGGGTGACTGCCAACCTTCCTGGCTTCCCAGGTAAGAGAGATCCAAGGATAGAGCAGCCAGCAGTGAGTCTACTCCAATTCTCCTCTATTATGTGGATGCAGGTCTCCTCCAAAGCAGAAAGGTGCTTCACACCTGTAGAAGACAACACTAGTTGTTATTCAGTTGCCAAGCTGTGTCTGACTCTTTTACGGCCCCATGAACTGTAGCCTGCCAGGCTCCTCTGTCCATGGAATTCTCCAGGCAAGAATACTGGACTGAGTTGCTATTTCTGTTTCCAGGGAGTCTTCAATCCCAACCCAGGAATTGAACCCTCATCTCCTGCACTACAGGCAGATTCTTTACCACTGAGCCACCTGGGAAGCCCCAGAAGACAGTACATTCCTTGCTAAAAAAAAAAAAAAAAAAAGAAATGATAAGACGAAAAGCTTGACTTCTCGGGCCTGGGCATGACTGAGACAATGAGTCAAACCAGCAAACTCTCCAGGGCCTCCATCAATGCCAGGCCTCGTGTGCGTGTGGACTCTGAGCCAGGGCTTCCCACCACATTGTGGGTGCTTCCCCTTGGCCCACAGAGGGAAGGGGTGTGTGTGAGCTTTCCCATGACACCAGACACAGCTAAGCAGAAAGGGCACATGGCTTGGGGCTGGGAAGACATTTATGACAACTTGGCAATGGAATCCATCTGGCGCAGTCCAGCTAGGAGTGGCAAGCTGGGGCAAGAGTCGGAGCTAATGATAAAGAGCTCCTTTTCATTGTGTGTAGTTAAGTCTTCCCCTCCCCACAAGGTTCAGGACTCATGGGCAAGTAGATTGGACCTGGGGTGCAGAAATGTGCTGAGAAGGTGGCACCTAGGGAGCCCTGCCCTGTGTATTAGTCACCATAGGACACTTGGGGCTAATTTGAACCTTGTCAGCATTTTAAAAACTGGTGATTCTCTCACACAGAATGTGATCTTTCTCCCTTGCCAGATTCGGGAAAGGAGGCCGAAGGAGCTGACATCTCTAAGAGTTTTTTTTCTTTCTTCTGCCTTGGGAGTTTTCTGAATACTGATAGAACTGTGGCTGGGAAGGATAATTTTATGAGTCAATGTGGCTAAGCTATGCTGACCAGTGCCCTTCTGAGCAAAGAGTGAGTTTTCCCAAAGAAGGAATTTGGCCTCCAGACTGGAACATAGGAATCTGTTTGAGCTTACAGTTTGGGGGGCTCCAGTGGTATTTGAGAGGTGTCTACTGTTTCACTGCAGACTTGGAAAGGCAGACTTCACATGGTCAGGCTGGTGGGTCTAGGGCCAAGCAGCAAGGCTGCAGGGTCTCAGACACTCAGTATTTTGTAACAGGCTTTCATTTTGTGGGACAGAACTGATTGCGTACAAAAGAATTGAGTGTTGGAGTTAAACAGCCCGGGGGAGTGTCTACGGACAGATCCCAGGCATTCTGGGAGCTTCAGTCCTCTGAGAAGCTTAGATTAGGTTGGGGTGCTCATACATTTCTCCGTGGAGCACCAACCCTTCTATTTACAGTCACTACATGGAACCTATATCTTGTAAGATTTTATTCACTAAACCTGCAGGGTATATGTGTTTTCTAGACAGTGTATTGAAAAGCAGAGACATCACTTTGAGAACAAATGTCCATATAGTCAAAGCTATGCTTTTTCCAGTAGTCATGTACGGATGTGAGAGTTAGACCATAAACAAGGCTGAGCACCAAAGAAATGATGCTTTTGAACTGTGGTGTTGGAGAAGACTCTTGAGAGTCACTTGGAAAGCAAGGAGATCAAACCAGTCAATCTTAAAGGAAATCAACCCTGAATAATCATTGAAAGGACTGAATAAACAAGGATATCACAGTCATCAGCAATTACAGCCCTCCATTGTGAGTTTCTGAGCCCTAAAGTGAAGTGTGTGTCACTCTGTCATGTCTGACTTTTTGTGACCCCATGGACTGTAGCCCGCTTGGCTCTTCTATACATGGGATTTTACAGGCAAGAATGCTGGAGTGGGTTGCCATTTCCTACTCTAGGGGATCTTCCCAACCCAGGGATAGAACCTGGGTCTCCCACATTGCAGGCAGATTCTTTATAATCTGAGCCACCAGAGAAGCCCATTTGAACCCTAAGGGCACTCAAAAAGGAGACAAATACCTGCCACCCAGCAGCTACCAGACTGCAGCCACTCCCTATGGTGAGCCTCAAGGAAGCTCAGGATGTGAAAAACACAGGAAACTGGTCCCAGAGAGCTGAGATGCACATGAAAGGAATGATTTCAGTGAGCTCAGACTCTTGTATCTTCCATACATAGAAAAGTGTTAAATTCCTTAACTTGGGATATCTGGTTCTCCTTAATTAGCAATAATTTTGGGATATTCAGACTTACCTACCTTTTGTTGCAAAACTTCTGTATAACCTGGTTTCTCTCCTTGCCTCCTTGGAAACAGCTCTCTCGGGGTCACTGGAGATGCTATCTCCCGGGCATGAATCCTAAAAATTTCCACTGAGTAAAACATAACTCTTAACTTTTAGGTTATGACTATTTTTTAAGTCAGCAGCAGTAGGTCTGGGGTGAAGCCACTCTAGGGCTTGCAGGAGGACCCATCCATTCAGACAGGATGCTCCTTTCTCACAGCTCCAAATGGCCTTCCGGGCTGGGGTCAGTTTTTATTTTTTAAAATTTTAGTTTAGGGATCTAGCACCTTGAGTTTTCCAAAAAAGCACGCCTCCCCAATGTATTCACGATGATGTGGTGTAAAAGATCCACATTTAACATACTTAAAACTACTTTAAACTCAGATAACATCACTCCAGAAGTACACTACCAAAATGTTAATTGAGAAAAGCTGAAAAGTTTTAGTTTACTCAATATCACATGCTAGAAGAAAGTTTGCATGAGAAAACACTGAAGAGGTAATTTTTTAATCCAGATTTCACAAACTCATGGTGCAAATTGGGTCCCATAGCTTCCTCTAGAGTAATAACTGCTTTTCACTGCTTGTTGGCTGCCTGTGAAAATTTGACTGAAATAACTCAAAAGCTACTAACAAAACTAGTCATATCCACCCATGCTGTTCTGGCCACCATAGCCAGCCCCGTAACAGCCGCTCACAGACTGGCTCTCAAGGCCACTGTAAGTGGACTGGGTTGACACCCCCATGCCTTGCATCATCTGGCTGCTATATGCCCCGTTGCTGGCCCCTGTTGTGGAATTTAAGAAAAGTTCTATGTATCGATGTTGCATATTGGCCCTGTCTTTGGACATGGCCGCCACGGCTTCTTCATGAGTGGCAAACTCAACATCAGCTTCGCCCGTCACTCTTCCATCAGGGCCGATCTCAATGTGGACTCTCACAGGGTTGAGCGGGGAGAAGAAGTTGTAAATGTCGTTCTCTGTGGCTTTGTAGGGCAGACCTCTCATGTGGACGCAGTGTCCAGTGGTGCTCTGGACAGTGAACTCACCATCTCCATACCTGTGGTCGTACATTCCAGAGAGACAGTAACTGAGGTCTCTCCCAAACAGGTCGGTGGTGAAGCCGTAGCCATCACTGAGGCCGCTGTACTCCTCATACCCCCCATAGCCTGCACTGTAGGCACCAGACCTCATCCTCTCCAGACCTGCCTGCTTGACAATGCCAATATACCTCCTGGCTGTGCCAGGGCGGTCATAGGGCCCTGGCCGCTGCACTGACATGAACTTCAGTGGGGGATCCGAGTATGACCTAACTTCTTCCTGACTGCTCTTGAACACCTCAATATACCTGTGCCCTATTCTCTCCTTGTGCTTCCCTAGAGCCTTCTCTGCTAACTCCTGTGAGGCAAACTGCACAAAGGCTTCCCCTGTAATCTTGCCCTCGGGGTCCACAGGCAATGTGATCCCGTTTGGCACGATTTCCAACCCTGAGAAAAACTGAATGATCTCTTCCTTGGTGCATCCAAACGGGAGTCCTCGAAGTCGCACGAAACCATCATTGGCAGTGTCAGCACTGTTTGGACCACTGTGCTTCAACACCCAATCCATCTCGGTTCTGTGGGACTTGAACACTTCAATGTACCGATGTCCCATGCTTTCCCTGTCTTTTTTAAGGGCCAATTTTACGTCATCTTCTGATTCAAGTTCGACAAAAGCCTCACCACTCTGCCTGCCTTCTCTAGTGTAGATAAAGTGAACACCTGCGACCCCATCATGGATCGTGCAGTCGGAGAGGAAATTCTGCACATCCTCAACAGAGCAGGACCAGGGCAGGCCACGGAGCTTGACCACAAAGCCTTCACCTCCCTCAGGGCCCAACATCATGGACACTCGACAGAGCAGACGTCAAACAAGCTTGGGTGCAGCTTTTGTGGCTTAAAGAACACCGGGGGATGCCCACAGTCAAAGACACTCCAGGTAGGTAACGAATCGTCCTGCTTCTCCCAACAAGACGCGACGCGGTCTCACTTCCCAGACGGAGCCGGAAAGACACCTAATTCAAAGAGGACATTTCTCATGTTTGTTCATTCTAGTTTATTTTCATTTAAAATCTCTTAGGTTAAGTTTAAGCTTTTTAAAAGTTAGTTTTGAAAATTGAGACACATTACTAATACTGTAGGAATTGGTGAGGCCTTGACTTAAAAACTTTCTTTGTACTGTGATTTCCTTTCGGGTGTATTTTGCTAAGTGAAACTTGTTAAATTTTTTTGTTAACTAAATTTTTTTTAAAAATAAAAAGACTTTTAAAAAAAAAAAAAAAATTTAGTTTATTTATTTATTTTTAAAATTTAAATTTATTTCTTTTAATTGGAGGCTAATTACAATATTGTATTGGTTTTGCCATACATCAACATGAATCCACCATGGATGTACATGTGCTCCCCATCTTGAACCCCCCCTTCCACCTCCCTCCCCATACCATCCCTCTGGGTCATCCCTGTGCACCAGCCCCAAGCATCCTGTATCCTCATCGAACCTGGACTGGCAATTCGTTTCTTATATGATATTATACATGTTTCAATGCCATTCTCCCAAATCATCCCCCCCTCTCCCTCTCCCACAGAGTCCAAAAGACTGTTCTATACATCTGTGTCTCTTTTGCTGTCTCGCATACAGGGTTATCATTACTATCTTTCTAAATTCCATATATATGCGTTAGTATACTGTATTGGTGTTTTTCTTTCTGGCTTACTTCACTCTGTATAATAGGCTCCAGTTTCATTCGCCTCATTAGAACTGATTCAAATGTATTCTTTTTAATGGGGTCAGTTTTTAAAAGGGCCATCACTGAAGAAAAGAAACCATCAACTTGAGAAAATGCAACCGTGATAGTCATGATGAAATGTCCTGAGGCTCAGAGTGGAGACAACCAACATCAGTTCTCACTGCTAGACACATGATGCCAAGAAGGAGTGAGAGGAGGAGATGTGAAAAGCCCCACTAGGAGCTCTCTGAGGGACTCCAAGGCCCTGGACTATTGCAGTGGAGCAAAATTACATGGAGCTAAGGCCAAGAATAGTGGTCAGCTACGGCAACACAGGTCACAGTCCTGTGCTCAGAGAAAAGGGCCAGAATAAACCCAAGCTGTGGTCTGCAGAGCTGAGGCTGTCCATAGAAAAGTCCTGGGTACTCCTCAAGGGTAGAATTTTTCTAGACCTTCAAAATAGTTTTCATGTACACTTAAATTATAATAGTACCCAGAACAAGAGCTGGTGGATGAAGCATGATGGTAAACATTTGTTGGATGGGTGGATGGATGGATGGAAGGGAAAGTAAATTGCTACTACCGGGTATCACAGAGATAATTGGGTCTTAGAAAGTAACACAAAAATAGTATCACTCAGGCAGTCATTTCCTCAACCAGGAGTTTGAAAAGACAGTTTCAGTAGCAAAGCAGGACAAATGCAGACGCAAAGAGGGAAGCAGCTTGGGGACTTCCCACGAGGTCCAGTGGTTAAGGCTCTGCACTTCCAATGCAGGGTGTGCAGGTTTGAACACTGGTCTGGGAAACTAAGGTCCCACATGCCATGCAGTGCAGCCAAAAAATAAATAAATAGAGTTTTTTTTAAGATCAAAGAGAGAAGCAGCTTGCAAATACATGAAGGGAAGCCTCCTTGGCTCTGATTCAGTGGGACCCTGTTTCTTGACTAGGTACCACTTTAGGGAATAATCAGGGCAGTGTCAGCATCCATATGTTCAAATGAACACTGGAAGTTTAAAGTCCCAAAGGACTTCAGCTGTCCTGAAAGGGAGCTTTTGCACTCCCTAAACTATTTCAATAGTTCAGCTATCCTTACAGGAAATTTACATTGATTCAATGAAATTCATAAGGGCCAAATATGCTGGTAATCACAAAAATGTAAACAGGTTAAATGCCTCTGTTAAAGGACAGAGTCTGAGTTTCTTTTCTTTTAAATACAACTTAATGTGTTATACAGGGAAGCCTGGCATGCTGTAGTCCATGTGGTCGCAAAGAGTTGGACACTACTGAGTGACTGAAATGAGCTGAATGTATTATAATGGAGCTTCTCTGTGGTTCAGCGGTAAAGAATCCTCCTGGCAATGCAGGAGACTCGGGCTCCGTCCCTGGATCTGGAAGATTCCCCTGGAGGAAGGCATGGCAACCCACTCCAGTATTCTTGCCTGGAGAATCCCATGGATACAAGGGTCTATAGGGTTGCAAAGAATCGGACATCACTGAAGGGACCGAGCACACACGCGTGCAATGTATTACAGTGCATGCTTCTAAAAATATCAAGTAAAAAATGAAAAGTAAAAGATTAGAAAATTATGATAGGCGAAAGTTCACAAAGAGAGAAGCAACTGTGGCAACATTGTCTTCCCAGATGACTCAATGGTAAAGAATCTGCCTGCTAAAGCAGGAGACACAGATTTAATTTCTGGGTCAGGAAGATTCCCTAAAGAAGGAAATGGCAACCCACTCCTGTATTCCTGCCTGGAAAAATCCCATGGACAGAGGAGCCTGGTGGGCTGCAGTGCATAGGACCACAAAGAGTCGGACACAGTTGAGCACACATCAGATCAGATCAGATCAGATCAGTCGCTCAGTCGTGTCTGACTCTTTTCGACCCCATGAATCGCAGCACGCCAAGCCTCCCTGTCCATCACCAACTCCCGCAGTTCACTCAGACTCACGTCCATCGAGTCAGTGATGCCATCCAGCCATCTCATCCTCTGTCATCCCCTTCTCCTCCTGCCCCCAATCCCTCCCAGCATCAGAGTCTTTTCCAATGAGTCAACTCTTCGCATGAGGTGGCCAAAGTACTGGAGTTTCAGCTTTAGCATCATTCCTTCCAAAGAAATCCCAGGGCTGATACATAAAGCAATATTAATATCAAGTACCTAATTTCACTATAAAGTTGCCTCTTTGCTAATGTTGGGATTTTATCATCACGGTGAGGTTTCAACATTGGTCATCTCCTGCTATAATAAATTAACACATGTAACACCATCACTTAGTGAAAATAAATAAAATGAAATTAATAAAATATATATAAAATAATAGAAAGCTTTGTCGTTGTTGTTCAGTTGCTCAGTCATGTTCAACTCTTTGTGACCCCATGGACTGCAGCATGCCAGCGTTCCCTGTCCTTCACTATCTCCTAGAGTTTGCTCAAACTCATGTGCAGTGATACCATCCAACCATCTCATCCTCTGTCATCCCCTTCTCCTCCTGCCCTCAATCTTTCCTGGTATCAGGATCTTTTCCTCTAGCACCACAATTCGAAAGCATCAATTCTTTGGCCCTCAGCCTTCTTTCTGTTCCAGCTCTCACATCCATACATGACTACTGGAAAAACCATAGCTTTGACTGCACGGACCTTTGTTGGCAAAGTGACATCTCTGCTTTTTAATATGCTGTCTACATTTGTTATAGCATTTCTTCCAAGGAGCAAGCATCTTTTAACTTCATGGCTGCAGTCACCGTCCACAGTAATTTTGGAGCTCAGGAAAATAAAATCTGTCACTGCTTGCACTTTTTCCCTTTCTGATCGCCATGAGAAGTGGTCAGAAAATTGGAATCAGTCCTCTAGGCCAGGAGCACTGGGCGTGAGGGAGAAAGTGAGGTGGGAACGTGGCAAAGGTAAGCTGGGCTGAGACAAAGAAGCAGATTCTCATTCTCACTCCTGTGACAGTCCCGTCCCAACGGGAACTCATACTCCTCTCCTCGAATCTCCTCCTAGGAGTACTTTCTGCTTGAACCCCTGGCAGGTGAGTGGAATAGATGGCCACCCTTTAAATCACTTACCCTCAAGGAACCCCAGCCCAGTTCCCAGAAATTCACGTTGCAAAATCATGTGGATGCTCTCAATTCAATTCTGTGAGAGCAACCACGTGAGAAAGAAGGGCTGGAAAGCCTTTACGTAAAAGGTGGTAATTATGTTAGGGGGATGGGTTTGTTGGTGGATATTCTTGTCTCTATATTACGTGGGTCTTTTTGTTTGTTTGATTTTACTGACTTTAAAATTATATTTTAAAAAATTATATTTGAATTACATTGAAGAAGACCTCCGACAGACATCCTGAGTCTAATTTCTAGGTCACGGCCACAGAAACTCATCTCCCAGGAGGAACTGGTCTCGGTCTGTAATATATTAGCAGAGGCTCTATTAGGAAATGATAAGGCCACATCCCGAGGCCTCTGGAAATATAGGTGATTTCTCTGCCAGTAGCAAGGAGTGTTATCCTCCAGCAGCCTAATGAATTTGCTCTTTTCACATTCACGGCTCTGTTAGGGCATCTCATTTGTGGTGGTTGCTATTTCAGAAAATGGAAGGAAATTCAGCAACACTGTTTACGATGTGGCTACAGAATTCCCTGCTGGCCCAGGGTCCCAGAGTGCTGTGTGTCCAGCATACAATGTCCTTTGTTTAAGCATCTGCATCTTTCCCTCCAGCAGGCTGTCAGCTCCAGGGAAGCAATCACTGTCCCACTCTCTCACAGCCCAGGAATCGAAGCACAATTTGGCCTCTTTGTCATTTTCAAAAATCAAATCTGCCCAGAGACCAGGTTCCAGCAGCAGATGTTTTTGCTTTATGTTTTATTTAAAGACATTTAATTTTGAGCCTTGTGTGTCTTCCTGTGTGTGTGTGTGTTTTGTAGAGCAGACTGTGTGCATGTCTAAAACACCACTGATTTATGTATAGCAGTCATTTAATTAGCAGCCAGTGCCTTTCACAAATTTCAAGATTCATTAAAATCAATTAAATATTAATACAGATAAATTCAAATTATTAGTTATGTTTATTATTTTACATAAAAAATAGCAAATATATACCAAATATATCAAATATGTACTTCATGGCAAACTTTGTGCCAAATGGTTTGCATCCACTTTCTCTTTAAGCTTCATCAGAATCTTATGAAGTAGATAAAGAAATTTAATATCTACTTTGTGAACGAAGTTTCATAGGGGTAATGACTTGCCCAAGTTCTCAGGACCAATGAATAGGGAGCTAAGACTTTAATTCAGGTGTGTCTGATGCTCCAGAATATACGTAAACTATAATCTATGTGATGTTACATGTGTGTATGTGCTCAGTTGTTTAGTTGTGTCCGACTCTTTGAGACCCCCACGGACTGTAGCCTGCCAGGACCCTCTTTTCATGGAATTTACTAGGCAAGAAATACTGGAGTGGGTTGCTGTTTCCTCCTCCAAAGGATCTCCATGGCCCAGGGATTGAACCTGAACCTCCTGAACTGGCAGGTGGCTTTTCACCACTGAGCCACCTGGGAATCTGATATTGCATGTTGTATGTGCATATATGTGTGTTCACCTTTGTTGTTATTGTTTAGCTGTTAAGCCATGTTCAACTGTTCTGCAACCCATGGGTTGTAGCCCCCTAGGCTCCTCTGTCCATGGAATGTTCCAGCAAGAATACCAAAGTAGGTTGCCATTTCCTTCTCTAGGGATTCTTCCCAACCCAGGGGTTGAACCAGTGCCTCCTACATTGGAAGGCAGATTCTTTACTGCTGAGTTACCAGGGAAATCCCATGTTTACCTTTATACCATGTTATCTGTATATGGCATCTGAACTTTCAAATCACGTTTTCTCTCTCTCTTCCTGTCTCCTCTCTTACTTTTCCTCTGTGCTACTTCTAATTGTTGACTAAGCTTGTTGTTCAGAGTGTAATCTGGGTGGTCAGAACGTCAGAGCATCACTCATCTGGACCTGTACAGCTCATGTAGGCCCGAAGTGAACAGAGCCTCGATCCTGACACCAGAAGCCATGGGTTTATGTTTTGCCTCTACTGTTCTCTAGCCGCATGTCCTTGGGCAAGTCCCAGACACTCTCTGAGCCTCAACTTCTAGTCTCATGGGCTGGCTGGTACCTACAGCAGCTGATGGTCTGTGTAACCAGCAGAGCTGTTGGAAGGTTGACTTTTGAGGATGGATGTGAAAGTCCTTTATGAGCTGTGAAGCATCACGGTCCCTCTTTGGGCCACTTGTCCTCGGTGATAAGGATCTGTCTTTCAGGAGAGACAGGGAAGTAAGGGAAAAACAGGAATCACTGCAGAGCCAGCCTCACAGAGCAAAAGGATTTAGGAAAGATCACATGAGATCTAGCCAGAGACTCTAGGAACCAGGATTAGCATCAACCCAAGATGGGGGCACCTGTTTTTCCTACTTCAAGAATTGGTCATCATAACAACTTCACCGAACCTGCCATGACGGATTAATTTCTTTCTATCCTGTCTCTCCACCTTGTGGCCCTTGCTACCTCCTAGCTTTTGCTGTCTCAATTTCCTGCTTACAGCTGTCTCTTCTAAGTTATTCTGCTTTTGTCTCTGTTAAGGACCACTGCCTCTTTCTATAGGTCTCTCCCTCAAACTGCCGAGGGAGAAGATTCAGTTCCTTAGCATTAGTGGTGTGCTGATAAATATTTAATAACTGGCTATCTGTAGGGGGTTGGGGTAGGGGAAAATTCTGATTCGTAGTGTTTGCCAATTTCTATGGTGCAGATATTTCCACTCTGGTTGACTTCAAGCTATTGACACAGTGTCACCTGGCTCCTCAAATCTTAAAAATTTTTAAATTGGATCCTGTGAGTTACTGGTCAGTCTAGGGATTGGCTGGCCTGGAACTGGATTCCCATCCTGGTCCATTTATACTGTGGTCATGGTATCAGGAACACCATGAATCTTTCTCAGAAAGTCCTTGGGTAAGAGGGAGTTTCCAGTGTATAATACACTCTAAGATAAATATTATTTGTTTAATTCTTATTTTACAGATATCTCTGAGATCTTAACAGATTAAGAGGAAGCTACAAAAATATAAATCAGGAAATGACTAATGCTTTAAGAGTGGTGTAAAAAAATAGGAAATGGGGGTTCAGAAACAAGAAATGTCACATGCAGGCAGAAGCAAAAGAAAAGGCTTTTTGGATCCTGTTCTGTTTAAACTGAGTCTTTCAAGGATGGCAGGACTTGGAGATGTAGACATGGAGAAGAAGGTGTTCAGGACACAAAGAACAAGAGCTGGGACAACACGTGGGCTGGAAAAGGATGGAATAGGTATGGAGTTGACACATTTAATGGAGAGGTAGGTATATGAAGGGGAACAGAAGGTGATTATATTATCAAGGAAAGTCATAGAGGGCCTTTGGTGTCAAAATGAAGTGGCTGGAATACACTGCATGACTTTTCTATGTCGCTATTACCAAATGAAAATGAAATATACAGAGGATGAGATGGTTGGATGGTATCACCGACTCAATGGACATGAGTCTGAGCAGGTGCTGGGAGTTGGTGAGGGACAGGGAAGCCTGGTGTGCTGCAGTCCATGGGGTTGCAAAGAGTCGGACACAACTGAGCAGCTGAGCTGATAAGTTTATATGGCTGTTACCTATACCGTTATATGAGTCTATTGGAGTAGAATATCAAAAGCTTATGACGATAAGCCTGTGCTAAAGTGCTTGACCTTCTTCATCCTTTTAAATAGCGGATCTTACTATTTATATTAATTTCTTGCTCTAAGTAGTGTCAACAACATGAGGCAGATCATTGGTGAGAATAACAGTGGGGTGAATAAGGAGACCTGGGTCCTAGTCTCTGCTTTGTCACCAACTCAAGGAGTGACCTGGGGAAGGTTGTCTCTTTGCCAGCCTTGGTAACCTTATATCTGTCTTCTTGCTAGGTGATTATTTGATAGTTGCTTTCCTAGCCTCTCCAAGTCCACAGTCAAACACACTTGATCTCTCCAACTTCATTTCCCATAAAGTCATTCATTTTTGGGTGCTGGCAAATAGTAAAGACCTCCATGCCTTTGGCATGTATAAACTCCTTTGGGGAAATAGCTACTACTGGATGCACTGTCAAGGTTCATGTGTGATGGTGGAGGAGAATTCTGGTGAACTGCATTTTTTGTTGTTGAAGTGAAAATTAACCAGAAAAACCTGTATAAACCCTTGTACTCAGCCACTCTGTCACATCTGACTCCTTGCAGCCCCATGGACTGTAGCCTGCCAGGCCCTTCTGTCCATGGGATTCTCCAGGGAAGAATACTGGAGTGGGTTGCCATTTCCTTCTCCAGGGGGTCTCTCCGACTCAGGGATTGAACCTGCATTTCTTCCTGCAATATCTTCCTGCATTGGCAGGCAGATTCTTTACCGCTATCACCACCTGAGAAGTCCATATAAATCCTTGGTGTTAGCAATATGTCTTAAGTGTACTAGTTAACTTTTTTTGATCTAAGAAACACATTAAAAAAAAAAAAAGAAACCAAGTATGAATGATTATGTATATACCAGCTTCTGAGATAATCACCATAACTCATCATCTTCATTATTATCATCATAGCTATTGAAAATCTATTCCCTGTCGGGTACTGTTCTGAGAGCTTTGCATGCATAATTTCATTCAAGATTCCCAAGAAATATAAAAGCTAGACTTGTGGTGTGTTGAATGGTGGTCCCCCAAAAGATATGTCCATGTCCTAATTCCTGGAGCCCATGAATGTGAACTTATTTGAAAAAAAGGTCTTTATAGATGTAATTGAGTTAAGGATCTTGAGTTGATGATATCATCTGGATTATCAAGATGGACCCTAAATCCAATGAAAAATGTCCTTAAAAGAGACACACAGAGGGAAGACATAGAAGAGGAAAAATCCCATGGCATTGGAGGCAGAGTGATGTGGCCATGGGCCAGGGAACACCCTGTACCACCAGGAGCCAGGGAGGCAAAGAACAGATCATTCAGCTTCAGAGGGAGTACAACCCTACGGCACCTTAATATCAGACAGCAGGCCTTCAGAACTGGAAGGGAATAAATAAAGCCCTGTTGTTTAAAGTCACTGAGTTTGTGGTAATGTGTTGTCACAGCAGGTGGAAGAAACCAACATAATATTTTTAAGCATAAAATGTTTAATGTCCTTAAGAAAGAAAGATAAATAGCCTATGTGAAGATAGCTCCTTTAAAAAATTTTTTTTAGTTGGAAGATAATTGTTTTACAATATTGAATTGACTTCTGCCAAACAACAATGCGAATCAGCCGCAAGTACAAATATGTCCCCTCCAGCCTGAGCCTCCTCCCTAACCCTCTTCATCCCACCCCTCTAGGTTGTCACAGAGCACTGCGCCGAGCTCTCTGTGCCCATAGAGTGGCTTCCCACTGGCCATCTATTTTATACATGGTAGTGTCAGCTTTGGAGAAGGCGATGGCACCCCACTCCAGTACTCTTGCCTGGAAAATCCCATGGACAGAGGAGCCTGGTGGCCTGCAGTCCATAGGGTTGTTAAGAGTCGGACACGACTGAGCGACTTCATTTTCACTTTTCACTTTCACGCATTGGAGAAGGAAATGGCAACCCACTCCAGTGTTCTTGCCTGGAGAATCCCAGGGATGGGGGAGCCTGGTGGGCTGCCGTCTATGGGGTCACAGAGAGTCGGACACGACTGAAGTGACTTAGCAGCAACAGCAATGTGAGCTTTACTCTTTCAATTCGTCCCATCCTCTCCTTCCCACACTGTGGCCAAAGTCTGTTCTCTATGTTTGCACCTCTATTCCTGCTCTATAAATAGATTCATTGATATCATTTTTTCTAGATTCCATACATAGGTATTAATACTTGAACCTCATTTTTCTCTTTCTGACTTACTTCACTCTGTATGACAGGCTCTAGGTTTATCCACCACGCTAGAACTGACTCCAGTGCGCTCCTTTTTATGACTGAATAATATTCCTTAGTATATACATATCACAACTTCTTTACCCATTCATCTGCTGATGGACATCTAGGTTGCTTTCATGTCCTGGCTATTGTAAACAGTGCTGCTATGAACATTGGGGTGCATGCATCTTTTTCAGTTACGGTTTTCTCAAGGGAAATCAAGGCATTAAAGGGTCAATTAAACTTACCTAAGGTCCCATATCTAGTAGATGATATTATATGACACTAACTCAGGCAGCTTTAGAACTTGCTTTCAACCTTAGTAGAATATTGTATCTTATAACTCTGTCTTCACAGAGATAAACTACCAGTTATATTATACTCCAAAATGTTCTTTGAAAACATGGTGCAAATATAAAGGGCTATAGGAGCATACGAGGGTACATGCAAAAGTTACATGTTCCCAACTTTGGGGGAATGATTATCAGGGAAGTCATCCTAGAAGAGACAGTAGATATTGGGCTGCTTTTGATGATGAAGATACTTCTCTAGATTATAAAGTGGGGTAGGTTTTCCTAGGAGATTCCCAGGTAGGTCAGTGATAAAGAATCCTCCTGCTAATGCAGGAGACATGGGTTTGATCCCTGAGTCAGGAAGATCTTCTTGAGAAGGAAATGGCAACCCAGTCCAAGATTCTTGCCTGGAAAGTCCCACGGACAAATAAGCCTGGTGGGTTACAGTCCACGGGGTCACAAAGAATCAGACATGGCTTAGTTTAGTGACTAAACAACATCAAGAAGTTTTCCAAACAAAAACAATGGAAAAGCTCAAAGCACCTTTCAGTTTCAGTTCAGTCTCTCAGCCATGTCCAACTCTTTGTGACCCCATGGACTGCAGCATGCAGGCTTCCCTGTCCATCACTAACTCCCAGAGCTTACTCAAACTCATGTCCATTGAGTCAGTGATGCCATCCAACCATCTCATCCTCTGTCATTCCCCTTCTCCTCTCGCCTTCAATCTTTCCCAGCATCAGGGTCTTTTCAAATGAGTCAGCTCTTCTCGTCAGGTGGCCAAAGCACCTTTAGGGTATTGTAATAGTTAGACATGGCCTGTGGTGCCAGTGAAGTTGTTCTGTCATGTCCAACTCTTTGTGATCCCATGGACTGTAGCCTACCAGTCTCCTCCATCTGTGGAATTTTCCAGGCAAGAGTACTGGAATTGGTTGCCATTTCCTTCTCCAGGGGATATTCCTGACCCGGAAATCGAACCCAGGTCTCCCACATTGCTGGCAGACATTTTACTGTCTGAGCTACGAGGGAAGCCCAATGGCCTGTGGAGTTTTGGAAAAAAGATGGGATCCAGTGAAAAATGTCTTTATGAGAGACATAGAGATGGAAGATACAGAAAAGGAATAGGTCACATGGCATTGGAGGCAGAGATTGCAGTGATGTGGCCTTGCATCAGAGAACATCTTATGCCACCAGGAGCTGGAGGAGGTGAGGTAGAGAACAGCCGATGGTGGGTCTTATGTACCAGACTAAAGACTGTAGATGCTTCAGGCAGTTGCAGAGATTGGGTAACTTGGTGCAGATCTGATTCTGTAATCAGATCTGTCCCTTACAGACTCACTGTGGGAACCATCCTGGAGGGTAGAATAGAGTGGGCTGAGAGCAAAGTCACACTATCCTACAGCATTAGATGGGATTGTGTTAGATCACTGGAGACAGTTCAGTGATGGAGGGGAGAAAGGAGAGTGAGCAGAGATTATTAGGATGTGTCGTGAGTAGGATTCAATGACTAACAGGATGTCAAAGGCAAGAAGAAGGCAGAGCATGGGCTGCCTCACAGATTTCAGGTTTGGGGAAGTGCTCAAATAAGAAATAAAGGAGGTATACTCCTGGGGTGGAGGTGGGGTGGAGAGGGAGACAGTGAGTGTGAATACATATTTCACTGATGGCCAAGGGCTTCCTCGTGCTTTTTATCATGAATGTGTGAACATATGCACACTGATCCTGGCTCTGGAATTACACTGTAGTACATATGGAATTTGCAATGTGCTCCAAGAGGAGGGAGAAGGGAGGAACTAACAATGACTACGTACTACAGGTTGGCTGTCGAATTTGCATTGTTTTACCTTTGGAAATTGGCTCGACCCCTCTATCCTTCAACTTTAGCATCTGTCAAAAGGGGATAAAAATAAAGGTGCCTGCTTACCTGAACTCAAGCATCTGTGAGCGAAGTATCTTCAAATGGTAAAAGCCTAGAATATTATGAGTAACTATTTATGTGATTAGCCTAGACTTTTCAAAAAAAACTTTTTGGAGATAATCCCTGACTTCAGCAAGTTTTCTTGTGGTTTTTCTGCTTCTTTCCTAAAAGTCTACTAGCATAAATTTTCTAGTTAACAGAGTTTTAAAAATTGAGGCTTACTTAAATATTCGTATCCAAGCAGTTTTTAAGTGTGATCCTCTAAAATCGTATAAAAACTCACTCCATTGATAATTGATTTTCATTGGCCATGTGAACATCAGACTACTCCATTTGCCCCATCAGAGGTATCCAGTGGCAGACATACCTTCCAGTAAACTTGGAGGTGATATTAGAAGAAGCTTCCAGCACCTCTGCTGAGCAAGACAGGTTTGGCTCCTTGCGGAATGTAAGTACCTACTAGCTGTGCATTGATTCTCAGTAATTCTGCAGAATCAGATCTAGCCCAGCCCTGTGTCTTCAATGTAGAAAATAGGTGTTCACTATGCAATTTTCTCAGCTCTACAACAATAGGGTGGTATTGGTTCATCCCTAACCTTTATACAATTCTAAGACTTTTTTTTTTTTCTTACCTGGAAAAGGCCAGCATCGAAAAAGAAAGAGAACTATAAAAACAGCCAGAGAGACAAAAGATAGTAGCACTTTTCAAAGGCATGGGGCTGTGTGTGTGTGTGTGTGTGTGATGTGAAGTAACATCATCTGCTGTTACATCTTTTAAAAATGGTGTGAAGAGGTAACAGAGCAGAAATGTCAAGAAGACAGTTGTATAATTAGCAGAGCAAGGCTTTTTTTCTGGGAGGGCAACTCTGCTGAAATCTCTATAAGGATGATGAAGACTGTAGCACACAGTGGAAGGAAAATTAGCCTGGGAATCGGGGTAACTTTTTTTTTTTGTCTTAAACTAGTTAGCATTGGGTTTTAATTACATGCAACTGAAAGCTCCCCATGGCTGCTCTAATGGCTGTGTGGGGAAGAGGATTAGGAAAAATAAAAGTTAGAGTGCATTTCCACTCTGTGCCAAGTCACTTCAGTCATGGCTGACACTTTGCAATCCTATGGACTGTAGCCCACCAGGCTGCTCTATCCATGGGATTTTTTACGGAAGAATAGAGGAGGGAGTGTGTTGCTATGCCCTCCTCCAGGGGATCTTCCTGACCCAGGGAAGGAGCCCCAGCTCTTATGTCTCCTGCATTGGCAGGCAGGTTTTTTTTTACCACTAGTGCCACCTGAGAAACCATTTACACTCTAGCTAGAAAAAAATAAATATTTTCTTAAAACTTTATTGGCGTATAGTTGCTTTACAGTGTTGTGTAGGTTTCTGCTGTACAACAAAGTGAACCAACTATATGCATACATATATCCCCTCTTTCTTGGATTTCCTTCCATTTAGGTAATTAGAGAAATAAGTCTTATTAATAGTTGTAGTGCATTAGAATAGGTCATCTCCATCTTTTTCTTGATATTCAGTCGCCAAGTCGTGTACAGCTCTTTACAACCCTGTGGACTGTGGACACTGGGCTTCCCTGTTCTTCATTGTCTCCCAGAGTTTGCTAAAACTCATGTCTATTGAGTTGGTGATGCCATCCAACCATCTCATCCTCTGCCACCCCCTTCTCCTTTTGCCATCAATATTTCCCAACGTCAGGGTCTTTTCCAGTGAATTAGGCCTTTGGGGGCTAATTGTCCAAGTAGAAATCTTAATTAGCTTAGCCTAGCTTGTCCACTCCGGAATCCAGGGTAAAGGTGTGGTCAGTCCCTACCCACAAGTCTCAGTGTTTAGGACACTGTGATACTCAAGGCCATTGCTCTGGTTTTCCCCACTCACTGTCTCCCACCTGAAATCCCATCTGCCTCACTCCTGAGCCAGTGTAGACTCTCTGTCACTGAGGACTCAGTCCCCCTGTCATGGACTCCATGGCATTTTCTCTGGCAGCTCTTATCCATCAAGACTGTTTTCTCTGATCCAGCAGGTCTTTACAGATCACCAGCTCACCACAGCTCACTGTGCCTGAATCTCATTCAATTCCCTTTCCAGGCCATTTGCCTCCCAGAATATCTGTCTCATGTTTTCCTTCTCTTTCTCATCACCTCCTTAGTTCAGATATTCGTTTCTTCTCACTTGGATGGCCGGATATTTTCTTAACTTTCTGCCTTCACTCTAATTTCCCTTCAACCTGCCATTTCCTTCAGGGTCATCTTCCCTGAAGCACACAGCTCTGCCTGCATCAATACATTCTTTAGAAACTTGTAGGGTGAAGTGGGGGTTCCTTGGTAGCTCAGATGGTAAAGAGTCTGCCTGCAATTCAGGAGACACAGGTTCAGTCCCTGGGTTGGGAAGGTCCCCTGGAGAAGGAAATGGATATCCACTCCAGTATTCTTACCTGGAGTACTCCATGGACAGAGTAGCCTGGTGGGCTACAGTCCACCTGGATCAAAAAGAGTCAGATATGACTGATCGACTAACAGGGTGAAGTGAAAGGGCAGAGCTAAGGGAGATTGAAACGTGGTGTGTGCTGGAGGTTCCTTTTTCATCCGCTGACCCCTCACCTCAAATATAGTCCTGAAGGTCTGACATGAAATGCAGCCAAGTTGATATCAACTGAGGTGTTTCAGCAGCTGTGCTAAAGGGGTGCAACTGTGGTAAGGTGTCAGAGCAGGAGTGGGAAAATGAGGTGGGGGGCAAGCGAGGACCAACATGAATGAGGTAAGAGGAATCCCCAAATTGGCATCTTTTAAAGTAAGGAAACACAGAAAGTGAAGTTGAAAGTCACTCAGTCATGTCTGCCTCTTTGCGACCCCATGGACTATAGTCCATGGAATTCTCCAGGCCAGAGTACTGGAGTGGGTTACCATTCCCTTCTCCAGGGGATCTTCCCAAGCCAGGGATCGAACCCAGGTCTCCCGCTTTGCAGGCGGATTCTTTACCAGCTGAACTACCAGGGAAGGAAGCACAGGGTTTCATACTAATAATCATGGTCTGGCTGGTTTGAGTTGCTTTTAAAGAAAGAGGCAAGGCCCTGCCATGGTGGTGTGCCTTGATTGTGTATCCAGGTGGATTTATTTATTCACTAAGCAAATACTTACTAAGTAGCTAGCATATGCCCAACATTTTGTATCAGAGAAGGCTGAACAGAGGAGCCTTGGATGGTGATTACGGTTGACTTACCTGAGGGTTAGTTGCTCAGTTGTGTCTGACTCTTTGGGACCCTGTGGACTGTAGGCCTCCAGGGCCCTCTGTCCATGGAATACTCCAGGCAAGAATATTGGAGTGGGTAGCCATCTCCTTCTCCAGGGGATCTTTCTGACTCAGGGATCGAATCCAGGTCTCCCACATTGTAGGCAGATTTTTTTACTGTCTCAGCCACCAGAGAAGCTCAGGCATGGGCAGAAAGAAGAGTTTTGAGCTATACACATCATTTCCTAGCTCATCCAGATACGTATCTTGTGTTCAGCAGGTATTTAAAACCAGCTTTATATTGAATTGAAAACCTGTTCATGGCACTGCAAAATGATTACAGACTCAGAGAAACTGGGGAAGGAGTGATAAGCATCTTTAGGGAGAAAACAGTATGCCCATGGCCAAGAAATACAACTTTGCTCTGTCTTGCTTATTAACTAGAACCTAAACTCCCTTGATGTATCTTTCCTTCTCTTTCCCCTTCTTACTTTCCTCATTTTTCACTCTGCAAAGTTCTCATTAACACATTTTAATGAGTATAAATGAAGACGCCAGGTCCCAAGAAAGAGAAAAGCCAGGCAGTGTGTGTAGAGAGAGAGAACAGGCAATTATCGCTGCAGGTTTTTGTATTTCAGGGCCATCCCTGAATTCCATGTTGCTTGCCAGCTCTGCAGAAGATGACTCTTAATTGCATGAGACAAATGAGATTGGTGATAAAAGCACAGCTATAAATATAGACATGGTAGAGATGTGAGTATCAATAGAGATATAAATACAGTCTCCCTGTTGTATCTTCAAGGCTGTGCCACTCATTTGTTCTCTCGTATGTTATTTCAATATATATCTTAAAAAAAAAAAGGCTCAGAAACCTTAAGAGATTTCTGCAAGCCATTCTCCTGTCGTCCATTGTGAGATCCTGGGCTAGGAAATGGTGATTTTCCTAAATGTTTTCACCTCTCCCAACAGATCCAGAACCCTAACATGTGCACAGGTCTGGCCTGGCAAACCCTTGATCAGGGGATGGGAAGAGATTTGGCACAAGTCCCACCCATCTCTGTCACACAAGCTGTTCTTGATCCAGACCCTGCCCTCAACAGGTCCTGGTGGACTTGATCCCTATTCAGGGCCTAGGTGGGTGTAACCCCTCTGGACCTGTGGTCCACAGTTCTATTTTAATTCTCACAGCAGCCCTGTGTAGTAGAAATGGATTTCCTTTAGCCGGTAGTTTATAATCTTCTTGAATCTGTGACACCCCCACACCTTTTGGTGTCAACATTGTCCACTAATTATAGTTTCAGTATTCACTCATTGAAAAAGTCATGGTGATCAAAACCTATCCTGTGTTCATTAACTTTTACATCGACATACATAATTATAGCAAAACATTAAAAATCTTCAAATGCATTTGGCACTTACAGCATGCCAGGCATGGAGCCAAACATTTTAATGGTGATTCTCTTGCCAGTCCTATGGGGTATCTTCTCTGTCTGGCTCCATTTAACAGACTGGAAAACTGAGTCTGTGTGACAGATGAAGTAGTTTGCTCAAAATGACATGTCTAATAAGTGGCAGAAGAGGAATCGTACGCAGTGAGGCTTCAGAACCAGCATTCTTAACCGTGATGTGGTTTAGATGCTCATTTGAAAACAGAAGGAGACACCCACCCTCCCCGTTGGCAGATCCTAAATGGAGACCAGAGGATTGTCATCAGATGAATGAGACAGCATGTATAGAGAAATCACAGTGCCTGGTATACTCGGCAAATGCTACTCACAAGGACAGTGACTGTCTTTGACTATCACCCTTACTGCTAACATTTTTAAAAAGTGATCTTTCTATGATTTCTATAAAGGTTGAGGACAAAGCTGCCAATAGCCTGGGAGCAGTGGCCTTGATCACAGGGCTGAACTGGCTGGGCTGAGTGGGATGGCGCTGTGACACTTGTCTGTAAAGTCAGTGCTCTGGTCCTTGGGCGGCAGCAGCAAAGGCAGAGGGTCCTTTCATGGATGTGAAGGGAAGAGTGGCCACTTTGGTGTCTTGGTGACTGGTGACATTAATAGCAGCACTGTGATCCACAGAGGACAAGAGAAAAAGTTGAAAGGCATGTAGTTCTCAGAGCACCTATGAGACGCCCTTCTAGGACCTGGCGGGACTCTTCTGCACCTGGCATTTGAAAGGGGACGGAATAAGAGGGCTCAGAGCTCTTGTGTGGTCCCCTTTCTCTCAGGTTGGTTACAATTGCACTTGTGAGGTTTGTACAGATTTCCTCTTCTAGCCAGGTGATGGACTAGATGGACTGCAGAAATGTTCTGCTATGGAATACCTATGTGTGGAATAAATCACAAAACCAACCAACACACAACACACTTGTGAGTGTGTTACTGAGTCCACAAGAAAGTAGGGGATTTCCTAAAGGGCAAAACTTCAAGCTATTAATACCACAATGAAACCAGAGAGGTGAGGATCATGAAGGCAGAGTCATCCTGCATAAAATGAGACAACCAGGTATACCTGAAGCTTTGAGGACTGGTGATCACACAGACTATGACAAAAGGTATCTGGGGCTCACACACAAGCGCCAAACTGGACCTGAGGTCCCCTCATCTATCCTGTGTACTTATTGTACATGGTTTACATTCTTTAAATTACAGCATCTATGTAGGCTTCCCTGGTGGCTCAGATAGTAAAGAATCTGCTTGCAGTGAGGAAGACATGGGTTCGATCCCCGGATTGGGAAGATCCCCTGGAGGAGGGCACAGCAACCCACTCTAATATTCTTGCCTGGAGAATCCCATGGACAGAGGAGCCTGGGGGGCTATAGTCCCAGGGGTTGCAAAGAGTCTGACACAACTGAGCGACTAAGCAATGCACATAAACCATGAGTCCACAAGCACGTCTATAGTCAGGGAAAAGCTGGACTAAAAAGAAAAATATTTGCCTATAGCCGGCGAGAGTGTATCTGTCTTTGCTGTGACTCTGGATAGAGTCACATTAACTTAATTAATGGTAATACTTGTCTACCCTGGAGATCATTAGCTCCAGTCCAGATCTGTTCTCATGTGGACCTAGACTCCTTTTGTAGCCTCCATGGTGTCAGAAAAAATAAAGCCAAAAAAAAAAAAAAAAAGAAAGTGGTCCCGGCCTGAGAGAGCACTCCCTGGTGTCCAGAAATACCAGGGCACATACATGTACAAAAATCTCTTACGGGATCAGCACCTTCAACTGAGGCCTTCAGGATGTCTACAGGTTAACTTGAACTGAATATAAACTCCTAGAGAAAGATGACCAAATATCCCAGCACATGTGGGAGCAGGCCACCAAGAGTGAGAGTCAGTAGAAGCTTTGGGATTATCAGATACAGATATACTACCCAAGACTATTGTGCCTGAAGAAATAAAAGATGGAATAAAAGTAGCAAGCAAAAAGTGACTATCAATCACAACCCAACAGATCTAGTAAAAGAATGAAAGGGAACTTCTGGAGATAAAATATAATTATTGAAATTAAAATCCAATGGATGGGTTAATGAAGAGACGAATCATCTTGTTGATCTGACAGTTGACAGGTATGTGTTGCTCATTATATGCTGGGCACTTTACTAAGCTCTTTGCAAACCCACCGGAAGAAAAATGGAGTGGATTAGAAGTTCTGTTGTTCTTGTTGTTTAGTTGCTGTGTTCGACTCTTTGTGAGCCCATGGACTACAGCCCACAAGGCTTCTCTGTTCATGGGATTCCCAGGCAGGAACACTGGAGTGGGATACCGTTCTCCCCTCCAGAGGGTCTTCCAGACCCAGGGGTGGAATCCAAGTCAGCTAGTGCCACGCGGGAAACCTCAGAAAAAGAGATTCTGTTTCTTGCCTAACAAGAGACAGACAACCGCAAAGGGACTCAAACCCTCAATCTTCTGCTCCGGAGTCAGACACCTTACCCATTAGGCCCTGCGGTCTTTTTTTTAGGTGCTTCTAATATTTAAAATCTTAGGGGAAAAAAAGGTTGCATAGTGGAATACTGCCCATTTAATAAGATTGTTCTGCCAACCAAAGAGGTCATAGCAATAACAGCTAATTGTACACAGTAGATGCTTATCCCTCTCAGTGTTTCTCGTTTGCAAACAGCTAAAAGAAACTTTGGCTTATTTAAGCAGAAAATGAATTAAATGGAATTCTGAGTGAGAAGGCTCACCTTATTGATCAGAAGACTTGGAAAATGGGCAGGGGCCAAAGGAGCCAAGGCTCAGACACCAGCCGATGACAGACCCAGTTGGCTAGAATGTCCACTCTAGGGTCTCCGAACTGGTCACTTGCCATTCACACTGGATTTTAGAATCAGCCTCTTTGACAAATAAACTCTATGGCATCTGTGCCTATAAGTCAGTCCTTCAGGGCTCGGAGCCCTGTGGGATGAGGGTTGTGAGCATCACCTGTGTGCTTGCACCCTCGATACGTAGAGGTGGAGACAGCATCTATTCTCCTTTGGCTTCTGTCCCTGAAGACAACTGCCCTGCTCCCAGTCGTCTTGGTATTCCCAGAAAAGGAAAGGTGTCTAGATTCTGGGCAGCCACAAAAGTTCAGGCATAAAATTATTATTGTGCCTTTAAAAGTAAAATTTTTGAGATAAATTCACATGCAGTTGTAATAAATAATACAGAGATCCTATATGTATCCTTTATCCAGTTTCACCCAATGAAAACATCTTGCAAAGCTACAATACAGCATCACAACTAGGATACTGACATTGGTGAAATCAAGATGCTGAGCATTTCCATCACTGTGGGGATCCCTCCTGCTGTGAATGACTTATTTTTGAAAATAAACAAATACAGTTCTCAGGGAAAAATGTAGTAAGTCACTGGTCCTAGAAAACAAGGATTTAATTCATTAAGATTAGATGCTTTTTTATTCGATACCTTCATACAAAGATATAATAAATGAATTTTGTGAAAACTCAAAGTGGAAGAATTATTGTCTTTTGAATCAATATAAATATATTAAAAGAGAATTTTAAGATGTAAAGTTCTTGAATGAATCAAACCTTTGCCACCAGTTTTACTAATAGTCCAAAAGCACTGATGATATTTCAAATGATTATCACTCAATATCATGAATACTCCTTTACTCCATGAGTCAGACATTATAATGCTAAAAAGAAGAAGAAAAAAAAAAACACTCACCTACCCCTTCCATACCAATAGAAGCAGAATATTGGGGGAGGAACAAATGCTTTTAAACTTTTACATTCATTAAACACTACAGAAATTCTTTTTCATCAGAGACCCCCCAAATCAACTCACCTGAAATAGAACTAACATTTTGATACACACACACAAAAATTCTATGTAGTAATGTGATTTTCTATAGAAAAATACATATAGACAGAAGCATTTACTTCAACAAGTTATTTTGCAAAATACTCTTCACCCGATCGTATTATACAAGCAACTTTCTACACACAATGACTTCTAATCTTTTATGTGAATGTGTGACTTCCTGATTTTTCTGGACCTCCCCCTCCAACACACTTTAAGCTGTGAGCTCCTTGGCAGACAGGACTTTTATTGCTGCATCTTCAGCATGTAGCTACATGCCCTACACATGGTGGGACCGAATATATGCATGTAGCATGTCAAGAAGACCATATTGTCCACAAAGATGCAAACAGCCCAATGGGAACATTGCAATGTGTAGTAATATCTCACTGAGGGCAAGCCCTAAGGTGCTTGGGAATGAGGGTGTCAATCTGATTTTGGGTGGGGGGATGGAATCTGAAAATCTCACTGCCCTCTCTAGCTGGTCTACTATATCTGTTTCTGCTCTGGGACTCCCTGATTCATTACTGCATTGGCCTTCATGAACATACTCCTTAGCTATCCCTCTGACTCAGTAAATGGCAAATCCCTGTTCCCCTTGCATTAGGTTGCATTACTGCTGGTCCTTGAAGTTTAATCTCAGAAAGTAAAAATTCAATGCCAAAGATGCTTCTTTATCAAGTTGTTGTCTTAGCAGCTTTATCAGGTTGCTAAGTTGTGTCCAACTCTTTGCAATCCCATGAACTGCAGCACACCAGGCTTCCCTGTCCTTCACTATCTCCCAGAGTTTGTTCAAACTCAGGGTCATTGAGTCCATGATGCCATCCAACCATATATCACCCCCTTCTCCTCCTGCCCTCAATCTTTCCCAGCATCAAGGTATTTTCCAATGAGTTTACTCTTTGCATCAGGTGGCCAAAGTATTGGAGTTTCAGCTTCAGCATCAGTCCTTCCAGTGAATATTCAGGGTTGATTTTCTTTCGGATTGACTGGTTCAATCTCCTTACTGTCCAAGGGACTCTCAAGAGTCTTCTCCAGCACTAAAGCTAGCAAGCATCAATTCTTAGGTGCTCAGCCTTCTTTATGACCCAACTCTCACACCCATACATGGGTACTGGAAAAAAGCACAGTTCCACAAACATTAGCTCAAAAGCCTAGTATTTCACAGTAGGTGCTAATGACACAGAAATTAATTCAACCACCGGTAATAAATTACTAAGCACTTTCTGAATACCTACTGCATGCATAGAAGAGGGCATTCCAGGGTAAGATGTGGTCCCTGTCCCTTCATAAGTTAAAATTCCCTGAAAAAGAGACAAGTAAATTGCTATAAACATTGAAATAAAATAGTTTGAATGTTATAGCAAAGGTGAAAATACTACACTTGAGGAATGTTGAGGTGAGAATTCTTTACCATGGTCCCTGTGCAGAAAAAAATGACTTAAAGCATCATGGGATAATTATGTACATATAGTATATATGTATATGTATATTCATATATACACGTGGATAGATATGTATGTACATATATAAATATGTATGCGTAATGAGGAAGATCAATATAGCATTCCATCTATCTATCTATCTATCATTTATCTATTTCATTATAGCACAGAGGAAAAGGGGAAAAATTTCTCTTGTTTGTTCTGGGTCCTTGAGGATCAACTGGCTTTGGGGTGAAGGTCGTATTGCAAAGAATTGTAATCAATGAACACAATTCAGTAGAGAGACTGGGGATGATGAGAGAATAGCATGTGCAAAAGCAAATAGGGGTCACAATACAGATGATATTTGGGAGAGTCAAATGTCTAGTTTATTGGAGCATGGATATGAACTTCAGATTAAATAGCAAACTCCAAAGATGTGTTCCCTCGGAGAAATTAATCATCCCTCCATTCCATTTCTATTGAGGCCTCCTCTAGTCAGGATGGCAAACCCTCACGTGGGGTTTAACTTTGACCTGGCACTGTCCTAAGTGTTTTCCATCGACTAAATAATCTCACCCTTATAACACCCTATGATATACTCTATCATTTCCATTTTATATACATAGAGATCAAGACACAAGAGGTTAAATGGTCTGATTACACAGTAGGCAAACAGTAGAGATTTTGATCCAGAAATCTAGCAGTGATGTCCACTCTTCACCATGACACCATCCTGCCATAGGCAGAGGTGTTGCCATGTGTTGGAGATAGAGGCAGCCACTGGCATGACCTTCACATGCACTTGAGCGCTTATACTCTTAGGGTAGATATTTAAAAGGCAATTAACAGGTGCACAGTTAGGTGTAAATCAGGAGATTCTGACGTGGTCTGGAATGCAGATGAGGGTTGAGGACAGCTGTACCTGAGCAGGTGACAGTTATGCTGTGGCCTGTAGGCTGACTAGGAGCTATCTGGGTGGAGAGGATGGAGAATGTGAGAAGTCTGTCCCTAGATCAGAAAGCATCCTATGTGGAGGCCTTGAAGCAAGAAGAAGCAAGCTTGTTTTTAACAGATAAGCAGAAAGAAGGCTGGTGATCTAGAAAAGTGTTAGGGGAGTTATCGCTCAAGCCTAGAGTGTGAGGAGCCGGGAGCTGCTTCTGCAGGGCCACCGTCAGAACTGTGGTTTTTATCCTAAGTGCAATGGGACTCCTTTGAGCAGCTTCAGCCGAGAGTTGGCATGAAATGCACTTGAAAGAGCTTACTCAGGCTGCTATTTGAAGAATAGTGAGCGTGTGTATCTGGTGGGGTGGGCAGGAAAGGAGAGCAAGAGTGGCTGCTGAGAGCTCTTGCAGGAGATTGATATGATCAAGATGGTGACCTGGATGGGGGTGGTAGTTATGAGATAGAGAGATGAGCAAAGACTCAAGAGATATTTTAGAGATGGGATCCGTGATATATGGTGATTGATGGTCTGAGATGACTCCCAAGTTTCAGGACTCTCTGGAGCAATGGATGGCAAACTTTTTTTAACAAAAGGCCAGATAATAAATTTTCTAGACTTTGTGGACCATGTGATGTCTTGCAATACCCAACTTTGCAGTAGCTGTGCACAAGCAGGCATAGACAGCAGAAGACAAAGGGACCTAGCTATTTCCTCATGAAACTTGATTTAAACACAGGAAACAGCTCAGATTGGGCTGAAGCTTGCCAACTTCTGGTTTTAGTCACTCAATCGTGTCCGACTGTGACCCCGTTGACCGTAGCCCACCAGGCTCCTCTGTCCATGGGATTCTCCAGGCAAGAATACTATAGCGGGTTGCCATTCCATTCTCCAGGGGATCTTCCTCACCCAGAGATCAAACCTGGGTCTCCTGCACCGCAGGCAGATTCCTCACCACCTGAGCCACCAGAAGGAAGATGGGCTAAGCAAGTAATTGCATGCATCAGTTCCTTTCCTTTTCATCACAGCACCATGAAATAACTGTCTGGACTCTTCTCGTTAGAGATAGTAATCTGCACTCCAGCTCTGTTAATGACTTTTTCAAGGTCACACAAGTAATTGGGAAAATCAATACTTAAACCAAGATTTTTTTTTTTTTTTTAATTTTCAAGCCCATGAAAGACCTTCCCGTTACCCCATGCTATCGCCCATCCCTTTCCCCTGCAACCACCCTGTGATGGTGGTAAAACTTTGTTTTGCAAGCTTTTCTCACTTCCCCCCAAGGGCACTTTTCTTCCTTGAGTGATTTTTTTAAAAAGCCAAATAAAAAGGGACAGTGAGAGTCTAAATGTATCACCGTTGCTTTTGTTCAGTGCAATAGACTTTATATTGCTTTGTCCACTTCCTGAGAAGTGGGATATAGGAGACTTGTTCCAAGAAATTAGCATGGCGTTTTTCTCTTTTTTTGCTCCAGCCACAATTTTATCTTGGGGATAAACAGTGTTATTTTCATCCCCTCCATTTGAGCCCACATCGAACATTTTCTATTAAAATTTAAATAAGCCACTTCAGAGAAAGATGAAGATGTGAGGCTAAAATGAGCTGATTCACTAGAATTTGTTCTGAGAATATAACTTATTTTCTCTTACAGCTTGTGCAACGCAGTTTTGTAATAAGAGTTTTAAGTGGGCCAGCATTGTGCCGTTTTAGTCATTTTTTTCAACTTTTCCACCCAGAAAAACCAACTGCAAAGGGGTACACTAACTCTCTCGTTCCCCACTCTATGGAGACTCCATTATTATTCTACAAATTTGCTAGGAGCTGTAACAGTTTTTTGAAAATACATTGGATTCTCTCTGTGTGATCCTCAATCCAAACACTTAGCAACAAACCTTTGCTGGTGGGCTGGCTAATCGTCCAAATGTCTCTCTTCTTCCTTTGATTAAAGTAGGAGATGGGGCTTGCCAAGGCAGGTGGGAGGTGCTGAGAAGAGATGGGCATGCGACCAGACAGCAAGGTGAGTGATGAGCTGGAACAAAGGCAATGCTGAAAATGTTTGGTGGGTAAAGACTCAAAGAGCCAAGAAGAGATGCTAGACGGCCTCTAAATCAAGGGTCTAAAGTCAGGGCACAGAGGAAAAAACTCAGAACCAAGTAGGGAAGAAAAGTATAAGCCAAGTCAGGTAGGTGGAGTAGTATGGGAGTCATTTTGAGTGATTAAGGGGCCATCTGAGATATGTTTCTTATCAATCAGTGCTGTAAGAGAAAATGATTCTTGGGTTGAGTAATTTTGAAAATATGTACCTTGATTTTTCTCTTGTTGAGTAATTTTGAAAATACATACCTTGATTCTTAGGGAGCCATATTGATAGGAATAATAATAAAAATAATGATAGCAATAAAAATAGATATACAGATGATGACTGACATAAACCTTACTACCACTTACCAATATCCCATCTTCCTCCACTGCTGAACATACTGAATGAATGAATCTCCGCTGTGGTCCATGAGTTAGACACGAATGAGCAACTAAACAACAGTGAGAGCTTAGCCTGTGCCAGACATCATTTACAGTACTTCATGTATGAACACATCTGTATATTATTATTAGTGGCTCTGATATGCCTGAAGTGAAGTGGAAGCCGTTTAGTCCTGTCTGACTCTTTGCAACCCCATGGGCTGTAGCCTGCCAGGCTCCTCTGTCCATGGAATTCTCCAGGCCAGAATAATACTAGAGTGGGTAGCTGTTCCCTTCTCCAGGGGATCCTCCCAACCTAGGGGTTGAACCCAGGTCTCCCACATTGCAGGCAAATTCTTTACCGTCTGAGCCACCAGGGAAGCCTGATATGCCTAGAGGTAAATAAACATAGAAGAAACTTGGATAAGGTTCTCCAAGTGTATAGAACAATAGAAATGAACCAGGGAGAAAAGAAGATTTACACTGTTGACAAATGGAGGTAGAGAGTAAAAAGAAAAGAAATTCTAGGAACTCTGCTCGGTGTTATGTGGCAGCCTGAATGGGAGGGGACTGGCAGGGAGAATGCATACATGTATTCATATGGCTGAGTCACTGCTGCGCACCTGAAACTGTCACAGCACTGTTAATCGGCCACACTCGAAGGTGAAATGTGTGTGTATTAGTCGCATCTGACTCTTTGTGACTCCATGGACTATGACCCGCCAGGCTCCTCTGTCCATGGAATTTTCTAGGCAACATGCTGGAGTGGATTGCCATTTCCTTCTCCAGGGGATCTTCCCAACCCAGGAAATGAAACTGGGTCTCCTGCCTTGCAGGCAGATTCTTGACCATCTGCACCACCAGGGAATCCCAAAATTAATATATATATATATATATATGCTGCTAAGTCGCTTCAGTCGTGTCCAACTCTGTGCGACCCCATGATGGCAGCCCATCAGGCTCCGCCGTCCCTGGGATTCTCCAGGCAAGAACACTGGAGTGGGTTGCCATTTCCTTCTCCAATGCATGAAAGTGAAAAGTGAAAGTGAAGTCGCTCAGTCGTGTCCGACTCTTAGGGACCCCATGGACTGCAGCCCACCAGGCTCCTCTGTCCATGGGATTTTCCAGGCAAGAGTACTGGAGTGGGGTGCCATTGCCTTCTCCGATATATATATATAAATCCTAATAGCTTCTCCTATCCTTCCAACAGCAGAACCTGAGATGATCGGTGGTTCTGGCTAGCATTAAGTACACAAGAGGACTTTGGGAGCCAGCAAGGGGGAAGATGGAGGCTTTTATTTTAGTGGATGGATTTCCCTAGAGGACAATTGCCAGGATACTAGCTTATTCTCCCTAAACCAAAACCCCAGGAAGAGATAAAATCCCTCACCTATTGAATAGGTAAGGGAGCAACTAAGACCAAGATTAAGAACTAACGAAGTAAGATCTTAGAAAGGTGAGGCTCTTGTGGCTAATGCGTCTATGGCCAATACTGCTGTATTTGTCATAGTGATATGACTAAAATGGTCATGTGATGGAGAATATATCACAGACATTCCAGGCATGATGGCTAAACTTAGGTGTCAATTTGACTGGGCCATTGGATGCCCAGGTTAAACCGCATTTCTAGATGTGTCTGTGAGGGTATTTCTGGACTGTTGTTGTTTAGTCGCTAAGTCATGTCCGACTCTTTATGACCCCATGGGCCAGGCTTCCCTATCCTTCACTAGCTCCCAGAGTTTGCTCAGACTAATATTCTTTGAATCAGTGATGCTATCTAACCATCCCATCCTCTGCTACCACCTTCTCCCTTTGCTTTCAATCTTTCCCAGCATCAGTCTTTTCCAATGAGTTGTCTATTTGCATTAGGTAGCCAATGTATTGGAGCCTCAGCTTCAGCATCAGTCCTTGAAATGAATATTCAGGACTGATTTCCTTTAGGATGGACTGGATGGATCTCCTTGCAGTCCAGGGGACTCTCAAGAGTCTTATCCAACACCACAGTTCCAAAGCATCAATTCTGCACTCAGCTTTCTTTATAGTCCAACTCTCACATCCATACATGACTACTGGAAAAACCATAGCTTTGACTAGATGGACCTTTGTCAGCAAAATAATGTCTCTGTTTTTTAATATGCTGTCTAGGTTGGTCATAGCTTTTCTTCCAAGGAGCAAGCATGAAATTTTAATTTCATGGCTGCAGTCACCATCTGCAGTGATTTTGGAACCCCCCAAAATAAAGTCTCTTATTGTTTCCATTTTTTCCCCATCTATTTGCCATGAAGTGATGGGACCGGATGCCATGCTCTTAGTTTTTTAAATGTTGAGTTTTAAGCCAGCTTTTTCACTCTTCTCTTTCACTTTCATCAAGAAGCTCTTTCGTTCCTGTTCACTTCCTGCCATAAGGGTGGTGTCATCTGGGTTTCTGAGGTTATTGATATTTCTCCCAGCAATCTTGATTCCAGCTTGTTCTTCATTCAGCCTGGCGTTTCTCATGATGTATTCTGCATTAAGTTAAATAAGCACAGTGACAATATACAGCCTTGATACACTCCCAATTTGGAACCAATCTGTTGTTCCATGTCCAGTTCTAACTGTTGCTTCTTGACCTGCATACAGATATCTAGGAGGCAGGTTAGGTGGTTTGGTATTCCCATCCTTGAAGAATTTTCCACAGTTTGTTGTGATCTACACTTTCAAAGGCTTTGGCATAATCAATAAAGCAAAAGTAGATGTTTTCTTGGAATTCTCTTGTTTTTTCATAATGAATTATATGTTAGGATAAGGTAGTATACAAATCGGAGAAGGCAATGGCACCCCACTCCAGTACTCTTGCCTGGAGAATCCCATGGACAGAGGAGCCTGGTGGGTTGCAGTCCATGGGGTTGCTAGGAGTCAGACACAACTGAGCGACTTCACTTTCACTTTTCACTTTCATGCATTGGAGAAGGAAATGGCAACCCACTCCGTGTTCTTGCCTGGAGAATCCCAGGGACAGGGGAGCCTGGTGGGCTGCCGTCTATGGGGTCACACAGAGTTGGACACGACTGAAGCGACTTAGCAGCAGTAGCAGCAGCAGTATCCAAATGAAAGTAGTTTAAATATGGATAAAGTTTTATTATCTAACCTACAGAGGAATCGGAAGGTAAGATGTTCCAGGTTATGTAACCCAATGGTGCAGTGTGTCAACAGAGATGAGAATGTTCTTATCACTCTTTTTTTGCCCTTTGCAGACCATTGGCATTCATCGAAGAGGGCTTCCCTAGTGACTCATATGGTAAAGAATCCACCTGCAATTCAGGGGACTTGGGTTCAATCCCTGGGTAGGAAAGATTCCCTGGAGAAGGGCATGGTAACTCACTCCAATATTCTTGCCTGGAAAATCCCCTGGACAGAGGAGCCTGGCAGGCTACAGTCCCTAGTACTGCACAGAGTCAGACACAAATGAAGTGACTTAACATGTAATGCATGACATTCATCCAAGACGAGTGCCCTCCTGATATCAGGATGGCTGCTATAGCACCAGCCCTTACATTCCCACACGAGTGTGTCAACAAGAAATCAAGCTTCTTCTCATCTATCTCTTTTTATCAGGGAGGGGAATCTTTTACAGTAGCTCCCCCCCGCCCCCGCCCCACCATGGGCTTCCCCTTTGCGCCCTACTGGCCAAGGCTGTATCCCATCTGCTGTGTGTGCTTAGTTGCTCAGTCGTGTCCACCTTTTTGTGACCCCGTGGACTGTAGCCTTCCAGGCTCCTCTGTCCACGGAGATTCTCCCATGGTCATGTCTAAATCAAGCCCTGTCAAAAGGAATAGAATCACCTTTATTGGCCTAGGTTTACCAATATTCATTCCTCGGGCCTAGCCTGGAGCCCTCTTCCTTGAGAACTTGTGAAGATTAATATGAATAAAATCAAAGATTTTCCATTAAGGATGAAGGAAAGGGAGTTGGGGGTTAGTTAGAAGACAACCAAGAATGTCTTCTGTAATTCACAACTGTATTTCAAGTTCCAGAAGACTGCCAATCACTTAGTAGGTCCTTTAAAATAGCTGTGTCAAGAAAACCCCATTCTTTCATGTAATTCTAACTGCTTACTCAATATCTCCACTTGGATTGCCATCGAACCACCAGAAGCTAGGAGAAAGACATGGCACAGATTCTTCCTTATAGCTCTTGGATGAACCAACACTATGGACAACTGGATCTCATGCTTCCACCCTTCAGAGCTGTGAGAAAATACAGTTCTGTTGTGTAAGCCATCCAGGTCATGGTATAATCAATCCTAGAGAAAATCAGTGCTGAATATTCATTGGAAGGACTGATGCTGAGGCTGAAGCTCCAATACTCTGGCCACCTGATGTGAAGAGCCAACTCATTGGAAAAGACCCTGATGCTGGGAAAAATTGATGACAGAATGAGAAGTGGGTGACAGAGGTTGAGATGGTTGGCTGGCTGGCATCCTCGACTCAATGGATATGAGTTTGAACAAACTCCGGGAGATGCTGAAGGACAGGGAAGCCTGGCAAGTTTCAGTCCATGGGGTCACAGAGTCAGACACGGCTGAGGGACTGAACAACAGGAAGCTGTACAGGTCGCGGTGCATTGTGACTCACTTTTCTCTCAGTATCGAGGCCTGGGAGGTGGCTTATGCCACCCAATAATTATTGCTGGGGTGTTACTGAGCAATTGAGTATGGCCCAGTGGAAACTATGCTGAAGAACTTGGTTTTTATTTTTATTTTGCCTCTAAGTTGCTGGTTGACCTTCAGCAACTTCCTTAACTAGTCTGGGCCTCTGCATTCCTATCTTCAGTCTCTAGGGATGCTTTAACAGTGCCCCATGGGAAGCTTCACACAAGGTTATTCCTTTATCAGATTTTCAAGGAAACCAAAGGGAAGTTGTAAATATCGAGTGAAAGAATTTCAAGAAGACTTAAGTCAAAGGGCAATATTCTCTAAACAGAGATCAGCTGAGCAAGATCTACTCAAGAAGGTGGCCACTTCTTTTGCTTCCTGGCAAGGCAGAGGACAACCCAGAGCTGCCAGACTATGATGGATAGAAGTGTAGCTATGGCTTAAGTTTTAAAATGAATGACCAGTAAGCAGGATGACTAGACTATATTGGGCCACCTCCTTTTCTGCTGGCAAGGTTTTCAGGAGCAGTTAGGAGCAGGTTGAATGAGGAAATGAAGCAGATTCCAACAAGATACCTGCAGAACCTGAATGGGAAAGGGCCCCGGGGTAGAAGGTGGAGCATCCCTCTGCACTCAGCCCTCCTCCTCCTTTCTCAGCATTGGAGTCTCTTCCCAGAGCAATAAAACTCTTGACTGGTGAGACAGAGGCTCTCTCCATTGTGGATGAGCTCCAAGTTGCCCATGGAGTCAGGTTTGGGCTGCTGGTGAGCTTGACTGTGTGGTATTAAGAGATGAAAACCTTCATTTCTGCACTGATGCCAACTTGTGTTGGTTACCCATGAGTTTTCACGTGGGAAATTCTTGGCTGGTTTTCCCCTTCCTGAAAGCTCCCTTCACTTCAACACTATTCTTTGAGAGATCCCTATCTTGACAGCCTGGAGCAGTCACAGGAAATGTTCCCATGACTTGAGTAACTAGACCTAGTTCTAGTGTGAGTCTAGTATAGGTACATTTTTCTTCCCTCCTGGTATATTTCATGTAATATATGATTCATAGCTTATTAGCTTGTGCATATCACTTGGCCACCATGGTTCATAGTGGTTGTGCTGTAAGGATGCCTAATAAGAATGCCTATTACCTCTTGGGGCTTCCCTCATGGCTCACTGGTAAAGAATTCCCCTGCCAAAGCAGGCGATGCAGGAAATGAGGGATTCAGTCCCTTGGGTTAGGAAGATCCTCTGGAGAAGGGAAAGGCAAACCACTTTGGTATTCTTGCCTGGGAAATCCCATGGACAGAGGAGCCTGGTGGGCCAAAGTCCATGGGGTTGCAAACAGTCAGATAAGACTGAGGGACTCCACAACAGCAACAATTCTTACATTTTACTTCCAGCAAAGCCATTCATTTATTTCATCCAAAGTCTTTGACCCAATCAAGTGAGCTCTGGCTTTAAGATCCAGATTTGTTGAAGTAAAGTGTGACTTTAGTTTTGCAAAAGAACACTTACTTAACTAAATTAGTTGGGATAAAACCCTGTTACAGTGTGTGTCATCATAGGTCTGGTAGTGACAGCCTTGGATTCTTCAAAGGTTCGAGCTCAAATTATAACTCTAGTGACATTTCTCTCTAGGTTGCACTGCACTCTTTTTTCTTTCTATTTGCAATTTTATTTTTCCGCATAATAACCAGGAAAGTTGATGGAGTCTCTTCTATCTACCAGATAAGACAATTGATGGAGGATAAACAATAGTCTCAAGGTCACCCAGCAGCACGAAACAGAATTAATACCTAGAACTAGGCCTTCTGACCCCACATCCAGTGCTCTTTTCACTACAGAGATTATTACACTAACCCTGCCTTGGAGTTGTTTAAGGCTTTATCTCCACATCAGTCAAAAACATATTAGGTGCCTGCTATGAGCCAGGATGCTGGATAAATGCCTGATAACTCCCAATCCCTGTGCTAAAGAGGCTCACAGTTGAATAGTCGAGATAAGATTCCTGTATAAATAGGCCCAGTACAAAGCAGAATGTGAATAGCTTAGGAATTAGAAAGTCTTTAGATCATTGGAGACCAATGAGTGTCTAGCTGAGGAGCTTTGAATTTATTGGTAAGCCTGAGGAGCCACTGGCAGTCTTTGTTGAGTGTCCTGTGCTCAATAAGCTCCTCTTAAAACAAAGCAAAACAAAACATGGCAAGAGTTTAGAGGAAGAATTTGCATCTTCACTACTCTCCACTGGAGAAAAAATGGAGGAAAACAAGCAAGATGTAGTGACTTGTTTAAGTCACAAGAGGGACTCAGACCAGCCATCTTTCCCCATGCCTTTTTCTTAAAATCTATTGTGCAGACAAGGTGATGGGGGGTGGGGAGGCAGATGGGAGCTGGTAGGCCATAGGGGATGCTTTAGCTTCCATCTCCTTCTTTGAGGCATTGCCTACAAGTCTGGAGGCTCTTAGAGGCTATGTTAGTCATGCTGCTTTTCTGCTTGGCCATTTAAAAGAGGGCTTAACCATGTGACTTGCTCTGTCCAATAGGAGATTAGGAGACATGACACAGCAGTGTTTTGAAACGACCTTGCATTCTGGGCTTTGCTCTCCTGAGCCTCTGTCATCACACACGAGCATGTCCAGGCTGGCTTAGTGTGCGGAGAGACGGGGATAGAGTCGGGGGAGCACTGGGCCTGTCATCACAATTTACCAGCATCCGTCTATCACCCTACGCACGCGTCACATGATACCATGCCTCTTCTCTGCACTGTCTGTGCTAAATCCCGTTCATGTCATCTAGGGCTACAGGTATGAGTTGAGTGAACCCTCGACCCTAGGTGTTCCCCTCCTTTAACTGCAGCCCAAATATCATCTCTTTTAGGAGATACCAAGTACTTCTACATCCCACTAATGGTTCTTTTCTCTGGGCAGCTAGAAAAATAAGAATTCTGAGTACACTGAATGAATATGCTGTCTTTTGATAGATAGTCTTATTTGAATGTCTCCTCCAAGCAAATATGCAGCAAGAGGATTGTAAGCAAGAGGCAGAGAGAGACTGTGTGGGAGCCCCAAGTAGCCAGAGAGTGGAGAGGTATGACCCCAAACATCTGAGCCTCTCCAAAGGTGCTTCCTTAAGAATGCAAGGAAAAGGTCTTATCCAGGCAGCAAGCATGGAGCTCAGGCCAAAGCCTCATCCACAGGGTGGAGGATGAAAGATGCAATTGTGAGTCTGTATTTGGTGTGATGCGCTTCCCTGGTGGCTCAGTGGTAAGGAATCTGCCTGCCAATGCAGAAGATGCAGATTTGAAGATCCCTTGGAGAAAGAAATGGTAACCCACTCCAGTATTCTTGCCTGGCAAATCCCATGGACAAAGGAGCCTGGCAGGCTACAGTCCATGGGGTTGCAAAGGTGTTGATTATGACTTAGTGACTAAACAAAAACAACAGTTTGGTGTCACAGAGAACCTAAATTTGTGGGCAACCAGGGCAGTATGTCATTGTCCAAAATATCAGTGATACACAACTGCTCTCCTTTACTGGGCATGTGCTCTGGACCTTCCAAGGGGATGCTATAGCTCCCATTTAACATGAAGAATCAGAAATGAGAAGTGATTTACCCAAGATCAAACAGATGACAGAAGAAATACAGTTCAAACTCAAGCCTGCCTAACTCAGAGTCAGCACTTTTCTGCTCTGCCACTTCCAAGACGCTTTAGTATCACTGTGATTTCCAGCAGTAAAATGACCTCATCTCAGTGAGTCAGGCCCTCCCCAGCGGGGTCACATCACCAGCTAGAGTTTTGGAGGTAAAGGCAGTTGTGAAGAAGGGTCCTTGGAGAAGTTGTCTGTAATCCCATGGACAGATGTGTACCTGGTTCTTCATGTCCCACCATCTACCTGTCCCACCTGCCCCAGCCAGCCATAGCATTGGCTGGTGGAACACATCAGTACCAGATGGGGAGGAGGGAACAAAAATTCCAGCTCTGCCTCTGCTGTGTGACTCTAAGCAAGAGACAAGCCTGCCTTGACTACGGTTACTGTAACTATAAAATGTTTGGGCCCCACTAGGGCTAATGGAAGGGCTTCCCAAGTGGCTTAGTGGTAGAGAATTTGTCTGCCATTGCAGGAGATGTAGGTTCAATCCCTGGGTCAGGAGGATCTCCTGGAGAAGGAAATGGTAACCCACTCCAGAATTATTGCCAGGAGAGAATTCTGTGGACAGAGGAGCCTGGAGGGCTACAGTCTACTGGGTCACAAAGAGTCAGACACGACTTAGTGGCTCAGTCGTGTCCGACTCTTTGCGACCCCATGAATTGCAGCACGCCAGGCCTCCCTGTCCATCACCAACTCCCGGAGTTCACTCAGACTCAAGTCCATCGAGTCAGTGATGCCATCCAGCCATCTCACCCTCTGTCATCCCCTTCTCCTCCTGCCCCCAATTTCTCCCAGCATCAGACTCTTTTCCAATGAGTCAGCTCTTTGCATGAGGTGGCCAAAGTATGGAGTTTCAGCTTCAGCATCATTCCCTCCAAAGAAATGCCAGGGCTGATCTCCTTCAGAATGGACTGGTTGGATCTCCTTGCAGTCCAAGGGACTCTCAAGAGTCTTCTCCAACACCACAGTTCAAAAGCATCAATTCTTCGGAGCTCTGTCTTCTTCACAGTCCAACTCTCACATCCATACATGACCACAGGAAAAACCATAGCCTTGACTAGACGGACCTTTGCTGGAAAAGTAATGTCTCTGCTTTTGAATATGGTATCTAGGTTGGACATAACTTTCCTTCCAAGGAGTAAGCGTCTTTTAATTTCATGGCTGCAGTCACCATCTACAGTGATTTTGGAGCCCCAAAAAATAAAGTCTGACACTGCTTCCACTGTTTCCCCATTTATTTCCCATGAAGTGATGAGGCCAGATGCCATGATCTTAGTTTTCTGAATGTTGAGCTTTAAGCCAACTTTTTCACTCTCCTCTTTCACTTTCATCAAGAGGCTTTTGAGTTCCTCTTCACTTTCTGCCATAAGGGTGGTGTCATCTGCATATCTGAGCTTATTGATATTTCTCCCGGCAATCTTGATTCCAGCTTGTGCTTCTTCCAGTCCAGCTTTTCTCATGATGTACTCTGCATAGAAGTTAAACAAGCAGGGTGACA
Organism: Bos mutus; assembly: GCF_027580195.1. Taxonomy (NCBI): domain Eukaryota; kingdom Metazoa; phylum Chordata; class Mammalia; order Artiodactyla; family Bovidae; genus Bos; species Bos mutus. The sequence continues at coordinate 109,782,288 of NC_091622.1, read as the reverse complement.
GTATACAGCCTTGACGTACTCCTTTTCCTATTTGGAACCAGTCTGTTGTTCCATGTCCAGTTCTAACTGTTGCTTCCTGACCTGCATACAAATTTCTCAAGAGGTAGATCAGGTGGTCAGGTATTCCCATCTCTTTCAGAATTTTCCACAGTTTATTGTGATCCACACAGTCAAAGATTTTGGCATAGTCAATAAAGCAGAAATATATGTTTTTCTGGAACTCTCTTGCTTTTTCCATGATCCAGCGGATGTTGGCAATTTGATCTCTGGTTCCTCTGCCTTTTCTAAAACCAGCTTGAACATCAGGAAGTTCACGGTTCACGTGTTGCTGAAGCCTGGCTTGGAGAATTTTGAGCATTACTTTCCTAGCATGTGAGATGAGTGCAACTGTGCGGTAGTTTGAGCATTCTTTGGCATTGTCTTTCTTTGGGATTGGAATGAAAACTGACCTTTTCCAGTCCTGTGGCCACTGCTGAGTTTTCCAAATTTGCTGGCATATTGAGTGCAGCAGTTTCACAGCATCATCTTTCAGGATTTGAAATGGCTCAACTGGAATTCCATCACCTTCACTAGCTTTGTTCATAGTGATGCTTTCTAAGGCCCAACTGAAACCATACTCACAGAAAACTAGTCAATCTAATCACACTAGGACCACAGCCTTGTCTAACTCAATGAAACTAAGCCATACCCGTGGGGCCACCCAAGACGGGCGGGTCATGGTGGAGAGCTCTGACAGAATGTGGTCCACTGGAGAAGGGAATAGCAAACCACTTCAGTATTCTTGCCTTGAGAACCCCATGTTCAGTATGGAAAGGCAAAATGATAGGATACTGAAAGAAGAACTCCCCAGGTCAGTAGGTGCCCAATATGCTACTGGAGATCAGTGGAGAAATAACTCCAGAAAGAATGAAGGGATGGGAGCCAAAGCAAAAAGAATACCGAGCTGTGGATATGACTGGTGATAGAAGCAAGGTCCGATGCTGTAAAGAGCAATATTGCATAGGAACCTGGAATGTCAGGTCCATGAATCAAGGCAAATTGGAAGTGGTCAAACAAGAGATGGCAAGAGTGAACATCGACATTCTAGGAATCAGAGAACTGAAATGGACTGGAATGGGTGAATTTAACTCAGATGACCATTATATCTACTACTGTGGGCAGGAATCCCTCAGAAGAAGTGGAGTAGCCATCATGGTCAACAAAAGAGTCAGAAATGCAGTACTTGGATGCAATCTCAAAAACAACAGAATGATCTCTGTTCATTTCCAAGGCAAACCATTCAGTATCACAGTAATCCAAGTCTATGCCCCAACCAGTGATGCTGAAGAAGCTGAAATTGAATGGTTCTGTGAAGACCTACAAGATGTTTTAGAACTAACACTCAAGAAAGATGTCCTTTTCATTATAGGGGACTGGAATGCAAAAGTAGGAAGTCAAGAAATACCTGGAGTAACAGGCAAATTTGGCCTTGGAATATGGAATGAAGCAGGGCAAAGACTAATAGAGTTTTGCCAAGAAAATGCACTGGTCATAGCAAACACCCACTTCCAACAACACAAGAGAAGACTCTACACATGGACATCACCAGATGGTCAACACCGAAATCGATTGATTATGTTCTTTACAGCCAAAGATGGAGAAACTCTATACAGTCAACAAAAACAAGACCGGGAGCTGACTGAGGCTCAGATCATTAACTCCTTATTGCCAAATTCAGACTTAAATTGAAAAGAGTAGGGAAAATCACTAGACCATTCAGGTATGACCTAAATCAAATCCCTTATGATTATACAGTGGAAGTGAGAAATAGATCTAAGGGCCTAGATCTGATAGATAGAGTGCCTGATGAACTATGGAATGAGGTTCGTGACATTGTACAGGAGACAGGGATCAAGACCATCCCCATGGAAAAGAAATGCAGAAAAGCAAAATGGCTGTCTGGGGAGGCCTTACAAATAGCTGTGAAAAGAACAGAAGTGAAAAGCAAAGGAGAAAAGACAAGATATAAGCATCTGAATGCAGAGTTCCAAAGAATGGCAATAAGAGATAGGAAAGCCTTCTTCAGTGATCAATGCAAAGAAATAGAGGAAAACAACAGAAAGGGAAAGACTAGGGATCTCTTCAAGAAAACTAGAGATTCCAAGGGAGCATTTCATGCAAAGATGGGCTCGATAAAGGACAGAAATGGTATGGACCTAACAGAAGCAGAAGATATTAAGAAAATGTGGCAAGAATACACAGAAGAACTGTACAAAAAAGATCTTCACGACCCAGATAATCACAATGGTGTGATCACTGACCTAGAGCCAGACATCCTGGAATGCGAAGTCAAGTGGGCCTTAGAAAGCATCACTTAGTGGCTAAACAGCATCAAAAACAGGGCCAGTGGATGAGCAGAGTGAAAAGAGACACAGAGAGAGGTCGATCCCTGCCTCCACTGAGCACACAATCCACCGGGGGCAAGAATTCCTGCCCAGCTTCCTCTGACACAGCTCAGGCTGCAGAGAGCTGGGCAGAGGTGCAGTCACACCCTCGTGGCAACAAAGAAGGAGACCCTTAAGGGTGGGCTGAAAGAAGGTTGCATAGGAATTTGACAAGCAGGAGAAGCTTCAGGAACATGTGGAGTTTTCAAAGAGGGCTATGGATCTCATTTCAGCTAAGCATCTTCAGAGTCTGTAAAGTTCAGTTCAGTTTGGTTCAGTTACTCAGTCGTGTCCAGCTCTTTGTGACCCCATGGACCAGAGCACACCAGGCCTCCCTGTCCATCACCAACTCCCGGAGTCCACCCAAACTCATGTGCATTGAATCGGTGATGCCATCCAGCCATCTCATCCTCTGCCGTCCCCTTCTCCTCCCGCCTTCAATCTTTCCCAGCATCAGGGTCTTTTCAAATGAGTCAGCTCTTCCCATTGGGTGGCCAAAGTATTGGGTCAGCTTCAGCATCAGTCCTTCCAATGAATATTCAGGATTGATTTCCTTTAGGATGGACTGGTTGGATCTCTTTGCAGTCCAAGGGACTCTCAAGAGTCTTCTCCAACACCACAGCTCAAAAGCATCAATTCTTTAGTGCTCAGCTTTCTTTATCTTCCAGCTCTCACAAAGAGACTGCCAAAGTGCTCAGCAAATTGCAGGTCTCAGTGTCTGCTTGTTGACCGTCAATGAAGAAATGAGGGAGAATAAATGAATGGCCATTTCAACCACAGGAATTCTATATTCCATTGTTTATAGGCTCAACAAGTCAGCAGGAAGAATGATTATATTGTATTTTATATTTTGTAATCTAGCCAAGAAGTTTGACATACATGGAAACACTTTATTTTTTCTTTTGGGTTTAAGAGTGTTGTTTATTATAAACACTTTGTAAAGTGGGAGAAACACAAAGGTATGACTAATCTTATCATCAAAAGATGGTCAGTTTTAACATTTTAAAATATATTCTTCTAATCCTTTCCCTGTGCTTACACACATACATACACACACTTTTTTTTTTAACCTTCAGTTCAGTTCAGTTCAGTCGCTCAGTCGTGTCCGACTCTTTGCCACCCCATGAATCACAGCACGCCAGGCCTCCCTGTCCATCACCAACTCCCAACTGAGTTCACTCAGACTCACGTCCATCGAGTCAGTGATGCCATCCAGCCATCTCACCCTCTGTCATCCCCTTCTCCTCCTGCCCCCAATCCCTCCCAGCATCAGAGTCTTTTCCAATGAGTCAACTCTTCGCATGAGGTGGCCAAAGTACTGGAGTTTCAGCTTTAGCATCATTCCTTCCAAAGAAATGCCAGGGCTGATCTCCTTCAGAATGGACTGGTTGGATCTCCTTGCAGTCCAAGGGACTCTCAAGAGTCTTCTCCAACACCACAGTTCAAAAGCATCAATTCTTCGGAGCTCAGTCTTCTTCACAGTCCAACTCTCACATCCATACATGACCACAGGAAAAACCATAGCCTTGACTAGATGGACCTTAGTTGGCAAAGTAATGTCTCTGCTTTTGAATATGCTATCTAGGTTGGTCATAACTTTCCTTCCAAGGAGTAAGTGTCTTTTAATTTCATGGCTGCAGTCACCATCTGCAGTGATTTTGGAGCCCAGAAAAATAAAGTCTGACACTGTTTCCACTGTTTCCCCATCTATTTCCCATGAAGTGATGGGACCAGATGCCATGATCTTTGTTTTCTGAATGTTGAGCTTTAAGCCAACTTTTTCACTCTCCTTTTTCACTTTCATCAAGAGGCTTTTTAGTTCCTCTTCACTTTCTGCCATAAGGGTGGTGTCATTTGCATATCTGAGCTTATTGATATTTCTCCCAGCAATCTTGATTCCAGCTTGTGTTTCTTCCAGTCCAGCGTTTCTCATGATGTACTCTGCATATAAGTTAAATAACCAGGTGACAATATACAGCCTTGACGTACTCCTTTTCCTATTTGGAACCAGTCTGTTGTTCCATGTCCAGTTCTGACTGTTGCTTCCTGACCTGCATACAGATTTTTCAAGAGGTAGATCAGGTGGTCAGGTATTCCCATCTCTTTCAGAGTTTTCCACAGTTTATTGTGAACCTTACATAGAGTGAAAACATGCTCATAAAAGACTCAAAATGAGAGAATGTGATTCCAATAGTCCATTTGGCTCTTTATATGAAAATAAAGCCCACAGTAAAATAAAAGATGGGCAAAATATGGCATCTTAGGCTATAGATGTTCAAAATATGAAAACTGTTTCTTTTTTCCAAATATAACCTTTCTTTTCTCTATAGGATGATTATATTAATGGTAATGACAATAATTATTATTCATTAATTCCTCACCATAAACCAGGTAGTGTACAAAATATTTCACACATTTTAACATTTTTTTTTAAATCTTACTACAATACTGCAAGTCAGAAAGTGCTGTCTCCATTTAAAAAAGGAGGTTTAGCAATTTGTCAAATCTTTTCAGCTGGGAACCCAGACTTGTCCAACTCAAAGCCAAGTGCTCTCCCCAAGGATGTCAGAAGTGCTGGCTCAGAGGTCTCCACATAGGACTGAGAGCCAGACTTCCAAATGTCATATCGTAGAACGCTCCTGTGACTTAAAGGGCTTCTGATGATGCGTCTTTGTGCTGAAGAGGTTACAGTGGAGTTGACTGCAGACTGCTACACTCAGTTGTTGGCTTTTGCGCCTGTTAAAGCCCTTAGACTTACCTCTGTGTTAGTGCTGACTGTCCGAGTTGCAGAGAATGTCTTAGTCAGCCACCCCCTTTGACCTCCCTGCCAACAGCCTGCATCAATTGCCAGCCATGTGAGTGAGCCATCTTGGACTTAGCAATGCAGGCAAGCCTTTAGGTCTGTCAGTAGGCGAGAGCCACATGAGAAACAGAGGGAGAACCAGCTGAGCCCACTCAACCCACTGGACCACGAAAGATAATAGCATTCTTTTATTTATTCATTTATTTTTGGCTGTGCTAGATCTTCTAGCAGAGAAGGCAATGGCACCCCACTCCAGTATTCTTGCCTGGAAAATCCCATGGACGGAGGAGCCTGGTAGGCTGCAGTCCATGGGGTCGCTAGAGTCGGACACGACTGAGCGACTTCACTTTCACTTTTCACTTTCATGCACTGGAGAAGGAAATGGCAACCCACTCCAGTGTTCTTGCCTGGAGAATCCCAGGGACGGGAAGCCTGGTGGGCTGCCGTCTATGGGGTCACAGAGAGTCGGACACGACTGAAGTGACTTAGCAGCAGCAGCAGCAGCAGCAGCAGCAGATCTTCTAGGGACTTTCTCTAGTTGCAGCGAGTGGAAGGCTGCTCTTCCTCGTGGTGTGTGGGCTTCTCATTGCGGTGGCTTCTCTTGTTGCAGAGCACAGGTTCCAGATTGTGGGCTCGGTAGTTGTGGTGCATGGGCTTAGCCGCTCCGTGGCGTGTGGGATCCTCCTGGACCTGGGACGGAACCTGTGTCCCCTGCATTGGCAGGTGGATTCTTAACCACTGGACCATCAGGGAAGTTGCAATACTCATATTCTTTTATTGGGGAATTCTTTGTTACACAGCACTGGATAGTCAGCAGTGACACTGAGTTGGGTTGAATTTCAGACTTAAAGGGATTTTTTTCAGGAGAATTTTTCCTAGTAAGTGAATTTTCAGCTTTAAAATTCAAATTCATATGTGGTAAAGGTTTTTTTTTTTTTTTTTTATTATGTAACTTGTCACCTTCATTAAATGTTGGTAGTGAGGGTTTTATATGCATCCATATTTCTCCATGTAGACATACATTTCAATAGACTGAAATTTGGCAAAACTATTAGTGTATTTTCAAAAGGGAAAATCATAGTGTCCAGAGCCCAGAAAACTTATAAAGATTCTTGATCTCATATGATAACATTCTGGGCCAGTAGATTGAGAGGAAGTGGACTTACATTCTTGAACAAATTTGTGCTTGGTCATGATATATTATTCTTTCATACAGCAATGTATTAAATAGCCTGGAAGAGGAAATGTCAACCCACTCCAGTATTCTTGCCTAGAAAATTCCATGGACAGACAAGCCTGAAGGGCTACAGTCCATGGGGTCACAAAGAATCGAACATGACTGAGCACACAGGCAATCAATTACTTGATTAAGGCTTGTATGAATATTCTTTACTGAGTCTCTGATTTTCTTTTACTCTTTTTCAGGTTCTGGTAATAATCTGCTGATTTCATGAAGGAATTTGCAAGTTTAATTTTAAAGATCTGGAATATTTTAAACAGCACTGGAACTTGTTGTTCAGTTCTGAGTCATGTCTGACTCTTTGGCCCCATGAACTGCAGCACTCAGGCTTCCCTGTTCCTTCACTGTCTCCTGGAGTTTGCTCAGATTCATGTCAATTGAATCAGTGATGCTATCTAACCAATTTATCCTCTGCTGCCCTCTTCTCCTTTTGCCTTCAAACTTTCCTAGCATCAGGGTTGGAATTATTTGTCTTCAAAAACTTGTTAGAATCCTTTTTTGAAACTCTTAGCCTAGAACTGTGTGTGTGTGTGTGTGTGTGTGTGTGTGTGTGTTTGTGTGTGATTAGGGAGGGTGGAGTAAACGGTGACTTCTGGAATTACAAGTTGCAAGACAGGTTGGATAGCAGTGCCTTTGCCTGAGATAGGGAACTCTGGAAGAAAGCCCAGACCGAGTGAAAATCTCATGGATTTAACTTTAGAGAAATGACGATTCTGCAGATTTTGGCTTGGAAGGAGGGTAAGAGTGGCAGGGTACTTGACTAGAAGATTCCTATAGAAGTGAAGTGAAGTGAAAGGCACTCAGTCATGTCTGACTCTTTGTGACCCCATGGACTTTACAGTCTGTGGAATTCTCCAGGCCAGAATACTGGAGTGGGTAGCCTTTTTCTTCTCCAGGGCATCTTTTCAACCCAGGGATCGAACCCAGGTCTCCCGCATCGCTGGCAGATTCTTTACCAACTGAGCCCCAAGGGAAGCCCAAAGACTCCTATAGAAGCTGTGTTTAAATATTGCATGAGTTTGCTAGGACTGCTGTAAAAAGTACCACACACTGGGTGGTTTAAACAACAGAAGTTTACTATCTTACATTTGTGGAGGCTACAAGTTCAGAACCAAGGTGTCAGCAGTGTTAGTTCATTCTGCGGGAAAACCTCCCGTCCCTTCTCCTGGTTTCTGAGGACTCTTTGGCCTGTGGAGCCAAAACTTCGGTCTTCCCACATTCCCACTATGTGTGTGTCTTTTTTTAAATTTCCCCTCTTGTGAGGACACCAGTTACAATGGGCTAGAGTCCATTCTAAGGACTTCATCTTAATTTTACTACCTCTGCGAAGATCCAGTTTCCAAATGAACTCACTTTCTAAGGTCCTGGGGCTTGGGACTCCAGTGTATGAGTTTGTGGGGGGGATCACAGTTCAACATACAACAAATATCAAATGCATTGTTCTAACTTAGATTGTGTTTGTTTGGGGGTAGCTCACAGGGTGGGGCTAATGAAGATTGAACAAGAAAATGTACTCTCTCCCCAGTCGTTTCTTATTGCTGCAAATAATTTGCTACATAGATGACTTTGAGATAGTCAATACTGATGCTATGCTAAGCAAAAAAGTTGGTCACACAAAAACACATGCTGTATGACTCCATTTACATGAAATGATCCCCATGGAGAAATTCAGAGAGACAAATTAGTGATGGCCTAGGACCGGGGCTGGGGCTGGGATGTGGGCTGCATGCTAAAGGACATAGGTTTTCATTTGTGCTGTACTGTGCTTAGTTGCTCAGTCATGTTTGATTCTTAGTGACCCCACAAACTGTAGCCCACTAGGCTCCTCTGTCCACGGGAATTCTCCAGGCAAGAATACCAGAGTAGGTTGTCATGCCCTCCTCCAGGGGATCTTCCTAACCCAGGAATCAAACCAGGGTCTCCTGCATTGTGGGCGGATTCTTTACCAGCTGAGCAATCAGGGAAGCCCAGGGATTCTTTTCAGTTCAGTTCAGTTCAGTTCAGTCACTCAGTCGTGTCTGACTTTTTGTGCCCCATGAATCACAGCCCGCCAGGCCTCCCTGTCCATCACCAACTCCTGGAGTTCACCCAAACTCATGTCCATCGAGTCAGTGATGCCATCCAGCCATCTCATCCTCTGTCATCCCCTTCTCCTCCTGCCCCCAATCCCTCCCAGCATCAGGGTCTTTTCCAATGAGTCATCTCTTCTCATGAGGTGGCCAAAGTATTGGAGTTTCAGCTTCAGCATCATTCCTTCCAATGAACATCCAGGGCTGATCTCCTTTAGGATGGACTGGTTGGATCTCCTTGCAGTCCAAGGGACTCTCAAGAGTCTTCTCCAACACCACAGTTCAAAAGCATCAATTTTTTGGTGCTCAGCTTTCTTCACAGTCCAACTCTGACATCCATACATGACTACTGGAAAAACCATAGCCTTGACTAGATGGACCTTAGTTGGCAAAGTAATGTCTCTGTTTTTGAATATGCTATCTAGGTTGGTCATAACTTTGCTTCCAAGGAGTAAGTGTCTTTTAATTTCATGGCTGCAGTCACCATCTGCAGTGATTTTGGAGCCCCCAAAAATAAAGTCTGACACTCTTTCCACTGTTTCCCCATCTATTTCCCATGCAGTGATGAGACCAGATGCCATGATCTTAGTTTTCTGAATGATGAGCTTTAAGCCAACTTTTTCACTCTCCACTTTCACTTTCATCAAGAGACTTTTGAGTTCCTCTTCACTTTCTGCCATAAGGGTGGTGTCATCTGCATATCTGAGGTTCTTGATATTTCTCCCAGCAATCTTGATTCCAGCTTGTGCTTCCTCCAGCTCAGCATTTCTCATGATGGACTCTACATATAAGTTAAATAAGCAGGGTGACAATATACAGCTTTGATGTACTCCTTTTCCTATTTGGAACCAGTCTGTTGTTCCATGTCCAGTTCTAACTGTTGCTTCCTGACCTGCATACAAATTTCTCAAGAGGCAGGTCAGGTGGTCTGATATTCCCATCTTTTTCAGAATTTTCCATAGTTTATTGTGATCCACACAGTCAAAAGCTTTGGCTTAGTCAATAAAGCAGAAATACATGTTTTTCTGGAACTCTCTTGCTTTTTCGATGATCCAGCTGACTATGGCTCAGATCATGAACTCCTTATTGCCAAATTCAGACTTAAATTGAAGAAAGTGGGGAAAATCACTAGACCATTCAGGTATGACCTAAATCAAATCACTTATGATTATACAGTGGAAGTGAGAAATAGATTTAAGGGCCTAGATCTGATAGATAGAGTGCCTGATGAGCTATGGAATGAGGTTCGTGACATTGTACAGGAGACAGGGATCAAGACCATCCCCATGGAAAAGAAATGCAAAAAAGCAATATGGCTGTCTGGGGAGGCCTTACAAATAGCTGTGAAAAGAAGAGAAGCGAAAAGCAAAGGAGAAAAGGAAAGATATAAGCATCTGAATGCAGAATTCCAAAGAATAGCAAGGAGAGATAAGAAAGCCTTCCTTAGTGATCAATGCAAAGAAATAGAGGAAAACAACAGGATGGGAAAGACTAGAGATCTCTTCAAGAAAATTAGAGATACCAAGGGAACATTTCATGTGAAGATGGCCTCAATAAAGGACAGAAATGGCATGGACCTAACAGAAGCAGAAGATATTAAGAGGAGGTGGCAAGAATACACAGAAGAACTGTACAGAAAAGAGCTTCACAACCCAGATAATCACAATGGTGTGATCACTCACCTAGAGCCAGACATCCTGAAATGTGAAGTCAAGTGGGCCTTAGAAAACACCACTATGAACAAAGATAGTGGAGGTGATGGAATTCCAGTTGAGCTATTTCAAATCCTGAAAGATGATGCTGTGAAAGTGCTGCACTCAATATGCCAGCAAATTTGGAAAACTCAGCAGTGGCCACAGGACTGGAAAAGGTCAGTTTTCATTCCAATCCCAAAGAAAGGCAATGCCAAAAAATGCTCAAACTACCGCACAATTGCACCCATCTCACACGCTAGTAAAATAATGCTCAAAATTCTCCAAGCCAGGCTTCAGCAATACGTGAACCGTGAACTTCCAGATGTTCAAGCTGGTTTTAGAAAAGGTGTAGAACTAACACCCAAAAAAGATGTCCTTTTCATTATAGGGGACTGGAATGCAAAAGTAGGAAGTCAAGAAACACCTGGAGTAATAGGAAAATTTCTCCTTGGAGTACGGAATGGAGCAGGGCAAAGGCTAATTAGAGTTTTGCCAAGAGAAGGCACTGGTCATAACAAACACTCTCTTCCAACAACACAAAAGAAGACTCTACACATGGACATCACCAGATGGTCAACACCAAAATCAGACTGATTATATTCTTTGCACCCAAAGATGGAGAAGCTCTATACAGTCAGCAAAAACAAGACTAGGAGCTGACTGTGGCTCAGATCATGAACTCCTTATTGCCAAATTCAGACTTATATTGATTCTTTTAGGGGAATGAAAATGTCTTAAAATTTGAATATGGTGACTGTCACACAACTTTGTGACTATTCTAAAAACCACTGAATTGTAACTTTAAATGGGTACATTGTATGGTTTGTGAATCATATGTCAATAAAGCTATTGAAAACAAATGCAGATGTTAAGTCAGCAGTTGGATGTTAGGGTGTTTAAGTGAATTTTAAAGTACATTTTGGTCATGAGATTCTAAGTTCTGCATTTTTTTCATCTCTCTGGATTTCGTTTTTCTTCTTTGCAAAATAAGACTAGGGTCTATAGGTGGTCTCCAATCATCTGGCACGAGGGACCAGTTTTGCGGAAGACAGTTTTTCCATGGACCAGGATGGGGGATGGTTTGGGGATGATTCAAGTGCACTGGATTGACTGTACACTTTATTTCTATTTTTATGACATCAGCTTCACCTCAGATTGTCAGGCATTAGATCCTGGAGGCTGGAGACCCCTGTAGTAGATGATCCCCCCTGCAAGTCAACTCAAATGATCACCCAATGTCCATATTTCACTTACAGAGCAGACTAGCTTAGAGTCTGGACTTTGAGAGCAGCAGATCTGAATTTGAATCCCTCTTCAACTAGCAGTTCTGAAGCTTTGGGCAAATTACTGGAGTTTGTTGAAACTTAATCTCCAAATTGGGATATGGAATGTGAATAGTAATAATTATTTCCTCGTGGGGGCTAATGAGACACATTTAATGTGCTAATATTCTACAGGGCTTTGCAAGCATCTGGCACATGATAAATTTCTAAAAGGCAGTAGCTATTATTATCGTCGGCATTAACTTCCTAAGGTCGAGACGAATGACTCGACTTCACCAAAATGGGCCAGAAGATTCCTTTCCCACAGGTGTCAAGTTGTCCTCTCACATTCGATGCTCCATCAGTTCTACATCCTACGCAGTTTTAAATGCTGGAATAATCTGACGCAGCAGTATCTGTGTTAGTCTTGCACATGGATTTCCTCATCCTCCGCCTTCAGCCTGGTAAGATCTCTGTGTTATCAGATAATCAGTTTGCCTCTGTTTTTAAGAGGCACCCAGTGTCATGAAGAATATGACAAATTTGTGATCATTGGTAGCAATCCGATGGATGCAAATACATCCCTTTAATACTCATCGAACACCTACTTTGTTCAAAACAATATGCCAAGCACAGAGAGAAGAGCAAAACGAATAATATAAGGATGCTACCCTTACAAGTCCCATAGTTTAGTGGCGAAGATGCTACCATGTGTGCATTCTCATGCATCAAATATTTTCTGAGTTTATGAGGTGGATGGAAATACTTGCAATGCAATGCATGATGTCGAGCCCTGTAATAGATGTATAAACTACGCGCTGAGAAAGACTCTCAGAAAAAGAAAGGGTTGATACAACATGAAGAGGACATGCCTGTCTCCACTAAAATTGGGGAGCACTTAAACTTCTCACTGGTGTGCAAACATGACCTACATTTCTGAGTCAGAGATTACAACTGCTTCTGAAATGACCAGTAGAATCTGGATATTTAATGAAGGGACTAGAGAGGGTCATTACAAGGAGGGAAACAGGGATTGGGTTATGAAAGGTCTAATGCTAACAGAAGACACACACACACAACTGTTAAAGGGGAATGGCAAGCCTGGAATTATGCACACAAATCAGAGTGTCTGTGTCTGTGTGTGCGCATGCTCACCTACACATGTGTGCACTGAAAATATAAGATATAGGTTGCTTTTCTTCTACATTTTACATGGTTTTCAGTCCCATATTTTGTATGTGTTGATCAATAAATTTCTTTTTTCTTTAAGTATTTGAGTAACAGCAGAGAGCATGCAGTTTCAACGGCAAACTCACTACTGACTCATTTGTCTCTCTGAGACTGAGACTTTTCATTGTCAATAACGTTAGTTCCGTCTATCGCTCACTCTGAAATGACCTGTATGATTTTTCCTCCTAATAGCATTCTCTCCATTTGGGCTCACATTTGGGTAGCTGAAGAGCCATGGTGTCAGTCCTGAGTTTTCACCATCTGACAGCCAGAGCTCTGCAAGTACAGAGAGACCCTCAAGCTTTCTTGTGGCCCTGCCTCCCAGCTTGGTGAGCCATTCTCTGCTATAAGGATGCAGAAAAGCACCTTTCTTGTTCCTCAAACAATTCTTCACTTCAAAAGGTTGGAGTAAGATTTATAGAAAAGAGAGTTGGAAGGAGCAAACATTTATTCAGTCATGTTGCGAGAGCGTGGACCCTGGAGTCCAAAGATACATATTAAAATCCCAGATCTACCACTTTGCTGGGCAACTGGAGCAAATCTTTTCCCTGCTCTGGGTCTTAGCTTCCTCCCCTCTGGAGGATGAGGATGGTAATATTTCCCTTATAGGGTTGCAGAAAGGTTGAGTGAGGTTCTGTATACAAAACAGGCAATTAAGGCCCCAGCTCAAGGTTGGTTCCTATCCTAGGAAAAAATGACAAGAGGAAGACTAGCATCTTCTGCAGGTTCTAGAAAGCCAGTGTGTATAGGGAAACATAAAATCATTTAAAAATCAGAATATATGGCTTTATGCAGATGCACAGATTGCTTCCGTTTAGTGGCCAAGTGTTCATCACTCAGTCGTGTCTAACTCTTTGTGACCCCATGGACTGTAGCCTGCCAGGCTTCTCTGTCCATGGGATTCTCCAGGCAAGAATGCTGGAGTGGGTTGTGTAAACACAAAATTGGTAAATTAACATTTATTTTTATGCCAGAACATATTTGTCATCATAGTTCAGCCACTACTGTCATGTCTGACTCTCTGCGACCCCATGGACTGCAGCATGCCAGGTTCCTTTGTCCTCCACTATCTCCTGGAGTTTGATCAAATTCATGCCCATTCATGATGGTATCTAACCTGATGCTGAAGCTGAAGCTCCAATACTGTGATGTGAAGAGCCAACTCATTGGAAAAGATCCTGATACTGGGAAAGATTGAAGGCAAAAACAGAAGGGTGCTGTGGAGGATGAGATGGCTAGATAGCATCACTGACTCAATGGACATGAATCTGAGGCACCTCCAGGAGATAGTGAAGGACAGAGGAGCTGGTCCATGGAGTTACAAAGAGTCAGACATGACTTCACCACTGAATAACAATAACAAGTTATTTATACAGCATTGGTATTCTGCTTTTGCAAATCCATACCTTTTGTTCTTTGCTTCTCTGAAGACCTCTCTGACATGAAAATGTTCTTTAGCAACATAATATTTGACCCTATCAAAGAAAAACCCCCAAGATCTTAACAAACAATCATTTTGATGATGACTTCCCTGGTGACTCAGATGGCAAAGAATGTGCCTGCAATGCAGGAGACCCGGGTTCGACCCCTGGGTTGGGAAAAACCCCTGGAGAAGGAAATGGCAATCCACTCCAGTATTCTTGCCTGGGAAATCCCATGGACAGAGGAGCCTGGCCGGCTACAGTCCCTGGGGTTGCCAAGAGTCGGACACAGCTGAGGGCTTTCGCTTCACTTCTTATAAAGCATTGCTGGTCTAAGAATATATAACGTATAAATAAATATAAATACATTATAAATGCATAGTTCATATACCAAATAGTGATTTTTCAAAGAATAATATGACAATAAAAATAGTTTTAAATATTTCACCATTCGTGATAGTTTCATGCCTCGCTTCTTAGTGTCTGAAGGCATGGTCTCCTGGGGATGCACTGTGGCAGAATAGCGGTAAATGAAAGCTCCTATTTCACTTGATCTCAGCCAAAAGGCTGAGAAGAGACGAAAATCCATATTTCTAATACGTTTCTGGCTTATTTCAGATATTTTGGCGATATCTAATTAGAAAATCATGTTTAACCTTGTATGACAAAGAGCTCTTAGGAGATACAGAAGTGACAGCTATAAAAATTTTGAAGACTTAGAATGAAACAAAAAAGAAGGAAAAAAACACCTCAGTAATGTTTCTGTTGATTGCTGAAAAGAAAATATTTTGGATACATTGGGTTAAATAAAACATATGATTAAAATTCAAAAATAAAACTTTGCTGGTTGATTATGTATTTAAATGATGTTGGAATATGCCAGTTACTGTTTTATTCTCCACTACTTGGGAGTGCCTTGAAAAAAAGACTTAGGAGAAAGAACTCCTCTTCCAGGTTGCTATATACTTAAAAAAAAAAAAAAAAACTCTATAGGGGTATAACTGACATACAAAGAGCTGTATCTACTTCATGTGTATAATTGACTGAATCTGGAGATAAGCATACACTTGTGAAACCATAACCAGTCAGTATAACTCATCCTCTACACATTCTCTACCTTCTCCCTGGTGGCTCAGATGGTAAAGCGTCTGCCTGCAATGAGGGAGACCCGGGATTGATCCCTGGGTGGGGAAGATCCCCTGAAGAAGGAAATGGCGACCCACTCTAGTACTCTTGCCTGGAAAATCCCATGGACAGAGGAGCCTTGTAGGGGTCACAAAGAGTCGGACACGACTGAGTGACTTCACTTTCTTTTCTTTCTTTCTACACAGTGGTTTCTCAGTTCAGTTCAGTCGCTCAGTCGTGTCCAACTCTTTGTGACCCCATGAACCGCAGCATGCTAGGCCTCCCTGTCCATCACCAACTCCCAGAATTTACCCAAACTCATGTCCATTGAGTCGGTGATGCCATCCAACCATCTCATCCTCTGTCGTCCCCTTCTCCTCCTGCCTTCAATCTTTCCCAGCATCAAGGTCTTTTCAAATGAGTCAGCTCTTCACATCAGGTGGCCAAAATATTGGAGTTTTAGCTTCAACATCAGTCCTTCCAATGAACACCCAGGACTGATTTTCTTTAGGATGGACTGCTTGGATCTCCTTGCAGTGGTTCCTACTTCTCTATTTATTTATTTTCTGGTGATAAAATGCTTAACGTAAGATCTCTCCTCCCAGCAGAATGCTAAGTATATAATGCAGCACTGTTAGCTACAGATGTTGCTCTCACCCCAAGCCCCCCGTGTTCCCCACCAGGCCTGGGACTCAGCATACTCCCTCTGTGTCATTGTTCCTCATCCCTTACCCTGCCCACAGTCACTGTGTCCTAGGGGCTATGGTTTTTTCCTCCTCCATTTCTCAACCGCAGCCTTTCTCCCCATGACCCACCACTTCTCCAGCTGGACTGGTCCAGGGCCCCTGCCAAGTCCCTTTCCTTCTCCCACTGTGTCACCAGGAAGGTCTTTCAATACTGGGCTGTAACCTCAGCAGCCTCTCGTTTCTCACTGCTTGCAGGGAAAGTTGCTGACACAGCACTGGGGGTCTTCCCCGTCTAGCCCCAAACTCACTTTCCAGTTGGCTTTCCTGTGTAAACCCACTCCTACAGGAGGCTGTAAATCCACTCCTCACTGAGGCTGACTTTGATACGGAGTTCAGTGCTCTGTGGGAAGACCAACATCTGAGCAAGGAAGGTGGAGGGAATATTAAGTTAAGCTGTGATGACGTAGGGTCACCATGGGCTCCCTGGAGCTAGAAAGCTTCCAGAAAGGTCCCCTGTTGGTACCTCAAGTCTTAGCTAGTGCTTCTGAATCAGGAGACCTTGGGTCAGGCTGTTCTCAGCAGCGGAGGCCATGACTAAGGAGCTGGTGGCTGCAGGGTTCCATGCTCAGTGCAGACAGTATCAGGGTGAGGAGTCCCTCCCTCCCAGAAGGAGAATTAGCGAGGGGTGGGGGTAGGCTTTCCATGTCCACTGCACTCACTCTCCAGTTCCTACACAAACCTCTGCTCCTTTCTGTGGTTTCAGGCCTTCGTACTTGTCCTTCTTGCAGCAATGCAAGAAGGCAACTTGTCAGCAATGCCTGTTGCCTCCTGCTTTTCTCCCCTTGATCTGAGGCCTTCAGTTTCCCTCTATGACTGACCTCAAACCACTCCACCCTAAAGGAAATCAGTCCTGAATATTCATTGGAAGGATTGATGCTGAAGCTCCAATACTTTGGCTACCTGATGCGAAGAGCCGACTCATTGGAAAAGGCCCTGATGCTGGGAAAGATTGAAGGCAGGGGGAGAAGGGGACAACAGAGGATGAGATGGTTGGATGGCATCATTGACTTGATGGACATGAGTTGAGCAAGCTCCAGGAGTTGGTGATGGACAGGGAAGCCTGGTGTGCTGCAGTCCATGGGGTAGAAAAGAGTCAGACATGACTGAGTGACTGAACTGAACACTGAAGCAAAGGATTGAAATGATCAGATTAGAGATCTGAAAATACATTCTAGATGCTGTTTGGAGAATAGATGGAGAAGGGAAAAGACACCAGGGGGAGGCCACGAGGGGGCCATTTTTAGTTACCCATGGAGATAAGGGTAGTTTCGGGTAGGGTGGGGGCATGGAGACAAGGGACTAGATCTACAGCAATTTAGGGGAATAAAACTGACAAGCCTTGGTGACTGATTTGTATGTGATTGGGGATGAAGGAAAGGGAGCTGTCAAAGCTGCCTTTAGCGTCCCGTTGACCCCTAATCTCTTTGGATGCAGAATCCAGTGACAGTGACAGGCCACCCACTGGAGACCTATATGCACATACACACAGCATCTTGCCTATCACTTCAGAGGGATGCGTGGGATGTCTAAGGCCCCTTCATGAGCCCCAGGTGGGAAAAAGGCCTATATCTTATTCCTTGCTGTACCTCTAAATTCTCCTCTAGAAACCAGGATAGAATCTGGCACACAGAACGTGTTTGTTGAAGCAGTTATTCAAGGTGAGACAAGATGGCAGTTACCAAGAAACTCCTGATGGTGAATTCTCTGTCTTTTCTGCTGCAATACGGATGCATGGGTTTTACTAGAAGAGCCATAACTTGCATGCCTATGAACCAACCGCTTATTAGCTTGCGAGGCAGCGTGAGGTGGAAAAGTGCACAAATGGACTCAGGAGCCTCCAGGTGGCGGAGAGGAACAAATTTCAAAATATTAAGGGCTCCAAAGACCCAAGATTTGTCTGCAGCAGATGTCTCTCCATAATGCTCAGTGCGTTTGGACGGAAGAATGAAGCTGTCTGGTCTTATTTTATGTTGGGGCGTACATCATTCGGGGATGAAGCAGTCTGCCTATGGCCGGGTGGATGAGTTAAGGTAACGTCTGGCATTCAGTGATTCATTTTTACCTGGTGGAGGAAGCAGAATTGGTAATTGTGTTCACAGACAGAGATTTAGAACAGAATCTTGCCTTTGCAGATAAGGCATTAGGAGGCCAATAAAGATAAGAGAGAGAAGGAATGCGTAGGAGGAAGTTCTAAAAAATATTTGATTTCCACGTATTAACCTAGGCTGGGTTGGATTTTTCTTTTTGTGTTTTGAGCTGCTGCGAGGGGGACGGGGGAAGGAGGACCACCAACTGAACTGTGGATTCTTCTAGGAGCCTAAGTATCACCCGGTTCAGTCCTCATTTAAGTAGGAATTCCCTCTGCAGGGCCCCTTGCAGATGGTCCATGGTCGCTCCCGAAGCTGCCCCTGTAAGACTCCATTGTTGAATAGCTTTGATAGAAAGATGTGTCCAGACTCTGTAGTCTATACCAGGAGCTGCAAATCAGCTTAAATTTTCATGACCATTCTAATTACTTGACAGTGTTTGCCTAGAGCTGAAGGATTCTGGGGCTGAAACTGGATTTAAAACAACAACAACAACAACAACGCAGTAATTGATTATCAGTGTCTGTCACCGAGGAAGCAGGATGAGAAGTGGCACCCTGGAAACCGAAAATACTGCCAGCCCTGCGTGCAGTCTTCAGTTAGTTCATTCAGCTTTTGTTTACTGAGCATCTAGTTTGTGCTGGTTGTGGGCCCAGGGGTTGGGGGTATAAATCCAATGGTTATTTCTCAGTTCTCATTTTGCTCACCCTCTGCAAAATTGGACAGAGTTGGCCATTTTTTTTCTTCTTAAGCTACATTCAAATCCCCTCTCCCACCCCTGCTTCAGCTTCTCTGAAACCACGACTCTCTTTACTCCCAACTCACAGGCTATTGCTCCTCGATTTCCTCCTGTTCTTCATTTTAAAATGTTGCACACTCGCAAGGTTTGGTCCTGAGTCTCCTTTTCTTCTCTGTCTCACTCTCTTGATAATCATATCCAGTCCCATATCTTCTAATGCCATCTCCAGGCTAATGAAACTCAAGTTTATGTCTCTAGCCACAAAGGGAAGTCTATACAACCATCTTCTACCTGGCACCTCCACTTTGATGTCTAAATGCATCAAACATTCAAAAGAGAACCCTTGATTTCCGTATTACCTCTGTCCCCCTACCTCGGAATAAAACCGCATTCATTTGCCCGTCTTCACACCTCGGTAATGGTGCTGCTGTGCATTCCATTGCCCTTGCCAATGAGACAAGGTTGCTTTCCTTCCCTCACCATCCCACGTCTAAGATATCAGCCACTCCCGTCAATTTTACCTACAAAACTCCTCCCGATCTGCCCATGTCGCCCTGCCACTTCACCATCCTCATCCCAGGGTGATCTCATTCTTTCCTGAAATACATCAACAGTTCCGATTTGATTCACTCAGCCTACTGTCTGCACAAGAAGACAATTTAAAAGCGAATGTTAATGAGATCACGTGAGCTGATTGTTTAAAACGCTCCAAAGGAAATCCAGACTCCTTCTCCCAGTTTACTAGGTCAACTTCAGTCTTCACCTAGCATCTGGACCTCACTGTTCCTATTTTCTTTACCACCCACTGAGTTAAGTGAAGTGAAATCACAGTCGTGATTTCACAAAGCACAGTCGTGTCCAACTCTTTGCGACCCCATGGACTGTACAGTCCATGGAATTCTCCAGGCCAGAATACTGGAATGGGTAGCCTTTCCCTTCTCCAGGGGATCTTCCCAACCCAGGGACTGAACGCAGGTCTCCCACATTGCAGGCAGATTATTTACCAGATGAGCCACAGGGGAAGCCCAAGAATACTGGAGTGGGTAGCCTATCCCTCCTCCAGTGGATTTTCCCGACCCAGGAATTGAACCGGGGTCTCCTGCACTGCAGGTGGATTCTTTACCAACTGAGCTATCGGGGAAGCCCACAAGCCACTCACTAGCCTACTTTCTATTCCTTCAACAAGCCATGCAGTTTCCCTTCTTGGGGACTTTTGATTTTTTTAACATTTATTTATTTTACTTTTGACCGGGCTGGGTCTTCGTTGCTGAGTGGACTTTCTCTAGAGTGGAGAGCAGGGCCTGTTCTAGTTGCGGTGCATGGCCTTCTCATTGCAACGGCTTCTCTTGTTGCTCTACCTAGAGCTCTACCTAGAGCACAGGTTCAATGGCTTCTCTTGTTGCTCTATCTAGAGCTCTATCTAGAGCACAGGTTCAGTAGTTGCGGTGCCAGACTTTGTTGCCCCGAGTTGTATGGGATCCTCTTGGATCAGGGATTGAACCCGTGTCTCCTGGCATTGGCAGATGGATTCTTAACCACTGAACCAGCAGGGAAGCCCGACTTTTGATTTTTTTGTCTTTCTCTTTCTGGAATTTTCTTCACTGTGATCTTTCTGTAGTTGGTTCCTTCCTGTCTTTTAGGTCTTAGCTTCAGCTGTGCTTTGTAGGATGTCTTCAAAGCCTCTCACCTGGATGACTGTCATCACCTCCCTGCTGGTCTCTCTGCCTCCCTGTCTCCCTCTGCTCCCTCTTCCTCCTTTAGCACTTCACAGATTTCAGCCTGGTCCATTCAGCCTGACCCAGGCCAGCCCCTTCCCAGCCCTCCAGCCTCATCCTCACTGGATTTCTGGCCTCAGATATGAAGTTCCTCTCCTTCGCTGTATCGTGGGGAAACTGTCAAGCCTTCCGCATGCTCTTCCTCCTGCCTAGTGTACTTGCTATACTGTACTTCTGGATAACTTCTACTTCTTCTCTAAGGCACTATTCAGGAGAGTGTCACCTTCCCAAAGTCGTCCTCTGCTTTCTGTACTGAGCCTTTGAAACCACTTGGAAGCTGTTATGTTATGTTGCTACCTGTTTCCTAGTCTCTCTCCTGATGTGCCTCCTGGGATCAGCGATTATGTACAGGTGAGCTTATCTTTATCCCCAGCATCCAGCACAACAACCCTTTGCATTATAGTCAATGCAGCCTAAAGGTTTATTTACAGGATTCTTGGGGGGTGGTGGTGGTGGGATGGCATTCTGATAGGGTGGATCATAGCAGTGTGCTCCACCAGCTCCAGAATTCATGAGCTCCGGGGAGGGCCGCCCTCTGGGGATGGAGAGAATGACATATGAGAGGACGTAGTACCTCGTGTGTGCATTTGCGGAGGATCTAGGGCGGTGCTCTGATGGCCGGGGAAAGGACAAGTAAGAACAGAAGTTGGAAATACTTGAAAGGACAGGAAAGGCTCAGGTGTCCCAGGAATTCTGCCTTGCAGCCCTGACACGGCTACCCCATTCCCTGGGAACTGTATCTCACGTGCCATGGAGGATAACTGGCCATGTTTCCATTTAGTGACCCTGCCCACCTGGCTACACCTGGCTGAGCCAGGAATAGACATACAACTCCATCTGTGCCAGTGGGATTCTCCCTCTCCTAGAATTTAAGAATTAGAAAAACACAGAGTTTGGCTGGTGGTGATACAGACTCAAGGTAATCGTAACATCCTAGAAAGAAAAGCTACAAACTCTTGTTGTTGAAATATGTCCGTTTGCTTTCTCCTTCTGGGTCAAATCTTCTTGATTCTATGACATAGCTCAGTAATCTTGCAAAAAGGAGGAGTAGGGGAGGGGGAGGTGGGCTGTGGAATGAGAGAGACTCAGACACTTTCTAAGGAGTGGGCCAGCCTTCCAGGAGTGAAGGATGTAATGAGAAAAGATGAGCAAGGGCCTTTTCCCATTAGCCAAGTGGAAGACTTTCAGAAAACCAGAAAGCCTTTCACTCATGAGGACACTGTGACCCAGAGTGGAGCCATGACTTACTGCTGCTGCTGCTGCTAAGTCGCTTCAGTCATGTCCAACTCTATGTGACCTTATAGATGTCAGCCCACCAGGCTCCCCCATCCATGGGATTTTCCAGGCAAGAGTACTGGAGTGGGGTGCCATTACCTTCTCCATGACTTACTGAGGATCCTGAAATTAGATAATGGTTAGATCCATATAACCCAGCCCTCTCAGCTCTCAACCTAGGGCTCTTTTCACTACCTCAGTCGTCCTGAGTCTGTCCAGCTGGGATCAGTGCATCTGTCAACATGGGTTCATTGTTCCCCTCTTCTGTGTTCAACTTGGTGGCTGCAGGTGATTCCCTTGGGGTCCTGGTACACAGGGTTAGTCCTAACTCTTTGGTTAGTAGGGGTGTGTACTATTGTGTTCATCCAGGATCCAAGTGACTCATCCCTTAAGACTGTGGGGCTGAAAACCACAAAGTGATAATCATATGGCAGGTCATTGGCACGAAGGAACACCAAGCATAATAACATGATGTGATGTGAGTGGCATGGGGTGGTTCTCATGAGCCGCCTTCCCCACACACCCTGCCAGCCCTGCAGCATTCTAGCACGGCTGCATTCCAGAGCTCCCATGTGACACTTGTTATGTCGCTTTCAAATGTGGTTGCATGCAATAACAGCCCTCTTCTTTTCAGTCAGCTCCATGTCTCCAACGTGGGAGCATCTCTCCTTTATCCATACCAAGCAGTTTCCAGTCCTGTCTGACTTCTACAGTTGGTCACAGGTCCTGTTCTCAGTGTGTGATCTGCAGTTGCTGGAACCTGACTCACTCAGTGTGATTGTGAACATGTAGTTGGTTGGGCCTCTCGTAGACTTGCCGAATCATAATCTCTGGATCATTAACAGATCTTCAAGATGATGAGGGCTGTTGTCCTCCAAAGTTCATTTGTTGTTCAGTCCTTAAGTCATGTCCAAGTCTTTGTGATCCCATGGACTGCAGCACACCAGGCTTTTCTGTCCTTCACCATCTCCCAGAATTGGCTCAAACTCATGTCCATAGAGTCAATGATGCCATCCAACCATCTCATCCTCAGTCGCCTCTTTCTCCTCCTGCCTCCAATCTTTCCCAGCATCAGGGTTTTTCCAGCAAGTCTGCTCTTCACATCAGGCTAATGTATTGGAGCTTCAGCTTCAGCACCAGTCCTTCCAATGAATATTTAGGACTGATTCCCTTTAGGATTGACTGGTTTGATCTCTTTGCTGTCCAAGGGAGTCTCAAGGGTCTT
Organism: Bos mutus; assembly: GCF_027580195.1. NCBI lineage: Eukaryota > Metazoa > Chordata > Mammalia > Artiodactyla > Bovidae > Bos > Bos mutus. The sequence goes on along the minus strand of NC_091622.1, from coordinate 109,759,174 downwards.
CTGCAACACCTTAGTTCAGAAGCATCAATTCTCCATGCTCAGCCTTCTTTATGGTCCAAATCTCACATCCTTACATGACTACTGAAAAAATAATAGTTTTGACAATACAGACTTCTCTTCGCAAAGTGATGTCTCTATTTTTTAATATGCTATCTAGGTTTGTCATAGATTTTCTTCCAAGGAGCTAGTGTCTTAATTTTGTAGCTGTAGTCACCATCCACAGTGATTTTGGAGCCCAAGAAAATAAACTCTGTCACTGTTTCCAATTTGTCCCATCTATTTGCCATTGAAGCTTCCCTTGTGGCTCAGCTGGTAAAGAATCCACCTGCAATGAGGGAGACCTGGGTTTGATTCCTGGGTTGGCAAGATCCCCTGGAGAAGGGAAAGTCTACCCACTCTAGTATTCTGGCCTGGAGAATTTCATAGACTGTAGTCCATGGGGTCACAAAGAGCTGGACACAACTGAGCGACTTTTACTTTCACTTTCATTAGCCAGGAACTGATGGGACCAGATGCCATGATCTTAGTTTTTTGAATGTTGAGTTTTAAGCCAGTTTTTTAAAAGTTCATCATTGTTAAGTTACTCAGTCATGTCTGATTCTTTGCCACCCCAAGGACTGCAGCACGCCAGGCTTCTCTGTTCTTCATCATCACCCAGAGCTTGCTCAAACTCTTGTCCATCGAGGCAGTGATGTCATTCAACCATTTCATCCTCTGTCATCCCCTTCTCCTCCTGCCTTCAATCTTTCCCAGCATCAGGGTCTTTTCCAATGAGTCAGTTCTTCGCATCAGGTGGCCAAAGTATTGCAGCTTCAGCTTCGGCATCAGTCCTACCAATGAATATTCAGGATTGATTTACATTAGGATTGACTGGTTTGATCTCCTTGCAGTCCAAGGAAATCTCAAAGGTCTTCTCCAACACCATAATTCAGAAGCATCAATTCTTCCATGCTAAGCATTCTTTATCATCCAAATCTCACATCCACACATAACTACTGGAAAACTATAGATTTGCCTATATGGACTTTTGTCGGCAAAGCAGTGTCTCTGATTTTTAATATGCTGTCTAGGTTTTGTCATAGCTTTTCTTCCAATAAGCAAATGTCTTTTAATTTCATGTCTGCAGTCACCATCTGCAGTGATTTTGGAGACCACGAAAATAAATTTTGTCACTGTTTCCATATCGATTTGCATGAAATGATGGCATTGGATACCATGATCTTACTTATTTGAAAGTTGAGTTTTAAGCCAGCTTTTTCACTCTCCTCTTTCACCTCATCACGAGGCTCTTTAGTTCCTCTTTGCTTTCTGTCATAAGGGTGGTGTCATCTGAATATCTGAGGTTATTGATATTCTCCCTGCAATCTTGATTCTAGCTTGTGATTCATCCAGCCTGGCATTTCGCATTGATTTACTCTATATAAGTTAAATAAGCAAGGTGACAATATATAGTCTTGATGCACTCCTTTCCCAATTTGGAACCAGTATGCTGTTCCATGTTCTGTTCTAACTGTTGCTTCTTGACCTGCATGCATATTTCTCAGAAGGCAGGTAAGGTGAGGTCTGGTATTCCCATCTCTTGAAGAACTTTCCACAGTTTGTTGTGATCCACATAGTCAAAGGCTTTAGCCAAGTCAATGAAGCAGAAGTAGATCTTTTTTTTGAACTCTCTTGATTTTTCTATTATCTAACAGATGTTGGCAATTTGATTTCTGGTTCCTCTGCCTTTTCTAAACCAGCTTGAACATCTGAGGTTCTTAGTTCATGTGCTGTTGAAGCCTAACATGGATAATTTTGAGCATTACTTCGCTAGCATGGGAAATGAGTGCAATCGTGTGGTAGTTTGAACAGTATTTGGCATTTCCCTTCTTTGGGATTGGAATGAAAACTTACCTTTTCCACTCCTATGGCCACTGCTAAGTTTTCCAAATTTGCTGGCATATTGAGTGCAGCACATTCACAGCATCATCTTTTAGAATTTGAAATAGCTCAACTGGAATTCCATCACCTCCACTAGCTTTGTTTGTAGTGATACTTTCTAAGACCCACTTTACTTCGCACTCCAAGATGTCTGACTCCAGGTGAGGGATCAGACCATCATGGTTACCTGGGTCATTAAGATCTTTTCCGCATAGTTTTTCCGGAGAAGGCAATGGCATGCCACTCCAGTACTCTTGCCTGGAAAATCCCATGGGCGGAGGAGCCTGGTAGGCTGCAGTCTATGGGGTCACTAGGAGTCGGACATGACTGAGCGACTTCATTTTCACATTTCACTTTCATGCACTGGAGAAGGAAATGGCAACCCACTCCAGTGTTCTTACTTGGAGAATCCCAGGGATGGGAGAGCCTAGTGGGCTGCCGTCTATGGGGTCGCACAGAGTCGGATCAGCATAGCTTCTGTGTATTCTTGCCACCTTTTCTTAACAGCTTCTGTTAGGTCCATACCATTTCTGTCCTTTATTGTGCCCATCTTTGCATGAAATATTCTCTTTCTATCTCTACTTTTCTTAAAGAGATCCCCATTCTTTTCCATTCCATTGCTTTTCTCTATTTCTTTGCATTGATCACTTAGGAAGACTTATCTCTCCTTGTTATTCTTTGGAACTCTGCATTCAGATGGGTTTATTTTTCCTTTTCTCCTTTGCCTTTAACTTCTCATCTTTCCTCAGTTATTTGTAAGGCCTCCTCAGACAACCATTTTGCCTTTTTGGATTTCTTTTTCTTGGGGATGGTTTTGATCACCGCCTCCTGAACAAAGTCATGCACCTCCATCCATAGTTCTTCAGGCACTCTGTCTATGAGATCTAATCCCTTGAATCTATTTGTAACTTCTACTGTATAATCGTAAGGAATTTGATTTAGGTCATACCTGAATGGCCTAGTGGTTTTCTCTGCTTTCTTCAATTTAAGTCTGAATTTTGCAATAAGAAGTTCATGATCTGAGCCTCAGTCAGCTCTGGGTCTTATTTTTGCTTACTATATAGAGCATCTCTATATAGAAACCTAAAGTTCTTTAAGGTTGGAAAAAAGTGATGAATTTAAGCTGGGCAAATAGTGGTTTTCTGTTCCTGAGGCACACTTTCTAGCGGGGTCATTTTGGCATGTAACTTACCTGTTGCAAGAATAGCTTGAAGGGAAGGAATGAGTTTTATCTCTATTTATCAATATTCAGTGACTAGAATACAGGTGGCCCTTGCTGTGCTGTGATGTGCTCAACCTCTTTAGTCGTGTCCGACTCTTTGCAGTCCCATAGACTGTAGACCACCAGCCTGCTCTGCCCATGGAATCCTCCAGGCAAGAATACTGGAGTGGGATGCCATGCCCTCCTCCAGGGCTTCTTCCCGACCTAGGGATCAGACCTGCATCTCCTGTGTCTCTTGCATTTCAGGCATATTCTTTACCACTGAGCTACCAGAGAAGCCCCATAAGTGGTCCTTAATGACTGTTAAACGAATCAATGAGTGCTCAAGTGATGGTCTTCCCCACACTGCACATACTGAATGAGGTAGCTCAGGGGAAACATCTGAGCTATGTCCTAAACATAACAGGTGCCCCTCAGGGGCAGTTCTCTTCCATTCCCCTTAGGAGTGTGGCTTGTCATCTGTGAGTAACTTGAGTACAGACCCCACAGAAGTGCAGAGGCAGAGATGATGTGTGCACAGAGATCTTGCTGAGACCCAGAGGGAATAGGTGCTTCTAGAATGTAAACCCCTTCTTATTCTGCTCCCGGGTGTCTTCTGTCCATTTTCTTGGGAGTGGCCAAACTCATGATGGTCAGCGAAGGCCAATCACAGAGGAGAGGGCTATGATTGCCATTGTGTTACTCTGGGGCTTAATCAGCCACCTGATGGATACGAGGTCTTGTCATGAGGCAGAAGAGCATCATGGCTGTGACCAGCAGCCAAGGGTAGGGAGCCTGTAAAGGGTTAAGTTGGGGATTTGAGGTCCTGAGTATGAGTAAATTAATCTTGATCTTAACTATTGGTTGATTCAAAGTGACACCACTGAGAAAAGTAGTATTTCTCCTGGACTCAATGTTTTATTTGCAAAAGGGTCATAAAGTATCTCCCTTATCCACTCCCAGCATTTTTTTTTAAACAATGTTTTGATGTGGACCATTTTTAGTCTTTATTGAATTTCTTACAATATTGCTTCTGTTTTATGTTTTGCTTCCTTGGCTGCAAGGCTTGTGTGATCTTAGCTACCGGATCAGGAATTGAACCCACATCCCCTGCATTGGAATGTGAAGTCTTAACCGTTAGACTGCCGGAAAAGTCCTTCCCAGCAATTTTTATGGGAATCAAATGCGATAATGAGCATATGCTTATTGTCTTTCTGTTTAGATCATATTGTGATGCTTTCTGCTCATAGTGTGGTCCCCAGACCAGCAGCGCTGGTGTCATTCAGGAGCTTTGTCAGAAATGCAGAGTCTCAGGCTCCACGCCAAACGTACTGAGAGAATCTCAAGTCATCATGGTCTCCACGTGAGTTCATTTACACATGAAAGTCTGAGAAGCAGAGACTATACAATTATAAGAAATTTTTAGTCCTCCAAACACTTTTTAAAGAGAGCTCCCTCCAGAGAAAAGCAATATGTCATATTTATCTCAGTTTAATACCTAGAAAATAACTGACTCTTAGATAGAGTTGACTGACTGAGTAAATTAAGGTCTTATTCTCACTCACTACTTGAGCTTGTTACCTAACATTCCTTCTGCTTTAGTAGCAGGACATGTACGAGTTGATTGCAGCTGCCTCAGAGCTAGCTGATGCCAACCACAGATGCAGACATTTAGTATGTGATTAAAGACAGGGTAATCCATTTAATGTGAACTGTGGGAGAGATTTGGCAAGAATCAAGGGACAGAGGTTGGATTTTAAAGAGTTTCCAAAGATAATGTCTTTCCCCAATTATTTAAAGCCCTCAGTAAAACTTGGATCCCACCCAGATAGAAATAAGCCTTCTTAAGACAGAATTTTCTAAATAGGACTCTTGTTCACTTTGGCAGCAGAATTCTGACACAAGGTCCATTCGGGGGTTTATGTAACATGCTCTTGAAGGGCTTGTCCGGCTTTGTTGAACTGAGACTAACTGAACTTAGCATCTGTGGAGGAGACATGCTTTTTGTTCCCAAGATTTTACTACCTGCTAAACTAATTAAAGAATTAATCCAGCCCATCATTCCACAAACACCACAATGCCTGGCCTGAGGTTAACATAGTGAGCAGGTTAGCTGTCCCTGTTTCTATCAAGCAATTGCCAGATTTGAGGATGGGCTCTGTGAATCAAGGACTCACAGTGATGTTTGAGGAAGCACAGAAACCAGTGTGGGTGGGTGTGGCTGGCCGACTTCGCCTAGAAAAGGCCAAGAGGTGATGGAGAGAAGCTTCCTGTGGAAAGTGACCTTTAGGTCACCACCTGGAGGATGAGTAGGAGTAAAGACTGAAGGCAAAAGGAGAAGGGGGCGGCGGAGGATGAGATAGTTAAGCAGCATCGCCGACTCAATGGAATTGAATTGGAGCACGGGCCAAGAGATCGTGGAGGACAGAGAAGCCTGGCGGGCTGCAGTCCATGCGGTCACAAAGAGTCAGGAAGGACTTAGTGGCTGAAAGACAACAATAGTCGGGACAGGAAGGAGGAAGTGAAGCTGGTACACAGAACAGCATGGGGCAGGGCCTAGAAGCAGGAGAGAGTTAAGGAGGTGGAGTCGTAAATATTTGGAGAGCCATGGTGATGGTGTCAGCTGATTGGGGGCTGTACGTGGGAGGCGTGGAGTGGGATGAGACCTGAGGCTGAAGAAGTAATCAAGGGTGGGGCCTCAGAGGGTACTGAGGACCCTCCTAAGAAATTTGCATGGCACCCTCTGGTCAATGGAGGAAGTCTTTGAAAGGGTTAGTGGGGCTGATACAGTCAGTGTTCTCCTCTCTCATGGACCAGGGAGCCCCTTCAACAATAAGGTGCCAGAAAGATGCGTCTTCAGTCTGCATGCCCCACTCTGCTCTCCAGTCTCTGAATCTGAGCTGGGTGCTGGCTTCCTGCTCTGCATCTGTTCTTGCTAACCACAGAGGGCCCTAAGTATCGCCTTAAGTGCATCGTCAAAGAACAGTCTATATCCAGAATTCATCAACTGAACTCTCCTGGTCACTCTGCCTCCGGTCTGTCTGCTGTGAGAGCCACATCTCTGGAGTCTCTTTCTCTGGATTCCCCTGCCTGGAGGGGCAAGTGAGGCACTGGCCGCTGTGAGCCTGAGCTGCAAACAGCTGCCCTTCTGGGCCTTGCCAGCAGCATCACCATGCCCACTTCCTGAGCCCAAAGGTCAGGTCACTTTTGTGCCATCGTTTTATACCCATTGGCATACCAGCTATGTCTACACACGGGCTTCCCAGGTGACTCGAGCTGCAGGAGGCACGGGTTCCATCCCTGGGTCAAGAAGATGCCCTGGAGGAGGGCACGGCAACCCACTCCACTATTCTTGCCTAGAAAATCCCATGGACAGAGGAGCCGGGTGGGCTACAGTTCACGGGGTCGCAAAGAGCCAGACTCAACTGAACACGCACACACATTCAATTATACACGTCCTCAATGCCTAGTCTCTTGACATGAGCTGAAACTCCTGGAAGGTTCTGAGAAGCAGGGTGGCCTGAACATAGGAATGAAAGTCAGAGGAGCTGGCCTGAAGTGTGTTCCCTTCCGGCCCCTGTCCCGTGATCTTGGTTTCCGCAGCTGCAAACAGGGACAAACAAGAGCACCCGCCCTGTCTTCTCAGGACAGTGGGGTGAGATCAAACAAGATGCGGTGTGGGAAAGTGCTTTGTAAACCTCTGTGAAGAAGGGGGCTCTCACTGGTGCTCTGGGCATTGCTGGCTCCTGGCCACGCCACCCCTTTCTGGAACAGCTGAAGGCAAATAAGACCCAAGAGTTGAGCATTTCTCACCTTCCACAACGAATCACTGCCCTCCTGTCTGAGCCTTTCCAATTTGGTCTCATTTATCATGGTTCCTGCACTCAATCACTTAATGAACAACTCAATTAGAAATTATTTATTCAAATGCAAACATCACTTTATTCATAATTACTGAGTTCATAATTATTGAGTCCAAATAATATTTGGTGACACCACCCACTTTGAAACACTTTCTTTCTGGTGGAACTACAGCATGCACACCCAATTTTCTCCCCTGGTATACAATTATCTCCTCAAGATTCTTGCTGGAATTTTCTGAAAACTCTGGTTCATTAGAGAGTTCCTTTTTTTTTTTTTTTAAACTTTAATTTTTTGTTCCCCAGGGAATCTTTAAAAATAAATAGACAGATAGAGGTATGAAGGGATAGGACAGAAGAGTAAGTGATTGGCCTTCTTCAAATAATTGCCCTCTAAAATACAAAACACTGACACCTCAGCACCAAAGGGACATGAGGAGGAGGAAAAAATGGGGAAGGAGGAAGATGACATCTGTGACATCAAAACCAAGTGGGAAACCAACAAGGACCTGCTGTATAGCACAGGGAACCGTACTCAGTGTTATGGATGACCTATATGGGAAAATAATCTGAAAAAGAAAATATATATATATATATATATATATGAAAAGAAAGAAAGTGAAAGTGAAGTCGCTCAGTCGTGTCTGACTCTTTGTGACCCCGTGGACTGTAGCCTACCAGGCTCCTCCATCCATGGGATTGTCCAGGCAAGAGTACTGGAGTGGGTTGCCATTTCCTTCTCCAGAGGATCTTCCCAACCCAGGGATCGAACCCGGGTCTCCCGCATTGTACACATAGATATAGATATATAGATAGATAGATATAACTGAATCACTGTGCTGTACACCTGAAACTTACATGATATTGTCAATCAACTATAATTCTATTATAATTAAAAAAAAAAGAGGTTTGAACCATAGTGATAGAAAATGGAATCTAGAGATTTTATAAAACCACTCTGGTATCTTATCCTTGAAAGGAATCCTCACCATCTTCTCTTCTCATCCATTATACATGGTGGGAACTTCTTTCCTGGACATGTGGGACCATATTATAATGCTTGAGCATTTGCATCCAGTTCAACCTAAAAATGAACCTGCCTGCCAATGCAGGAGACATAAGAGACATGGGTTCAATCCCTGGATTGGGAAGATGCCCTGGAGAAGGGCATGGCAACCTACTTTAGTACTCTTGCCTGGAGAATCCCACGGACAAAGGAGCCTGGCAGGCTACAGTCCACAGGGTCGCACAGAGTCAGACATAACTGAAGCAACTTAGCACACATGCATGACCTAAAGAGAGCATGCCTGTGCCGTGTGAAGTCTCTTTAGTCGTGTCCAACTCTGTTCAACCCTATGGACTGTAGCCCGCCAAGCTCCTCTGTCCATGGAGATCTCCAGGCAAGAATACCAGCTGCTGCTGCTAAGTAGCTCAGACATGTCTGACTCTGAGGAAGTCTATGGACTGTAGCCCATCAGTCTCCTGTGTCCATGGGGATTCTCCAGCAAGAATACTGGAGTGGGTTGCCATGCCCTTCTCCAGGGGATCTTCCTGACCCAGGGATTGAACCTGAGTTTCCTGCATCTCCTGCATTGGCAGCTGGGTTGTTTACGGCTAGTGCCACCTGGGAAGCCCAAAGATAGCATGAAGGAGCCTCATTATAAGGTGGAGACCTCGCAGGCATGTCCTCCCTAAAGCCTTCCTCCACATCCCTTCCGCTCAGGTGCAGATGGTGCTTCTTTCTCTTTGCTTCCAAGTGGTAGACATTTCTTTCCCCATCGTTTTCCATTTACCATACTTTGTTTTTCTTGCCCATCTCCCCACCATAGACCCTGAGCTCCCTGAAGTCAGGGACCGAGTCTCATCACCTGGGCGCATTTAATGACTCACTTCTAGACAGAAGTTGTTGTTTGACTGGTCACATAGGGCCACCATCCCAGATGCTCTTCAGCACCGGGGCGACTGTGACAGCCTCCTTCCTCACTTTTCTGACTTTAGATCATTCAGTCTGGACACCATCCTCCCCATCAGAGCCAGGAAAGTCTCTAAGATGGGACTCAGACCCATCCTTCCCCTGCTTAAAACTCTCCGACGAGTTCTCTCGTCCTTTGCGGAAGTCCAAAAGCTTTCACATGGCTTAGGGGACATTTCATCTCCTGGACCAGGCCGAGCTCTCCAGCCTGGTGTCCACCCACTCTGCCCTTACAGCCCAAGTCCAGCCTCTGGGGAGTAACACTCAGACTTATTTATTTATTATTTTTGGCTATGCTGGGTCTTTGGTCCTGCCTGGGCTTTTCTCTAGCTGCAGCAAGCAGGGGCTACTCTCCAGCTGCAGTGCACAGACTTCTCATTGTGGGGATTTCTCTTGCTGTGGAGCACAGACTAGGGCACACCGGCTTCAGTAACTGTATCTCTTGGGCTCAGTCGCCAAGTGATATGTGGGACTGGGGATTGAACCAGTGTCCCTTGCATTGGGTGGATTCTTAACCGCTGGACCACCTGGGGAGTCCCACACTCATACTCCGATCCATCCTGCCCTCTCATGTGATAACAGTGCCTGATATTTATTAAGCTCCTGCTTTGCTGGGTACTTTCCAGTCACTCAGTCTGCATTTCAGTAAACCTCAGAACTATCCAAGTGATCATTATTACATCCCCCTTTTACAGATGAGAAAGTGAGACTTGGAAAGGAAGCTTGCTCTAGGCAAGACAGTTGTTGCTCAGGTGCTAAGTCACGTCTGACTCTTTTATGACCCTGTGGACTGCAGCCCACCAGGCTCCTCTGCCCATGGGATTTCCCAAGGCAAGAATATTGGAGTGGGTTGCCATTTCCTTCTCCAGGGGATCTTCCCGATCCAGGGATCGAACCTGTGTCTCCTGCATTGATAGGTGGATTGTTTGCCACTGAGCACCTGGGAAGCCCAGGCAAGATAGTTAAAGGCAGTTAAAGGGTTATAACCAGGCCAGTGACTCCAGGACCTGAGGTTTTGTCTGCCACGTTATGCGGAAGACGGTGTGGTTCTCACGCTGAGAGAATTTGTCCACGTGAGATGTGACTTCAGCTGGGTACAGGTCAATGGCTGTATACCACAGAGGTCTGCTAAATGTCCTGCCCAAGGCAGATTCCAGGACAGCTGTGGGGAAACCAGAAATGGGACCAGCACTTTCCACTGCAAGGGTCCAAGAAGGCTTCTCCAGACAGGTGGAGGGTGAACCAAATTACAGAGGAGAAAAAGGGTTGGCACAGGCAGAGACAGAGAGAAAGGCCGTTCTGAGCAGACTTCTCCGCAGCTGGGCTGGCAGAGGGGAAGGTCCTGGGTGGGTCAGACCAGGAAATGGATCCTTTGGCTGAGGCAGAGAAACCAGGGAGAGGAGAGGGTTATTGGGGAAATGTGCAGAAGGGCCAGGAATCAGGGGGCGAGTGTCCAGTGGAGCTGAGAAGTTGGGTGGGGCTGCAACTCATGGATGGTCTGAGAGAAGCTGATCACCTTCCAGCAAAGAGGTGGTCTGATTATAGTGTGGTTTGGGGAGCTGAGGGTGGGGTTGAACAGGGAGAGGGGGCATGTCTGGAACGCCCAGTAAAGATGCTTTTGCAACAGTCCTGACAGGAGACGAGAGTGGTGGCTGTGTAATTGCAAAGCAAAGGGCTGATTCCACAGGCATTTGAAGCCACCTTGGGCTATAATTTGCTTTTTAATGACACTGCTGATCCTGCTCTTACTGATGTCTGGGGACCTCAGGGGCGTTTTAGAGTCACCCCCTGGGTGGCCGCAGGCCTGTGTGTGGCACTTAAAGAGCCCTCATTAGGGTCAGAAGCCCCAGGTCTCAGGCCAGGACCCACTGGAGGGGGTTCGGGGGGGTTGCCTCAGGTAGCTCTTATAGATTTCTGGGCTTGTTTTTCATGATGGAGTCATCTCATCCACTCAGTCTAACAGGGGTTTTGGCACAGAGGCCCTCTTCTAGGACATTTGGAATGCCTCCTGCGTGCAGAGGGATGTGGGTAGCCTTGGGGTCATAGCTGCTTCCACCACCACCCTCCTGATAAAACAGGCTAATCACTGCCTCTGCCTGCCGCAAACAGTGTCTTATGTATTAAAGAGCGCGCTTGAAAGACAGGGCGAGAGACGAGGCGCCTGAGGAGCGCCCGGGCCAAAGCAGAGGTGAGTCAGTTTACAGAAACGTACCTGAAAGAGCCCTTTCTGTGCTGAGTCAGGCTCCACCTGCTCTTCAGGTCTTCACCCGGCACCAGGATGCTGAACCGGTTCCAAACCAGCCAGGGAACCCCACGGCCTTTAGCCTGGAAGAAAAGGAGTAAGAACCTCTCAGGATTCCAGCAAAACCTTAGCAAGAGCCCCAAGCAAATACACAGTTGAACTTAACTGAATCCCGTCAAAATGGGTTTGAGAAAAATCCATCTTTTTTTTAAACATTTATTCACTTACTCGCTCAGGATTTTGTAAGCAGCCGCTCAGTGCGTGGGCTTCCCTGATACCTTAGACAGTAAAGAATCCGCCTGCAGTGTGGGAGAGCCGGGTTTGATCTCTGGGTCAGGAAGATCCCCTGGAGAAGGGTATGGCAACCCACTCTAGTATTCTTGCCTGGATAACCCCACGGACCAGAGGAGCCTGGCAGGCTATAGTTCAGCGGGTCGCAAAGTGTTGGACACGACTGAGCAACTGAGTAGCACTCACTATGTATCTCTATTGTTGTTGTTCAGGCTCTAAGTCACGTCTGATTCACTGAGTCCATGGACTGCAGCAGACCAGCCTTCCCTGTCCTTCACTATCTCCTCTAGCTTGCTCAAACTCATGTCCATTGAGTCCTGGATGCCATCCAATCATTTCATCCTCTGTCCTCCCCTTCTCCTCATTTGTTACATTACTGTTTCTGTTTTGGTTTTTCAGTCAGAAGGCATGTAGGATCTTAGCTCCCCAACCAGGGATCAAACCCTAACCGCCGGCATTGGAAGGTGCAGTCTTAACCACTGCAGTGCCAGGGAAGTTCCTCTGCTCTGCATTTTCAGAGCTGCTTCAGCCTGGGGGAACAGCCTGGATGGAGTGCTGACTTCTTTCAGGAAGCACAAAGGTACGGTCTGTGTGCTAAGCTATGGCGTGGTCCCAGAGGAAGCCCCTCTTTAACGATTCGGCTCAGAAGAGCTGCTTTCTAAGCCGCATGGCGATCTTTGTGCAACAGAGCCCTCTGTGTTACGGTCTAATGTCGTGCTTCTCTAGCAGTGCTCTGTTTATTTTTAGAAACACTTACTGGACACTGTGTACTGGGGGCCGTGTTCACTTCTGCCCCCTCAGGCAAAGCAATAAAATTGGGCAAAATACCGACTTCCATATCTGTAAGTTATTTATTGGAGAAGGAAATGGCTACCCACTCCAGTTTCTTGCCTGGAAAATCCCATAGACAGAGGAGCGTGGCAGGCCATAGTCCATACAAAGGTCGTACAAAGAGTCAGACATGACTGAGCGACTTGGCACAAGTTATTTATTAATAGGCAAGTGTATGATAAAGACACAGAAAGAAGAGGACTCTCCTCTACTCTGGGAGTTAGGGAGGGCTCCAGGAAGTCACTTCTGTTTCACTTGTGAAAGATGAGTAGGCTGGCCCTGGAGAGCAGGTGTGGGAGCAGGTTCCAGCCCGACCAGACACCTGCATGGGCACGACGGAAGTGGGACAATGTCAAGTGTGTAGGTGTGATAGGAACTCGAATGTTTAGCCTTTCAGACGCAGGCTAGACGAGTTCCCATCCGGGAGGTCTTCCAGAATCCTTACAGGAGGAGGGGTTCATGCTCTCTCTTCTTCCTGCCTCTGGACCTGTTAGCAGCTTCCATGATCGCATTTTTCACTTGGCACTGCAAACTTGGGTGATACACACATGTCGATACACACCAGAAGCTTGCTGAGGTCAGAGAGCCTGTAACTTCATTTCTGTTTCCTTAATAATAGCATAGCGAGTAGAGTAGATGCTTCATGCATATTTGCTAAGGTGAATTCTCATGTGGAGAACAAGGAGAAGGTGCCTCCCTCCTACAGTTGGTCTTGAGGGTCTAATTATATCTGTAACATTTACAGGGCCTCTAAAATCTTTCTCGAATTTTCTTATAGAGAGGTTTTTTACCTAATCACATGAGCATTTATCTACATGTATATGTAGGTGCTTGGATAAGGGAATCTCAACTCACTCCAGTGCTCTTGCCTGAGGAATCCCATGGACAGAGGAGCCTGGTGGGCTACAGTCTGTGGGTCACAGAGTCGGACATGACTGAGAGACTAATGCACACACACATATGTGGGTACTATACATACACTGAAAGAATTCATATAAAACTTACCTGTGGCTTTTTCTGAAAAGTGGAAAGAGAAATGGGGGTGGGGTGAGGGAAATGGGTGCTATATCAGAACCATTGAGTATGGTTGTCCATGTTGCACACTGCACAACTGTAGGGACCATTCATTTAGATATGGATCTGTACTTTATAAATTTACAAAGAATAGCAAGCACAGAGAAATACTGTTGGGGGCTTCTTTGGACCGTAAAGAACCTGCCTGCAATGCAGGAGACCTGGGTTCGATCCCTGGGTTGAGAGAGTCCCTGGAGGAGGAAAATGGCAACCCACTCCAGTATTTTTGCTTGAAGAATCTCATGGACAGAGAAGTCTGGCTACAATCAAAAGGGTTGCAAAGAGTTGGACACAACTGAGTGGCAAGGCACAAATGACAGTTAGTGGTTTTTACTTTCTTTTCAGGGTTTTCCTGTACTTTTCTAAAATGCCCAAAATGGATGAGCACGACGTTTATAGTAAAAAGTTGTTAAGACGAATAAGTTGTGGACAATTTGGGAAACATTGAAAGTATAGCAGAGAAAATAAAAATGACCCACATTTTACCAGAGAAAATTACCAGTAACATTTTACTTCAAAAAGTTTATTTTCTGTTTTTTTTTTTTTAATTTTAAAATGACATTCATTCTTTAAATAATACAGAAACATACAAAGAAGAAAATAAAAATTACTTCTAACTCACCACCCAGAGATGACCCACTGTTAGCAATCCATGCATTTTCTTCCAGATTTTTTTCTATGTTAATTACAAGGATAACTTCCATTTGCTGAGTGCTTAGTTTGAGCCAGGCAGTGTCCTAAGTGCTTGCCAGACATTATCTCATTTAATTCCCACATAAGCCTGAGGTGGGAATCAGCAACCCCATCTCAAAGAAGATACAAACCAAAGGTTAAGAAACTTGGATCCATTGCAGACTGAGCTTAACATTGCTCAGTCGCTCAGTCGTGTTTAACTCTTTGTGACCCTATGGACTGTAGCCTGCCAGGCTCCTCTGTCCATGGGATTCTCCAGGCAAGAATACCGAAGTGGGTTGCTGTTTCCTTTTCCAGGGGATCTTCCCAACCCAGGGACTGAAACCGACTCTCCTGCATTGGCAGGCAGATTCTTTACCACTGGGCCACCCGGGAAGCCTGAACTTAACATTGCCAGACTCCAAAGCTAACACTCTTTATGCTTCTCCATGAACCTTCAAATCCTGTGTGCAGGGACTTCCCTGGTGGCCCAGTGGTTAAGAATCCGCCTTGCAATGCAGGGGATGAGGGTTTGATCCCTGGTGGAGGAACTAAGATCCCACGTGCCCTGGAGCGACCAAGCCTGTGCACCACAGAGAATCCATGTGCTGCAATGAAAAATCCTGCATGATGCAAGGAAGATTCCTCGTGCTGCGACCCCGTGCAACCAAAAAAAAAAATTAAAAAAAAAATCCTGTGTGTAGTTACACGCACACCCCCGCCCCGACATACACAGGCTGCAAACACAGACACACACACAAGCTGTGATTGCACTGTATCTTCCATTTTGTGGCCTGTTTTATTTGTATTTGTGTGGTAAAGAGTTTATGATATCCTGTGGAAGCACTTTTAGAAAGCGGTTTGGTAATCTTTGCCTCTTAAGTTACATTTTAAGCAAAGCAGTCTTGAAGCATCAATCTCCAACGGGGACTGATCTTTGTCATCAGGCCTCCTGACCTAATAATGCCTATCCAGTCCTCAGGATCCCACCTGCTGGCTGCTTCTCCCTGGCTGTTTCCTTGTCCATTCTGCATCCTCAAGCTGGGGGGAGGATAGGGGAAGCCAGGCAAGCTGTGGCCACAGGCCCCTGAAACTCTCAGAGGAAGCTAGTCTCCATAATTCCTGCACTTGACGACAGTATCGCCTACGAGCAGCGCTTCACAGCCTCAAAGCCTTTCTCGTGTGTATTTCTTGTGAATAATCCCATATGACTGAGAAGGCCTCTTTCAAATCAAGAAAGTTATGGACAGGTTGAGCAATCGGGATAATATAAAATCTTCAGCAAGGGTTGCAACAAAAAATAGGGCAGAGAGCGCCAAACTTGTGGCTGAATGCAAACTGTTCACATGCAAAGTGGAACAGATCACTTCGGGCCTCCAGTGCTCCAGTATGCAAAGGATGGGGACTGAGGATTCCCAGGGGTCTCAGAGGACACAGTGATTTCTGAATTGATAGACTGACTACCTGCTGCTGCTGCTGTGGTTCAGTTGCTAAGTCATGTCTGGCTCTTTGCGATCCCAAAGACCTCAGCACACCAGGCTCCTCTGTCCTCCACTATCTCCCAGAGTTTGCTCAAGTTCATGTCCATTGAGTCGGTGATGCCATCCAACCATCTCATCCTCTGTTTCTCCCTTCTCCTGCATACCTGCTGGGGTGGAGATAACTTTCTTAACTGACTCATTCTGTAATACACTGCTTGAGAAATACTGTTTTATAGGTTTTCTGCATAATGTTAATTCAGTTGTTTAATTTTATTCAATAAACAAACTAATTCCTTGTGACTGAAAGCGTGGTTCATGGAGCAGTGGCCTCCCCCATCTTCTGGGCCGCCTTAGAAATGCAGAATCTCTACTTCACCTGCCCTTCTCCCACCCCGGTCCGATGACTCATTACCTGCCTTGTAATAAGATTCCCAGGTCAGACTGCTGCTGCTGCTGCTAAGTCGCTTCAGTCGTGTCCGACTCTGTGCGACCCCATAGACAGCAGCCAACTAGGCTCCTCTGTCCCTGGGATTCTCCAGGCAAGAATACTGGAGTGGGTTGCCATTTCCTTCTCCAATGCATGAAAGTGAAAAGTGAAAGTGCAGTCACTCAGTCGTGCGCGACTCTTAGCGACCCCATGGATTGGAGCCTATGAGGCTCCTCCATCCATGGGATTTTCCAGGCAAGAGTAATGGAGTGGGGTGCCTTTGCCTTCTCCCCAGGTCAGACACAGGAGTATTAAAGTTCGCGTTCAAAGCACTGCTAGTTCTAAATGAAATGGAAGTCGCCCTACAGAGTTTATTTAGCGTCACACAGGGCGTTTCATACACGTGTTTAATTTAATGTACATGCAAGCAGGAGGTGGACCGCGCGCTCGGATCGCTTCAGCAGTGGGGCATGGCTTCTGCAGGCAGGTTCTGCTGTCTGCTCAACAGGGACCCCAGACAACTGAGAGCCCGGGTTTCTCCCGAGTCCTTTTTCCTCTCCTTTTTAGGAGAGCACGCCGGCCCCGAGCCGGCCCACATTTGGAGCCGGAGCCATACGCAGTCACATCCCATTAGCTAATAGCGGGGCCCCTGGAGAGGCGGTTTCAGCTGGGCCCGCCGGGCTAAAGCCCCTTTAATGGCCCAGTCAGCTGTCAGGGCTGTAAACACATTTCTTCCCATTCAGAGCCATTTGCCCCTCTCTGTGACCTCTCGTGGCTCTCGGACCCCGGCCACGTGGCCCAGATGGCCTAATCCGTCAGGCCAAAGCAGGTGACAGTGGGGCTTGCTGTTAGGTAATCGGTGACTATAATTAGCTGGGGCGGAAACTTCAATGGGACCAACTGCAGAGCTGGGGCCCAGGGAGCTCTTGAAGGGTGGACCAGCGGAGAGAGAGCAATGCTCCCTGCCTCCTCCCTCCCCTTCTCCCTTCCCCCTTGATCAGGATGTGTCTAGCGCTGCTTGGAGCTTGTGTGCACGTGGTGGGAGGCAGGGGGGGGGCTTCATCCTCAATAAGGAAGGTCAGGGCTGAGCGCTGGCAATTTAGGAAATGACTTGTTTGGCAGCTGATCAAATTTATTTCATGTGATTCGGTTTGATAATTAGTCGGCTGTAAGGAGCCCGTGGGATCAAGGGTTGGGGGGTTATAAAGGATTAGGATGTGGTTCTTGAGGGGTCAGACACACAGGCATTCAGACACCAGCTCTGCTACTCAGTAGCCCGGAGGCCACAGGCTGGTCCACTGGGCTCTCTCAGTCTCTAACAACAGAGATCACACCGCTCCCCTCGTGGACACAACTGTTGAGGTTAATGAAATACCCTATCCCATCAAAAATGCCTGAAACATATCTGACATTCAGTGTGTGTGTGCTCAGTCCTGTCTGATTCTTTGGGACCTCGTGGACTGTAGCCCACCAGGTTCCTCTGTCCATGGGATTCTCCAGGAGAGAATACCGGAACAGGTTGCCATGTCCTCTTCCAGGGAATCTTCCCAACCCAGGGATCGAACCCGTGGTCCCGAGTCTCCTGCAGTAGCCCGTGGCCTCAGTATTCTTGACTGGAGAATCCCACGGATGGAGGAGCCTGGTGGGCTACAATCCACGGGATTGGAAAGAGTCGGGCACGACTGAGCGACTTCACTTTCACTTTCTTGACCACTGCGCCACCTGGGGAGCCCCTGACATACAGTAGTTCCCATCATTTTATTTTCCATTCTTCTCCTCCATAGGCATAACTTTGTACATGATGCTGATAAAACAGAACCAACTAACCAAAACATTGCTCATAACATTCTGAATAAGGTCTCTTTGATAACAGGGGAAGGGAAGATGTTTATCAAAAAGCAGTTGATAAGTGAGATTGGCTTTGCTTGTAACTTATATCAGGAGGAGAACAGTCCCCACATTGTCTAAATCGAAATGAAAGCGATGGGGGAGAGAAGTCAGCAGAGAAACACTGAAGCATTGTTTGTTGTTTGTCCTTTTGTTGCTGGCAGTCGATGGCTGTTTTCCTAACACAGCACATATTGTCACTTTGCTGGATACATTGTTGAAGCTTGCTGGGTTTGGGTAACTTGAAGGTCTAAAGTAAAGCATCATCATCTACCTTCCCCTTCCAGCCAAACTGTTTTTTTCTTTTCTATAACGTTATTAAAAATAAATGATATCCCTAGAAATGCAAAAAGAAACGAAAACCCACCTATCATCCCAGAAACCAGTTAGCAATTTGGTATATATTCTTCTGTTGTGGTTGTTTAGTCACTAAGTCATTTCCTGCCAGGCTCCTCTGTCCACAGGATTTCCAAGCAAGAATAATGGAGTGGGTTGGTATTTCCTCCTTCAGGGACTCTTCCCAATCCAGGGATTGAACCTGAGTCTCCTGCATTGGTGGGGGGGGGGGTGGTTCTTTAGCACTGAGCCACCAGGGAAGCCCATATATTCTTCGAGATCCATCTAAACACAGGTGTTATTTTTTCATCAAAGTGTGTGAGATTTGGTCACTTGGAACATGATTTTTTTTTTCCCTCCTACTTAATATCTTGATTATATTCTGTTAAAAATTGGGTTTATATAACATTATTTTTTCCAACTTTTCTATCATACTTCATTGACCCAATTTACAAAGAAGTCTACCAATCTTTTCCCACTACCTATTTTTATCCAGATAATTCACATACCGTAAAATTCACCCTTTGAAAGTATACAATTCAGTGGGTTTCAGTGTAGCCACAGAATTGGGCAACCATAACTGGTTTCTAATTCAAGGACACGTCCGTCACCCCTGAAAGAACGCAGGCATCTGCTGACAAGAGTTCACCCCTTCCTCTAGCCCCTGGCGCAGAGTAACTATAGTGCTATTGAGATGCTACGAGTTACGGACAGAGTTTTTCACCCCCGGATATGTAAATTGCTTACAACTATGTATGATTGCAAGAAATATTGTAATGATCGGTCTGTGAAACTGCGGTCCAATTAAATGATATTTTGACTTATGTCACAGTGAACACACACATGCTGTTTCAATTTGAAAAGGAGTGTTACATTTTTAGATGATGTGGTTTGGGGAAATTTAGAATTCAAACAAACCTCTAAATCTGCAGAATTACAAACATTCTTTGGGGATTTCCCCAGTGTGGTCATTGCAAAATTGCTTTTGCAAATACTGCCTGCCGAGTTTGCCAGACGTTCGAAGTTGTGAAATTATATGACTCTGCAGTTTCGCTGTGGAGGCTGATCTCTGACTCCTCCTCCCGGAGTGACAGTCCAAACTGTGTTCTGTGTCTCTCCGAGGAGCCTTAGGACCTGGTAGAAAGAAGCAGGAGGAGGGGTGTGGAGTGGAACCAACTCTGTTCGTAGTTTCTAGAATTTTTAAAATTTGGCTTGGGAAAAAAAAAATCTGATATAAAAGGAATCTGGCAAGTATATATATTTTTTAAAAACCTTGCATACAGTTGCACATGTAGATCCTATTTAAAATTCCTTGCAGTAATAATAACTGTTATTATCATAACTCCCATGGGCCGGGAAGTCATGAGGCTCTGAGGATCAGGTGCTGTCCTGTCCCATGTGTATTGCTTCGTTCCGCAACCTTGTGAAATCACTGGTGGGCTGGTTTAAGAAGCGGAGGTTGGCAGTGTTACACAACCCAAAGGAAGGGCAAGCCACAAGCTCTCAGGCAGTCCGTTTGGCAGCTCCTTTGTTCCTTAGCGATTTATTCCTTCCCAGTGCTTAACTCACCCCGGCACCTGTCCCACCCTGTTTCAATGACAAAGCCAAGTTCTGCACATCTTCCCTGAGGCCCAACACCCCTGTGAACTCAGTGGAGACAGTTTGGTGGTTGGAGTCTTGGTTCTGCCACTCACTGTGCCACCTGGGGCGAGTTACTTGGCCACTTTGTGGCTCAGTCTTTCCATCTGTGGAATGGGGGTAAGAGTGTGGTCTGGATGCATTTGTGGTGAGAGGTAAATCACTCTATTAAATGCAACTGTTAAGTGCTCAAGTGCTTTATGATGACCTGGCAGCTGGTCCATGGTCCAGTCTTGCAGTGACAGCACTGAGCCTGTCCCCTGAGATGGTTACGGCAGGGGTTCGGCCAGCTACCTCGACTCCATTGTTTCACATTTGGGAGAGCAGAAATGCTTGTCTAAACCCCACAGCTTGCCAGCAACACAATCCCTATAGTGATGCTATAAAGGAATCTGCTTGGTTTCTATTTGTTTGTTCAAAGCAAAGACTGTGGTGTTTGAGGAAGCAAGCATCGGAGGACAATATTCCTGTTCTCCACGCTCACAGGGGTCCTTTATTTCGTCCTTGGTCTCATTCTCGGTCAGGTGTTAGGAGTCTCCCTCGTGGTGATCTTGTGAGTTGACCCTCGCCAATGAGAGTCAGGCCCCACCCACACTGTCACACATTCTAACTATCGTCATGTGAGTGGGATCCACCCCTTTTTTAAAAAATCCGTTTTGTAGATGTGTAGACTGAAGCAGAAAATAATAAGCCACATTCAAAGTTACACGTTATCAAGGGGCAGAATTTTGGAAAACTGCCCCATGGTCAAGAGCTCATTTGGGATTGAGGTGTGCACATTGTTGTATTTAAAATGGATAACCAACGAGGTCCTATGTATAGCACAGGGAGCTCTGCTCAATGAAATGTAGCAGCCTGGACGGGAGGGGAGTTTGGGGGGAGAATGGATACCTGTGTATGTGTGGTTGATCCCTTTCCTGTCCACCCGAAATGGTCACAACATTGCTAATTGGCTATTGTTATTGTTGAGTCTCTAAGTCATGTCTGACTCTTTAGTGACCCTGTGGACTGTAGCTCAGCAGGCTTTTCTGTCCATGCGATTTCCCAGGCAAGAGTACTAGAGTGCTTAGCCATTTCCTTCTCCAGGGGATCTTCCCTACCCAGAGATTGAACCCGCGCCTCCTGGGTCTCCTGTGTTGGCAGCTGGATTCTTTACCGCTGAGCCACCAGGGAAGTCCTAATACAAAATTATATCTTAATTGGAGAAGGAAATGGCAACCCACTCCAGTGTTCTTGCCTGGAGGATCCCAGGGACGGGGGAGCCTGTTGGGCTGCGGTCTGTGGGGTCGTACAGAGTCAGACACGACTGAAGTGACTTAGCAATAGCAAGATCTTAATTACATTATAAATATAATATAAAAATTTTTTTAGAAATAACTCATTTGTGATCATGGGTAAGCCCCCTAACCGCCTCTGTTGCCATGCTTTTATCTGTAAAATGCGCTAATAATAATAATGCCTGCTATAAAAGCATGCAGTGAGGATTATGAATGCTTGTAAAGTGCTTGAAAAAACTCCTGGCACATAGTATGAGCTCAATTAATGTCAGCCTCCCACAAAACAAAAAACGCAACAGGATATGGATTTGTCTTCTTCCAAAGCATGCAGTTCCCTTTGGGGTGTCCTGTCCCCTCAAAAGGAACCAGGTAATTGAATTTATACCAATAAACCTGAACAAGAGTCAGGATGGCCAGGAATTTGAAAGGGTGACCTAGTTACAAAGCTCACTCACATACACACACATAGATACTTTTAATAGCTGGTAAGAGCCAGAGAAAATCCAATTACAGATGAATCAATCGATTAAAAAGAAAGGGGGCAGAAGAAAGGAGAAAATGTTGGAGAGATACAGAGCCAAATTACAGCTGGATAATAGAATTAAGGGTCTGTAGAACAAACTGGGAGAAAAAAACAAAAGGATGCAGGCTGGAGACTCATTCACAGTTCTGTAATGATTTGCTTTTCTTTTTTCCTCTGCTCCCTAAATCCAGAGAGCAGTCCCTGGGCCAGCGCCCCAAACAACTGACCACACTGGAGAAAGCCAGCAGATCATATGTTTGCCAAATCATATGGCAAATATATATATATATATATATATATATATATTTGCAGATAAATGAACCACGTATAGTCCCTGGAACAAGAGGATTTTGTTTGGGTTAAACCGATGTGCACATTTAAAGATGAAAGTAGAGGACCCAAACACTGCCATCACCAGAGGGGGAGGGGGAGAGCTACTTCCATCGGTTAGTTGGCAAAGATACAGTCTTAGCTCCTCATGTTCTGTTTCCTAAGAAATCCTGTCTTGGCTCTGAAAGAAACGTCTCATTATTAAGCAGAATTTCTCTCTTTCATACAAACGCTTAAAAAACAAAACCAAAACTTTATTTTCTATTTCAGGGGAAAGGGGTGATGAGCTGGAGACCGGGCTCTTAATCCAGCCGCAAGCGCTACAGCTGTGTCTATTATTGGTGGGTTCTAGAATAACATCCGTTTCTATGTATTTATGGAAAGGCGTCCTTAACTAGGCCACATAAAGAGTAAGCGCATCTATAAATAAATTAAGGAGGCTTCGAGGCGCGGGCGGAGGCCCCTGGGCTGCAGCCGGGCCACACAGCTGTCTTCTTTGTGCCTGGCCAGGCCTGCCCCATGGCGGATACAATTACACGGTAGGAGGGTGCAGTGCGTGCTGGGCGGGGCGCACCGCCTCCGGCAGGCCTCGGGGATTGACAACAAAGGTGGATTTCTCTGCCCCTAGGGGACTGGCCTCGCTTGCCCGGAGGCCTCTGGCCTCTGTCTTGGCCAGCGCAGGTGATCAGGGGGCCGTCACTTCTGGTGGCCAGCTGCCGGCAGCCGGGGTTCATTCAGGCTGGGCTGAGTTAACAGGTGGTGGGGTTGGGGTGGAAGGGTTGGGGGCGGTGGGGACAGGGCAACAAGACAAGAGCCACGAGGTAACCCTGAATATGTACCTGTAAAAAGAGTAAGGCAAGGCGCACAGGGATGAAAGAAGCTTTTCCCGAGTGTGGGGCCCCATTCCTTTTTTTCCCACCCTAGGATCTGTTCTACTAGAATGCTGCTTCCTGAATGGGCATCAGGCATGAAGGATCCAGAGTTCTACTGGCAGGGTTTTTCCTGTGCACTCAGAGATTGAATTAAAAAACAAAAAAAGGCAGCTCAAAGCAGGGTCCTAGGCTCTCCAGGAGCTGTGAATCTGAAGCTGCAGTTATGTGAGATTCCCTGGGGGTGTCTACACATCCATTTGGAAAGCTCTTGTTTACAGTCCTTGTTATTGGTCCTTAACCCTGACTGCAGAACCTAACAGAAGCAGAAGATATTAAGAAGAGGTGGCAAGAATACACAGAAGAACCATACAAAAAAGAGCTTCACGACCCAGATAATCACAATGGTGTGATCACTCACCTAGAGCCAGACATCCTGGAATGTGAAGTCAAGTGGGCCTTAGAAAGCATCACTACGAACAAAGCTAGTGGAGGTGATGGAATTCCAGTTGAGCTATTCCAAATCCTGAAAGATGATGCTGTGAAAGTGCTGCACTCAATATGCCAGCAAATTTGGAAAACTCAGCAGTGGCCATAGGACTGGAAAAGGTCAGTTTTCATTCCAATCCCAAAGAAAGGCAATGCCAAAGAATGCTCAAACTACCGCACAATTGCACTCATCTCACACGCTAGTAAAGTAATGCTCAAAATTCTCCAAGCCAGGCTTCAGCAATATGTGAACCGTGAGTTCAAACTAGTTTTAGAAAAGGCAGAGGAACCAGAGATTGAATTGCCAACATCCACTGGATCATGGAAAAAGCAAGAGAGTTCCAGAAAAGCATCTATTTCTGCTTTATTGACTATGCCAAAGCCTTTGACTGTGTGGATCACAATAAACTGTGGAAAATTCTGAAAGAGATGGGAATACCAGACCACCTGACCTGCCTCTTGAGAAATTTGTATGCAGGTCAGGAAGCAACAGTTAGAACTGGACATGGAACAACAGACTGGTTCCAAATAGGAAAAGGAGTACGTCAAGGCTGTATATTGTCACCCTGCTTATTTAACTTATATGCAGAGTACATCATGAGAAACGCTGGACTGGAAGAAACACAAGCTGAAATCAAGATTGCCGGGAGAAATATCAAAAACCTCAGATACGCAGATGACACCACCCTTATGGCAGAAAGTGAAGAGGAACTCAAAAGCCTCTTGATGAAAGTGAAAGTGGAGAGTGAAAAAGTTGGCTTAAAGCTCAACATTCAGAAAACTAAGATCATGGCATCTGGTCCCATCACTTCATGGGAAATAGATGGGGAAACAGTGGAAACAGTGTCAGACTTTATTTTTCTGGGCTCCAAAATCACTGCAGATGGTGACTGCAGCCATGAAATTAAAAGACACTTACTCCTTGGAAGGAAAGTTATGACCAACCTAGATAGCATATTCAAAAGCAGAGATATTACTTTGCCAACAAAGGTTCTTCTAGTCAAGGCTATGGTTTTTCCTGTGGTCATGTATGGATGTGAGAGTTGGACTGTGAAGAAAGCTGAGCACTGAAGAATTGCTGCTTTTGAATTGTGGTGTTGGAGAAGACTCTTGAGAGTCCCTTGGACTGCAAGGAGATCCAACCAGTCCATTCTGAAGGAGATCAGCCTGGGATTTCTTTGGAGGGAATGATACTAAAGCTGAAACTCCAGTACTTTGGCCACCTCATGTGAAGAGTTGACTCATTGGAAAAGACTCTGATGCTGGGAGGGATTGGGGGCAGGAGGAGAAGGGGACGACAGAGGATGAGATGGCTGGATGGCATCACTGACTCGATGGACATGAATCTGAGTGAACTCCGGGAGTTGGTGATGGACAGGGAGGCCTGGCGTGCTGCAATTCATGGGGTCGCAAAGAGTTGGACACAACTGAGCGACTGATCTGATCTGATCTGATCTGAACCCTGACTGTACATCTGAATCACTTGGAATTCTGAGTCGACTTGTATCCTCCAAAAAGTTGCTCAAGTCTCAATCTCCAGCATCTGTGACCAAGACCTTGTTTAGCACTAGGGTCTTTGCAGATGATCAGCGTCTTAGCATGAGCGTGGTTAACCCATGATGACTAAAAAAACAGGCGATTTAGACACAAAGATTACATGCACACAGGGAGATGTCCGTGCAAAGATGAAGACAGATACTGAGTTGATACATCTCTAAAGAAGAGTTTCCCAGGTGACACAGTGGTAAAGCATTCGCTTGCCAATGTAAGAGATGCGGGTTTGATCCCTGAGTTGGGAAGATCTCCTAGATCTCCTGGAGGAGGAAATGGCAACCTGTTCCAATATTTGTGCCTGGGAGATCCCACGGATGGAGGAGCCTGGCGGCTACAGTCCATGTGGTCACAAAGAGTCAGACATACCTGAGTATGTAGGCATGCTTGCATCTATAAACAAAGGGATGTCAACTATTGCCACTGAACTACCAGAAGTTGTGTGAGAGACTCAGACATATTCTCCCCCAAACCCTCATAAGAAACCAAACCTACTGGTACCTTGATCTTGAACTCCCGGGCTCTAGGACTGTGAGACACATGTCTGTTGTTTAAGCCTCCCAGTTTGTGGTACTTTGTGAGGACAGCCCTAGCAAACTAATACACCTGGATCCTTCTATGAAAAACCCAGGGTTTTGAGCTCTGTCTGACAGGTCTGTAGTCAGAACATTCAGGTGTGGGACCACTGGAACTACATTTGCTAAATGTCCTTTGGGTGACTCTGGTAAGGTTGGTAGTTTGGGGACCAGTATTCCTGTCTACCTATCATCTAGCATTCACCCATACAAATCCTCCCTAAGGGCAGATGCATGGGTATATGGATTTGCTTGTATGCTCCCAGTGATGGGGAGCTCATTACTTGATGGGGCAGTCCTATCTATCATGGAAAGTTCTAATTGTTCAGAGAAACATTTAAATGGAGCTAAAAATCTCCTATGATTTTCTCTATTACAAAGATGAAGAAACTGAGATCCTGAGTAGTTGAATAACTTGCCCAAGTCTGTAGACGCAGTGTGGGGCCAGCTATGGATCTGAATCTAGACAGTTGCCTTAGTCCATCCCTCTGGCCACTATGCAGATGGCCCCTAGTTTACCAAAAGCCATCACAGCTGTGCTAAATCGAGACTGCTCTCAATCTCGAGACAAAGAGCCAGTGTCCCTCTCTGACGCTCACATCTGGCTGGGGGGATGAGAGGGTGGTGTATGAGGGCGGGGAGGTAATTGTGTGATCCTCTCGGTCAGGAAGATCCCCTGGAGGAGGGTATGGCAACCCACTCCAGTGTTCTTGCCTGGAGAATCCCATGGACTGAGGAGCCTGGTGGGCCACAGTCCATAGGGTCGCAAAGAGTCAGAACGAGTGAAGCGACTTAGCGCACAGGCAAGCACTCGGCGCCTGGGCTGTGGGATTTGCCAGGTGTGCCTCCTGAATGTGGATGAACTGGGGGAGGGGCTGGCGTGTGGATCTGGTCCACGTGGCAGGGCTGACCCTCATGCCTGAGTGTGTCTTGCACCTGCACTTGGACCTCAGTCTTCACACCTGTGAAATGGAGATGTAGACTCTGCCCTTCCTACCTTGTAGCAGCCTTGAGGAACTCTAATGAAATCAAGAAAATGCCTTGTGAAAATATGATTATTATAACTTAGCATGAGCAGAGAACTCAGGTAATTCTGTGAAAAAAAAAAAAAAAAGTTTCTCACCAGGGCAATTGTGGCAATTGCTCTTCCTGACCAACCATTTGATTTCTGCTCAGTTTCTACCAGGCCTTGCTAGGATTGAGTGGAAGTGGGTGTCGGGAGAATGTCAAGGATGAGATCTTGCCGGGGCTATACATTCAGCCATATGTTTTTTCCCCTTCCCTGGATGTACCCTATAATAGACCTAGTCTTCAGAGTCAAGAACAGTGTGCCCCTCTCTTTCCAATAGGCTGTACCTCAGTTGTATTTTCTTGGGGCAGGGCAGCCTGTCCCTCTTTTCCTAGAAATCTGGATAATGGCCACCCACTGGGTCCAGCTCATTCATCCTGGTTCAAAAGTCTTGATACTGACATTATTCCCATCCCTAAATTATCGCATACCCCTCTTTATCACTCATTCTACATATATTCCTTTAGTGCTTACTCTGGTCTGGA
Source organism: Bos mutus (assembly GCF_027580195.1). Taxonomy (NCBI): domain Eukaryota; kingdom Metazoa; phylum Chordata; class Mammalia; order Artiodactyla; family Bovidae; genus Bos; species Bos mutus. Next base: position 109,732,174 of record NC_091622.1, on the reverse strand, counting down.
TACTGTGCCAGGCACTGGGAATATGAGATGCCTTAAATGAGTTCTAAGAATCCTCCTGCAGTGCAGGAGACCCCAGTTCTATTCCTGGGTTGGGAAGATCCCCTGGAGAAGGGGTAAGCTACCCACTCCGGTATTCTTGGGCTTCCCTTGTGGCTTAGCTGGTAAAGAATCCGTCTACAATGCAGGAGACCTGGATTCAATTCCTGGGGAAGATCCCATGGAGAAGGGAAAGGCTACCCACTCAAGTATTCTGGCCTGGAGAATTCCATGGACTGTATAGTCCGTGGGGTCTCAAAGAGGCAGACATGACTGAGCGACGTTCACTTCACTTCACTATGCTTTAGGAATTTACAAGCAATCTGCTCTTAGAGCTGTGCATAGTCCCACATCAGTTCCCATGGCTGTTTATAGACCTCTCAGCGAAGCTTCGTCCTCTTCTCCCAACCCCCTTGTGCTGGGCTAGGAAAGGATGACAGCTGAGGCAGGAGGTAGGAGCTCTGCCCTTATTCCTTGCTGTGTTACCTTGGGCAAGTCACAGCCTCTCTGAGCCTACTTACTCATCCATAAAATGAAGTCAACAGGGGGATATGTGATAAGATTCAGGGAGTGTTGTTTACTAACCAGACACACTTTGAAGCTCTCTATGTCTTCGCTTCACAGATGAGGTAACGGAGGCATAGAGAAGTTCCTTAACCTACCAGGTCACAAAAGTGTGCAGAACCGAGAGTCAAGCCCAGGTTCTCTGGGTCCAGAGCCCAGGTCCTTCAGTCAGTTCAATTCAGTCGTTCAGTCGTCTCCAACTCTTTGTGACCCCATGGACTGCAGCACGCCAGGCCTCCTCGTCCTTCACCAACTCCCGGAGTTTACTCAAACTCATGTCCATTGAGTCAGTGATGTTTTCCAGCTTATTAACAATATATAATGGAGAAGGAAATGGCAACCTACTCCAGTATTCTTGCCTGGAGAGTCCCGTGGACAGAGGAGCCTGCTGGGCTGCTGTCTATGGGGTCACACAGAGTCAAGCACAAATAAAGCGACTTAGCAGCAGCAGCAGCAACAATATATAAATTATTTGAAGTGGGATTCCTTCGATCAGGCTTGTTTCTTACAGAGGGAAAAATTATATAATAAGTTGTGGGTAGATTTCCAGTTCCTAATCCAAGGGATCTTCCGACCGAGGAATTGCAACTGCACCTCATGCATTGGCAGGCGGATTCTCCTAACCACTGAGCTACCTGAGAAGCCCCCATAAATTATTATATAATTTTGTTTTCTGTAATAAACAAGCCTACCTAAGGATCCCATTTCCAATGAGGAGGAATCTGGTGGAGAAGCTTCTTCCTCCTTCCTCCCTCTCACTCTCTCCTTTGTTAAAATCTAGATTTGGATACTGGGTCCAGTGCCAAATGGATCCGATTTGTACAATCTGAAGGTCATTTCCATAAAACCAAGTGAGCTGCCTCTTTCTACCTTCAAGGTCTTACAGTAATAGGTACAATTAAAAAGTGTTATTCCAGTTTCTTTGTTGCTTAAACAGTTTGACTTTTCACTGTTACATCCTAGTCAAGTTCTAAGATACCTATGTTGCTGCTAAGTCGCTTCAGTCGTGTCCGACTCTGTGCGACCCCATAGACGGAAGCCCACCAGGCTCCCCCGTCCCTGGGATTCTCCAGGCAAGAACACTGGAGTGGGTTGCCATTTCCTTCTCCAATGCATGAAAGTGAAAAGTGAAAGGGAAGTCGCTCAGTTGTGTCCGACTCCCAGCGACCCCCATGGACAGCAGCCCAGCAGGCTCCTCTGTCCATGGGATTTTCCAGGCAAGAGTACTGGAGTGGGGTGCCATTGAAATCAGAATAAGGATGATATATGGAGAAGGCAATGGCACCCCACTCCAGTACTCTTGCCTGGAGAATCCCATGGATGGAGGAGCCTGGTAGGGTACAGTCCATGGGGTCGCTAAGAGTCGGACACGACTGAGCGACTTCACTTTCACTCTTCACTTTCATGCATTGGAGAAGGAAATGGCAACCCACTCCAGTGTTCTTGCCTGGAGAATCCCAGGGATGGGGGAGCCTGGTGGGAGGCCGTCTATGGGGTCCCACAGAGTCTGACACGACTGAAGTGACTTAGCAGCAGCAGCAGCATGCAATGTTCACATGGATGAAAAAAATCAAATAAAGGAAAGCGATATAAAAATGATAAAATAAAAGCAGGGTTTTTTTTTTTTGTTGTGTTGTTGCTGTTTTGTTTGTCCCCAAGGGAAAAATGTACAGATTTAACTAAAGTAAATGTGTCCAGAGAAAACCTAGAGCTCAAGATAGTTCAGCTTCCCTACAGATTAAAAATAAAATGACAGTGGTTAATACCTATTTAGCCCCTGGGCTTCCCTGGTGGCTCCGTGGCAAACAACCCACCTGCCAATGCAGGAGATGCGGGTTTGATCTCTGGATCAGGAAGATCTCCTGGAGAAGGACATAGAAAACCCTTTCAGTATTCTTGCCTGGAAAATCCCATGGACAGAGGAGCCTGACAGGCTACAGCCCATGGATTGCAAAAGAGTCAGACACAGCTTAGTGATTAAATAACAACAGCATTTAGCTCCTTTATTGTGCTAAGGCGGTGAGACAGTCATTTAATCCTCCCAGTAACCCTAAAATGAATATATTATTATAGAATAGGACTGGGAATCATTTGAGATGATGTAAGTAGGACACCATATCCATTGCCTGGCACGCAGTAATTGTTCATTCATGGCCAGCATTAATGCATTATTTAAACCCATTTGATGGATAAGGAAACTAAGGCTCAGACAGATTTGGCAACTTGCCCGTAAAGTTACATAGCTACAGGGTGGCAATAGGGGGAGTTCAACATGACCAACCTGGCTCCAGGGATCACATGTACACTTCCTATAGTGCCATGCAGTTGCCAAGTTGCATTTCTTGGAAGAAAAACAAAACCCATACTTTCATTAATTGAAAAAAAAAAAAAAAAGATCTGAAGTTCTGGTTCCCCTGGGTTATCCCTGTTCCTGGTATGTTTTTCTCTTTCCTCTAATTGTCTAGTCTCATTAATAAGAAGCCACCACACAGTTCCTTTTGTAACCCCTGGCTTAGCTCAGAGTCTTAAAGGAAAGCGGAGAAACCAGAAGATGCCACCGCCATCTGTTGCAGGTCTCTCTTGAGCTTCAAGTTAACAAGTCCTTCTCTCCACGGTGACTCACACCCCACCACCTGCCCCTCCCCACCAAGCCAAGCTGGGTTATGACTCATTCCGGCTTCTGACAGGCTCAAAAGAACCATACATTTAGGTCCAGTCTTCGAGGTCAAGGAGCACCATGGTTCTTTAAGCTGCACCATTTGTGGTTGGCACACGCCTCTCCTTCAAACAAGGGGAACTCCGTGCCTCTGTGGGTTTCTTCCTTTCATCTAATTGCTCCCTCTTTGGTCCCTGAAAACACTGTCAGTGGAGGGGATGCTCCTGGGTCAGAAATCAGGTCATGCATACTCCGGGGCTGAGACTTTAGGTGACTTCTGGGGATTCATAAAAGAATTGGACACTGGAGAAGCCAAACCCTCTCTTAAGTGAAGCTCATTAGGAATCCCAGCAAAAGCAGGAACCCCTTAGTGCTGTGTCATCACAGGCTACTGGGCCTGTGGTTTCCTGGGCAGGTTATAATTAGCAGACAGCTCACCCCGGAGGAAAGCAGGGACTGAGGCTCAGAACTGGTCCTCCTGCCTCTGGCTTGGCTTCCCGCCAGCCTGCCCCATCATCATGTCCCTCTTATGCTTAAGATCTTTAATGACTTCCTTTTACCCTCCACTTCACAACAGGAAGAATGCTTATGCAGTTTAAATGGAAAAGAAGAAAAAACCAACTCACTTCTCTCCCTTTGCCTCCCTGCCCGACCCGCCCAGTGTCTTCTGGTCTCTAAGACTCATCTCTGCTGTTGACTTTTCTGATTGGCTAGCCTAAGCCGGGTGCCTACGCTGTATGTTGCTTCGTGTCTTGGACTTCTTTCCTGCTCAGTCCTACTGTGCGTCACTGTACTCTGGTTTTCTGTCTGTTGGTGGTGGTTTAGTTGTTAAGTCGTGTCCGACTCTTGTGATCCCGTGGACAGTAGCCTGCCAAGCTCCTCTGTCCATGGGTTTCTCCAGGCAAGAATACTGGAGTGGGTTGCCATTTCCTTCTCCAGGGGATGTTCCGGACCCAGCGATTGAACCCGAGTCTCCTGCATTGCCGGCAGATGATTTACCAACTGAGCTACGAGGGAAGCCTTGTTTTCTAATCATCTATCTTCTCAACCGTGTGATGAATTCCTTGAGGAACAAGACCCTATTAGCTCAAGTTACATAGTAGGTGTTAGAAATAATGGGCAACATAGCAGGGTGATTGAGAAACTTACCTGTGTCTCTTTTTATATGTTACTGCAGATTCACTGGAAGCAAAGGCAAGGTACCCTTTTCTAGGTTATTGAGATCAGAATTTTCTTTAATCTTAATGAAGGCAGTTAATAGCCTTTTGGGGCCCCAAGGCTGAAAAAAAAATAAGTGAGTGGGCCCCTTCCCATTCAGTCTCATGTTTTTTTTTTTTTTTTTTTTTACTTCAAGGTACATTCCCACTGAAGTATAGTCTAAAGTGGAGATGGGACCTCTTCAGGGTTTGAAAACAGTGGGGGACACAATCAGTGAGATGGCTGTGCATGATTGTGCAGATATTGAGAGAACCAGCCCAACTGGAAGGTGGTGGTGGTCATTATACTGGCCTGTTGTTGCTCAGTTGCCAAGTCATTTCCAACTCTTTGCAATACCAAGGACTGCAGCACACCAGGCTTCCCTGTCCTTCACTATTTCCACGAGTTTGCTCAAACTCATGTCCACTGAGTCAGTGATGCTATCGAGCCATCTCCTTCAATCTTTCCCAGCATTAGGGTTTTTTCCCAATGAGTCGGCTCTTTGCATCGGGTGGCCAAAGTATTGGAGCTTCAGCATCAGTCCTTCCAATGAATATTCAGGATTGATTTCCTTTAGGATGGACTGGTTTGACCTCCTTGCTGGCCTGAAGGTTGAGTGCAGTGGCCCTGGAGTTCTGGCAAAGTTCCCTGTGGCTGAGCTGGTGCAGTGGTGGGGGACCGCTAGCATAAACACTCACTTTCTGGTAATCGATGACAACTGAGAAAGGGCTTCTATTCAGCAACAGCAACACCAGAGACTAGAAATGAAAACTGAGGCTGTTGCCTCCTTACTACACTCCCACCTCCATCATTTTCCTGCATCTAGTAAGCTCCAGGATTCTTATAGGATCCAGATGCAAGAGGGGGATTGCTGTGGGTACAAGTAAGATAGAATTTATTTGATAAATAAGAGTTTTATGGGAATACTTTTATGTAATGAAGGTGCCTTGTCAACAAAGAAAATAGACCACTAACCTTGCAAATGAATCAGATGGAATGAAAAGGATTTTAGTCCAGTAAGCACGTATGGAGCTTGGTACTGAGAATATCATGATGAATAAGCCATAGACCCTCCCTATATAGTGTTCTTGGCAAACTATGGGCTTCCCTTGTGGCTCAGCTGGTAAAGAATCTGCCAGCAATGAGGGAGACCTGGGTTCGATCCTTGGGTTGGGAAGATCCCCTGGAGAAGGAAATGGCAATCTACTCCAGCATGTTGCCTGGAAAATTCCGTGGACTATATAGTCCATGGGGTCTTAAAGAGTTGGACACATCTGAGTGACTTTCACTTTCACTTTGGCAATCTGTGAGGTCGACCAGATGGCCACATAGTCAAGAACTTCTGTAATTGAATTTGTTGTATGTTGAGGTAGAGGGAAACATTGAAGGAAGGGGAGCTTAGCCTGAATTGAAGAAGCAGGGAAGATTTTCTATATTAATATATCAAGTATATTGTACTTGAAATTGTCCTTGCTGGCAAATGAACCAAATTTGTGATAAGAGAGAGAGAGAAAGAGAAAGGGTATTCTAAACATTAGGGAAACAGAGATAGAAATTTGTATGAACTATCTTGGATGTGGGGGCATTTATATATACTTGGATGTTACTGGAAAATGAAGTGTGTGACTTTAGTGGTGGAAGATGAGGTTAGAATGCTAAACAGGTCCAGAACCAGAGAACCCTGGAGCACATCCCAAAGATGAGGGACAGAAATCGGAGGGTTTTAAGGAGATCAAATTTCAGCTTTAGAAGTATAGATTAATTAGTGCATGCTAGGAGATGGTTGGATGGCATCACCAACTCATGAACGCATGAGTTTGAGTAAGCTCCAGGAGTTGGTGATGGACAGGGAAGCCTAGCATACTGCAGTCCATGGGATCGCAGAGTCGGACGGGACTGAACGACTGAACTGAACCGAGGTCTTAGGAATAGATCCTGAAACCTCAGTGCATTTTCAGTGGTTTTATGCGGTGTCCATTTAAGGATAGTGGTGATGTCTTGATGAAGACGACAATGCTGATGATGACAGCAGGTAACAAATAATGCCTCGGTATGTGTCAAGGTTACCCTAAGTGCTTTACAAATATTTCTCTTAATCCTTATAACAACCCTAAAATGTAGAACTATTATCTATTCCCATTAGACAAGCGAGAAAATTGAGGCAAAAGAGGGATCAGACTTGAGATATAGCTGGTTCTGGATGGCCAACACCAGAACTAGTTTTGAACATATCCATAGGAAGGAACAACTTCAGGGAACGGGAATTTAGTGGGTAGGAAAACAGTCACTGCCCCCTGGGAAGAGTCCTAAGAACAGAGAACATGGCCTGGAGTGTTGAAGCATGTAGGACCTTGGGGGAGAGAAATGGTAGACAAGTGTCATTCCTGAGTATTTTGTCAAGGATGACACAAATGGTCCATGAATTCATTCAGCCCCTATTGAACACAGCTCTGTGGCAGTTTGTGGGTTAGACCCAAAGATACACATCCTCCCTGGCTTTTAGAAGCATCTGGTTGATTCTAGGAATGACAGAGTGACAGGCAGACAGACACCTGTAAATTCTTCCCTTTACTTTTCATCCATCTTATAATATGCACATGCATGCTAAGTCACTCCAATCATGTCCAACTCTTTTCTGCCCCATGGACTGTAGCCCATCAGCTCCCCTGTTCATGGGATTTCCCAGGCAGTAATATTGGGGTGGGTTGCCATTTCCTACTGCATTCGATCTTTCCAACCTGCATCTCCAGCGTCCCCTGCAATGGCAGGTGGATTCTTTACCACTAGCACCGCCTGGAAAGCCCCCATAATATGCATAGGTAGGTTTTTGGTTTTTTTTTTTTCTTGCCTGTCCAACATCCATTTTATTTCTTTTCATTTTCCTTTTAGGAATTACCCCTCAACCATGTTGCTCAATACTCATAGGGTTGGCCTGAGATTCAAACTAGAGTGGTGAGACATTCTGTCTCTAGAATCTGACTTTTGAATGGAGTGACACAGTAATGAGAAATGGCTAGAGCTGCTTCATCTAGCACCCTGAAGAGGCTTTCCTTTGGTTCCTGGAGTTGAGGGTGCTGGAGCACACAGCTTGTTTTCTTTATAGTCATGTATTTTCTCATATCATCATCTATGTAAGTACCTAGCTGTCTATCTAAAATCATACTGTATATAATTGTGTGTGGGTTTCCAAAGTGACTAGGTAGTAAAGAACCTGCCTGCCAATGCAAGAGCCAGAGATGCAGATTCCTTCCCTTGGTCAGAAAGATCCCCTGTAGGAGGAAATAGTAATCCAGTCCAGTATCCTTGCCTGGGAAATCCCATGGACAGAGAAACTTGGTAGGCTACAGTCCCTGGGGTTGCAAAAAGTTGGACAAGACTGAGTGACTGAGTACAGCACATAAATGTGTGTATATATACTTTTTTTTTTTTTTGCTTATATTGGCTAACTGTTTTCTGTTGCTTTCAACCAAAGACATTTAACTAATGTGTAACCTTTTCTGGTATCTTTCTGCCTTGGTTTTTCTACCTGTAAAATGGGAATAGTAAAACTTGCTATGTTCCCTCAGGAGGTTGTAGATTAAAGGTACATGCCAATAAAATGCTTTCAGTGGCTTGGATGAGAGTTTCTATAGAACTACAAAGTCTCCTTCTCAATTTTAGCTGAACTTTCAAAGAGGGACTTTCTTTATATACCATAAAACAACTTTTATCCTGAGAGGATGTGTTCCTTGTTTTACTGTCTCTGTAAACAGTTTAAGGATTGCTCCATACTTGCTGTATTCCCAAAGCTACCATTCAAGATGAAAGCTCAGCTTTATTTAGCGTGAGAAGTTGCTGTGTGACATGGGAGGTGATGTGGCATTATGGCTGTTATGTGTTATTTAGTGATAAGGAAGTTGGGCCAAATTCTCATGTTGTTACTTTTTTGGCTTTTTAGGGTTAATACTCACATTCTTACCTTAAATCAAAATAAAACCTGATTTTAGAGTGAAAAAGAGCTGCATCATTTTAGAGTATTTACCAATTTTGAAAGTGTGTATAGTAATAAACACTATAACACCTACAGATTCTAGACTATATGGTTTTCAAAACACCTATACTTTTCCTTAGGCCAATGTAAATTCTAGAGTATCTGGAAGAAGCCAACTATAGATATGACTTTTTTGTATGCGTGCTCAGTTGTGCCCAGCTCTTTGTGACTCCATGGACTGTAGATGGCCAGACTTCTCTGTCCATGGAATTTTCTAGGCAAGAATACTGGAGTGGGTTGTCATTCCCTTCTCCAGGGGATCTTCCTGACCCAGGGGTTAAAGCCATGTCTCCTGTGTCTCCGGCATTGGCAGGCAGATTCTTTACTACTGTGCCACTTGGAAAGCCCAAACATCAGACTGCTGAGTTATTATTTTAAGTGAACCATTTTTACAATATGCAAATATTATGATAATGCCACTCATCAGAGAAAATTTAGAAATGCATAAGGGTAGAAAAATACAGAAAAATGCATCAGTATTTTAGTAGACTTGCTGCCCTAAAGAGCTTCCCTTGTGGTTCAGCTGGTAAAGACTCCACCTGCAATGCAGGAGACTTGGGTTTGATCCCTGGCTTGGGAAGATCCCCCGGAGAAGGGAAAGGCTACCCACTTCAGTATTCTGGCCTGGAGAATCTCATGGACTGTATAGTCCATGGGGTCTCAAAGAGTCAGACACGACTGAGCTGTCCTAAAACAGCAATTCATTACATTTTCATAGAGACAAATTTACATGAGACCGGAGTTTGATCCCTGGGTCGGGAAGATCCCCTGGAAAAATAAATGGCAACCTACTCCAGTATTCTGGCCTGGAAAATCCCATGGACAGGGAGCCTGGTGGATTGTAGTCCGTGGGATCTCACAGAGTTGGACATGACTGAAGTGACGTAGCACACACTGCATTTTCACATATACCAATTTCCTTTTGTTGTCATTGTTTTGTAATTATTTCCTATTAGTTGATACAGTTTTATGCCCTGTGCTTTTTTTTTTTTTCTTGTTATATTACAGCTCTGGGAGTTATCTATTTTCACCCCCAAACTCAGTGGATTACAATACGAACCAGTTTGATTATTGATGAGTCCGGAGATTGACTGAAGATTTCTTCACTCTGCAGTCTCATCTGAGCTTACGCATGGGCTTGCCATCAGGTGATTTTTGCTGGGCAATCTCAATCGTGTGTGGGGTGGGGTTCCCTGCTCACCTGCACTCGGTCTCTCCTCCAGAAGACCAGCCTGGGCTTGTATTTGTGATGGTGGCAAGATTCCCAGAGAGAGAGCGAGCAGAAGCAGGATTTAACTGCAGCCTGGGTATATCGCTATTTCCCTGGTGGTTTGTTGCCAGTGCAGGCCACAAAGCTGACCTGGGTTCCACAGCTGAGCAGGTAGCCTGCATGGCTCAACGGGAAGGGACTGGTCACGTGCAATGGCCACAGATAGAGGAGAATTGTATCTAGAGCTTGCCGTCACTCAGTATAACATAAGTACACTCTGTAGTAACTCATAAACATATGTCAGGACTTTATAGTATTACATTGAGTAACACCATCACAGATGATTTAAATGTCCCTGTATTTTAAGCAGGGCTTCCCAGGAAGCGCTAGCAGTATGCAGGAGACATAAGAGAGGAGGGTTCAATGCTTGGGTCAGGAAGGTCCCCTGGAGGAGGAAATGGCTGCCTACTGCAGTATTCTTGCCTGGAGAATCCCATGGATAGAGGAGCCTGGCGGGCTACAGTCCATGGGGTCGTAGAGAGTCGGACATAACTGAGATGACCTAGCATACACATAGTCATGTTTTAAGAAATATAGGATTTTTTTGTTTTGTTTTGTTTCGTTTTGCTGCAGCACAGCAAACAGTTTTGTGAAGAGCAAACCTTTCTATTTGGTGTTATTTTAAATATCCTAATACAGAATCACAGAAGTGAATGTCTTGTTTATAAGTATTGCAAGTATCTTTTATAAGTTTATAGGACTTCCTTGGTGGCTCAGGCAGTAAGCGTCTGTCTACAATGTGAGAGACCTGGGTTCATTCCCTGGGCTGGGAAGATTCTCTGGAGAAGGAAATGGCAACTCACTCCAGTACTTCTTGCCTTGAAAATCCCATGGACCGAGGAGCTTGGTGCAGGCTACTATCCATGGGGTCTCAAAGATTGGGGCATGACTGAGCGACTTCACTTTCACTTTATAAGTTTATAAGTATTCTTATTGTTTTTCCTTCATTCTTGCAAAGCGCTTTGCAAGAAGCTTATACTAATTTCAATCCACATCAGTAGTATATGAGGGTTCACTCTACCACCCTGCCACCCAGGTGTCTGCGCTGGAAGTCTCATCGGTCATGTCGGACTCTTTGCAACCCCATGGACTGTAGCCCACCAGGCTCCTTCGTCCATGGGAGTCTCAAGGCAAGCATAATCGAGTGGGTTGCCATGCCCTCCTCCACTCATATTGAATACTTAAAAAAAAAAAATCCTCTGCTGAAACAAATAAGGAGTATCCCTACCCCCAGCATTTCCTTGATGTAATTGGTGTGTTTATTTAATTGCTAATAAAGAAAAGGAGGGATCCAAAAGGTAAAAAGAGGTTTTATATAGTCAAACAAGGTTAGGAGATGCTGTGTGTCATGTTCCTATCCCAGTTAATCACAGCGGACACGCTCTGAGGATTCTCATAGTCAGGTGTTCAACTTTATTGTTGAGTCAGTGTTCCCTTAATTAATTAGATCACAGAACAATCATTTTTGTAGCATGAATTAACACTTTGGAACAACTGTCTTGAGTGGGATATTCTTGAGGAAATGTTGCCTTAATAATACACAGTAGTTTTTTCCTCATCATGGGAATTTCAGATGCCCTGGAAAAAGGCAAGAAGGAGATGAGACCCACCTGGGGCTTCTGGTCATTCCTAAAATCATGCCAAACTTTATGAAAAAGAAATTAATCTTGTCAATGAAAATGTTCAGCTTCTCTTTCTTCCCAATCATTCTCTTTGCAGTGATAATCCTGGATCTTTCAGGTTTTGCTTGAAGGGATGCGTTGGTGAGGGACAGGGAGGCCTGGCATGCTGCGATTCATGGGGTCGCAAAGAGTCGGACACGACTGAGCAACTGATCTGATCTGATCTGATCTGTACTTCCCCAGAAATAGCAAGCTGGCATTTTTCTTTACATTTACACAATAAAACTTAACCTATCTAGTGGCCTGGAGCTTAAAATGGCCATTTTCTAAGACTGCGCTGCTCTAGATGTGGTCCAAAGACCAGCAGCATCTGCACTGTCTGGGACTTAGTGACAATGCAGGGTCTCAGGCCCTGCCCTCCTGAATCAGTCTGGGCGCCTTTTCAGGAGATTTCTTGGTGATTCAGTGAGTGTGTAGAGGACCGATCCAGGGACACCTAGCTAAACTAAAAGACTTGCCCGTGGGCTTCCCTGGTGACTCAGATGGTAAAGAATCTGGCTGCAATGCAGGAGAACTGGGTTCAATCCCTGGGTTGGGAAGATCCCCTGGAGAAGGGAACAGCTACCCCCTCCAGTATTCTGGCCTGGAGAATTCCATGGGCTGTATAGTCCATGGGGTCCCAAAGAGTCAGACATGGCTGACTTTCACTTCACTCACTTCCTCCTGACCATTGCTTTGTCATTCAGCTGCCAGCACCAGGCATGGCAGAGTCGGTAGGTATAGGTATAGGTGGGTCTTCAACCCAAGTTCTAGGGTAGTGCCTTTATTGTAGCAGGCCCCTCGGTCCAATCACAGCAGCTGACTCTGATTCATGAAGCACTAACGGCTTTTACAGAGTTCTCTTTCTTAGGCACTCTTCAGAAGTAGTTAACAACATGGGCCTGATATATTAAGTTGACCCTAAAACTGCATTCCAATATACAGTAGGTGCAGACAAATACTATTTGATTCCACTTCTACGAGGTATCTAGAATAGTCAAATTCATAGTGTCAGAAAGTACATTGGTAGATACCAGGGCCTGGGGCTGGGGGGTGGTGGTTGAGAGGAGTGATGGGGACTTACTGTTTAATGGGAACCGAGTTTCGGTTTAGGAAAGTGAAAAATTCAGGGATTGGATGAGAGTGAGAATTTACACAACAATCTGAGTGGACTTGGTGCTGCTGAAATGTGCAGTTTCATATGGTTAAAATATTAATAGGAGGTTTTATATTGTGTGATTTTCACCACAAGAAAATTTAAAAAACCTTAAAAACAAAAGAAAAAAAAATGACTCTGAAGGAGACTTCCTTCTTCTGCCAGTTACTAGCTGTGTGACCTTGGACATGTAACTGAAACTTTCTGTGCCATGGTTTATTCATCTGTAAAAGGAAGATAGAGGATCCTGGTGGGCTTCAGTCCACCGGGTTGCCTCAATTAGGGGGCTTCCCTGGTGGTTCATATGATAAAGAACCTGCCTGCAATGTGGGAGACCTGGTTTCAGTCCCTGTGACTGGAAGATTCCCTTGGAAAAGGGAACAACTACCCACTCCAATATTCTTACCTGGAGAGTCCTGTGGGCAGAGGAGCCTAGCGGGCTACAGTCCACGGGGTTGCAAAGAGTTGGACGTGATAGAACCACTAACAATTTCATTTTTTCACTTTCAAAAGGAGGATAAGGGAAATTTCTGTTCCTTATGCCCAAGACTGGCTGCAGTATTTGCAGGGCCTAGTACTGATTGAAAATGAGAGCACCGTGTCCAAATGTGATGGCCTTTCTGAGGTCAGGTCCATGGATGACTTGAAGCTGTCCCTCCTAGAGCTGTTAAGATGATTGCTGGGCCTAGGACAGGGGAGGAACTCAGTACATTCCAGGTGTTAATAAAGGGTAGAGAGGTATGTAATGTTTCTCGTACTTTGCAAAACAAAGAACTGAGGATCTAGAAAATAAAGCAATTTACCCAACAAGGCCAGACAGCTGAGCTGCTGTGATATGATTGGACTTGGGTCTGCTTCTAAAGAGAATGAGCAGAAAGTCCCAAAAGAAGGAACAAGGGCAAGAGAAAATGAACCTGTCCTGAATCCATGGGGGGTGGGTGGGGGTCGGTGAGGAGAACCAGGGGCCAGGAACCCACTAACTTTCTCTCACTGTCAAGGGAACGGCAGGGGAGGAGTGTGTGTCTTGTGTCTGTGGCACCTGAGGACACTTACCAGGTCAAAGGTGGGACTGAGAGCCACTGACTCAGGTTGGGCTGTTGCTGATATACCGTCATTGTTCAGTCGCTAAGTCATGTCTGGCTCTTTGCAACCCCATAGACTGCAGCACGCCAGGCCTCCCTGTCCATCACCAACTCCTGGAGTTTGCCCAGATTCATGTCCATTGAGTTGGTCATGCTGTCTCACCATCTCATCCTCTTCTGCCCTCTTCTCTTTTTGCCTTCCATCTTTCCCAGATTCTGGTCTAGCAGAACTTTTTGATCTATTTTGATCAGAAACTTCAGCCTGTGTACCATTTCTCAGGTCTGTGGTTTCCTAAGACCTTGAATGACTCCATCCTAAGTAGAGAACCAGGTTCTCTCCTCCGCCCCACCTGTCTGGTAGAAATCTATTTTTTTTCTCTAGGGTGCAACGTTTCCTGGTATCCAAAAAGATCAATCTGAAAAAATTTCTTTCATCTCAGGCACCCAGAAATTTGGCTTATTAGTCTCAGTTCAGTTCAGTTCAGTTACTCAGTGACTGAGTAACTGAGTAACTCAGTTACTCAGAGACTCTACGATCTCATGGACTGCAGCACACCAGGCCTCCCTGTCCATCACCAACTCCAGGAGTTTACCCAAACTCATGTTCATTGAGTCAGTGATGCCATAACCATCTCATCCTCTGTCATCCCCTTCTCCTCCTACCTTCAATCTTTCCCAGCATCAGGGTCTTTTCAGATGAGTCAGCTCTTTGCATCAGGTGGCCAAAGTATTGGAGTTTCAGCTTCAACATCAGTCCTTCCAATGAACACCTAGGACTGATTGCCTTTAGGATAGACTGGTTGGATCTCCTTGCAGTCCAAGGGACTCTCAAGAGTTTTCTCCAATACCACAGTTCAAAAGCATCAATTCTTCGGCGCTCAGCTTCCTTTATAGTCTGGTATGGGCTTCCCTAATGGCTCAGAGGTTAAAGCGTCTGCCTGCAATGTGGGAGACCTGGGTTCGATCCCTGGGTCAGGAAGATCCCCTGGAGAAGGAAATGGCACCCACTCTAGTATTCTTGCCTGGAGAATCCCATGGACGGAGGAGCCTGGTGGGCTACAGTCCATGGGGTCACAAAGAGTCAGACATGACTAAGCAACTTCACTTTCACTTCACTGAGAGTAATTGCACACTCAGCCAGGAGCCCTAGAGAAGGTGGTGTGTGACCACCCAGCATACAGATTATCCAGTGTGTTCCCTTCCACATGATGAGGGCACACAGGTAAATTATTTACACTGGTCTAGAAGATGAGTTAGGCACTTACCATGAGCAATTTTAATTCTCACAACAGTCCTTGTGGGCAGACACAACCCTTCCCACTTTACAAATGAGGAAACAAGCATCAGGGAGTCTAGTCACACACCCCAAGTCATAGAGGCTATAAAGGGGTGGACTCAGATTAGAATCCAGGTCACTCTGGTCCGACCATACCATTCCATACCAGACCTACATTTTTAACTACTGCATAGTGAACTTCCACAATTGAGATGGCCAAGTTTGTGAGTCACCTTAACTGGCGGCATCCATCACTAATCAGTAATCATTGCTAAGTCATGTCTGACTCTTGCAACCCCATGGATTATAGCCTGCCAGGCTCTTCTGTCCATGGGATTCTCCAGGCAAGAATACTGGAGTGGGTTGCCATTTCCTTCTCCAGGGGATCTTCCCGACCCAGGAATCGAATCTGGGTCTCCTGCATTGCAGGCAGATTCTTTACCAACTGAGCTATGATAGAGGCGTCTAGATAATGGATTCCAAATTCATCTCAGTGTTTATATGAATGGGTTTTGAGGTGAGATTAACGTTTAAATCAGTCTGAGTAAAGACCACTGCCCTCCCTAATATGGATAGACCTGTCTAATGAGTTGAAGGCCTGAAAAGAACAAAAAGGCCAAACACAAGAAGGCCTCTCCAAAACACAAGAAAAAGGCCTCTCCAAAACACAAGAAAATGTTCCCTGTCTTTGGACTTGACCCGAGACTTAGTCTCTTCCTGGGTCTTGCTCCTGAGAGCCTTTGGGAAAGAGCCATTGATTCTCCTGTGTCTCCAGCTTGCCAATTCACCCTGCAGACATTGAGACTTGCCATCCTCCATAATTATATAAGCCAGTTCCTTATAATACATATATCTCCTACATTTTATTGGTTCTATTTCTCTAATACAATGATATTCTAGGAATTGTGCTCAGGGATGCAGCACAGATAAGAAGGCAGAGTCCCTATTTTCAAGACTCTTACCACCAAGGGAAGAACATTAGTAACACAGCAGATATACTGCTGTTGAGTTCTGAGAAGGAACTGATGGGATTGGGGAGCCAAGGGATGCGATTTTAGGCCAGAGGACCCGTGAATTTAAAGGCAGTGTGGCATAAGGGAAAAATCTGATTGGGGAAATATGTAAAAAAAAAAAAAATCTTTAAAGGATGAAATTGGCAGAACATTTGTCAGTTTCCAGACAGGAAAAGAAAAATTATATTAATTATTTTAACAACAAGTATCCACTTACCGAGGGCTTTCCCAGTGGCTCAGTGGTAAGGAATCCACCTGTAATGCAGGAAGTGCAGGAGACCTGGGTTTGATCCCTGGGTGGGGAAGATCCCCTGGAGAAAGGCATGGCAACCCACCTCAGTATTCTTGCCTGGAGAATCGCATGGACAGAGGAGCCTGGCAGGCTATAATCCTCAGGGTCACAAAGAGTTGGACACGGCTGAAGGGACTTAGCATGCACGCACACACCACTATGGAAGACTGGTTAAAGCAGGTATTGGAGTGTTAAGAAAACAAAATGGAAACACTGAGGCCCTAAAGGTGGTAAGTGCAGGAAGCAGCAATCACCCCAAGGGCTGTGGAGCACAGCAAAAATTGGGTATCTGTATGGATGTGAGAGTTGGACTATAAAGAAAGCTGAGCACAGAAGAATTGATTCTTTTAAACTGTGGTATTGGAGAAGACTCTTGAGAGTCCCTTGGACTGCAAGGAGATCCAACCAGTCCATCCTAAAGGAAATCAGTCCTGAATATTCATTGGAAGGGCTGATGCTGAAGCTGAAACTCCAATACTTTGGTCACCTGATGGGAAGAGCTGACTCATTTGAAAAGACCCTGATGCTGGGAAAGATTGAAGGTGGGGGGAGAAGGGGACGACAGAGGATGAGATGGTTGAATGGCATCACCGACTCAATGGACATACATTTGAGTAAACTCCTGGAGTTGGTGATGGACAGGAAGGCCTGGTGTGTTGCAGTCCATGGGGTTGCAAAGAGTTGGACACGACTGAGCAACTGAACTGAACTGGAGAATGGTTCCAAAACCCCCGTAGATACCAAGTTCCTGGATGCTCAACTTCCTCATATAAGATGGCATTAGACAGTCGGGAGGCAGGCTCAGAGCAGGAGGGGTCGCTCCGAGCATGCGCGCGCCATGCCCGCGCCGCGCCGCCCCGCCCCCAGCTCGCGTAGCCGGCCGTTACGCTGGAGGCCACACGCAAGTGGCTTGAATCCGGTTTGCATGTCCTCACTGCCTTGTCTTGAAGACAGCGATGCCAAAGAAAGCAAGGCCTGCAGGGGATGGGAAGGAGCAAGGGCCTGTTCCTAAGCAGGTGAAGGTGGAGGCAGCCTAGTTTAAAAAAAAAAAAAAAAGATGGCATTAGTATTTGCACGTAACATACACACACTCTCCTGCGTACTTTAACTCCTCTCCAGATTACTTATAATACCTAAGGCGATGTAAATACTATGTAAATAGTTGTAAATACAATGTAAATGCTATGTAAATAGTTATAGATACAATGTAAATTCTATGTAAATAGTTGCTGGTACTGCACATTCTAGTTTTCCTTTCTGGAACTTTCTGCAATTTTTTTTCTTAATGTTTCTCATCTGCAGGTGATTGAATCATTGGATGCAGAACACATGGATATGGAGGGACACTGTGGTTAGAAATGAGGAAATTAAAGGTGTTCCTGAGGAGCTGGGACTCAGACGCTGAAGAGGAGTGTTGTCTGGATGCTTGTGGGACACCTGAGGGGATAACGAGAGTCTGTTCCTGCCAAGGGTGGGCTAGAGGTGGCTAGCAGGGGGTTAGGAGAGCCAACTATTACATTTCCAGGAATTTTTTAAACCAATTGTTGAAATTTTAGTAGCTTGAGGTCACCCATGATGGTGTATTTATACAACAGAAATAGGCCAATGCTATTTATTTTTTTCTGGAGAATCAGTTTTCTGCACACCACTAGTCCTGGAACCATGAAATAGGGATGCAGACTGTAACTAAGGCTGTTGCTGCCATGGTGAAGTGCTGTTGCTGGGGTGAAGAACTAGGTCCCTGCTTCCTTCTGGGGCTTCCAGCTTCTTTCGAGATCCTGCGTTTGGCAGCATCTGTAAAGGGGGCGACAGAGGATGAGATGGTTGGATGGCATCATTGACTCAATGGACGTGAGTTTGAGCTTCACTCCGAGAGACAGTGAGGGAGAGGGAAGCCTGGCGAGCTGTGGTTCACGGGGTCACAAGCATGACAAACACGGGGTCACATAGTTAGACATGGCTGAGTGACTGAACGACAATAAGCAAAGTCATCTGGCAAAGGAAAATTGTGGTTTGAAGAATCTCAACCTTCACATCCCCAACAGGAGAACACAGAAGGATCTGTTTGGAGCTGAGAGACAGTGAGGGGGTCAGCCAGTTTCCTGATCTCTAGGAGGCACTGTCCGATGGCGGTGGTTAAAGTTCTGGCTTTAAAATAGACCACATTTCCATAGCTGAAATGTTGGCTTTGCCCACTGTTTCGTGATCTGAGTCAGATATGTAGCTTCTCTGTTTTCCTTTCCTCATGTATAAAATGGAGATAATCGGAATATCTAAATTGGAGATAATCGTAATATCTATATGTAGAATGAATTAAATGTGATAATGGCTGTAAGATAAGCATCTTTACCTCCCGTATCAAGTCTTTGCCAAATGTCACCTTCTCAATGAGGACTTTTCTGATCACTATTTGAAATTTCACCTCTCTGCCCCTCTGAACCCAGGAGTCATTATTGTCCTCCTATAACTTACTCTTTTCTAACCTTTATCATCTTTTAAGTTATAATTTACTTATTGTCTGTTTTCCTAACTGAAAGGTGATCTCCATGAGAGCTGAACATTTGTTCTGTTCTATTGCCTAGGATGTAATTGCTCTTAAATAAATATTAGGGACAGGAAGGCCTGGCATGCTGTAGTCCACGGGGTTGCAAAGAGTCGCACAGGACTGAGCAACAAGCACAACAGATATTAATTGCACATATTTAAAAAAAAAACACCTTGACTAGCAAGTAGTATACACAAAGAAATGTTAGCAATCACTAGGAAGATGTAAACCATTTTATTAGTATTTTGGTGTTCCCAAAACACACTGCCGTCACAGAATCCAAACTCTGTTCCGTAAAATGTTAACCTACTTTTAAAATCTCTGTGTTGATTATAAATTATGCTGTATGTGTAATAAGTTTTCAGAGAACTTATATCTTTACAAAATAAGTTCTAAATATTAAAAAATAAATTTAAAAAGGTCTCTCAAGAGAACTAACTGAACTAGAATTCCAGGACCTCTGTAACAGCTTGAAATGTTTAGTTGTTGTTGTTTTTTTTTTTTTTTTGACATCTGTTAGACATCTCTCAAAACTTGCCAGTGGATTTATTCTTTGGATATGACTTTGATGAAACAACCTTCTTGGTCTACTTTTCTTTCAGTTGTAAAATAAATGAAGCAGAAACAGAACTCTCATGCCTGTAGCATGCCAGAAAGACACTCATAACATGCAAATACCCCCAGAGGAACTTCCTCATTTGCTCTCTTACAGCTATCAGGTAGCAGATTGAACTCTTAGCATTCCAGGAAGAAACTGTAGCACCTTACTCTATGGCATACATTTGTGGGCTTCCCTAGTGGCTCAGCGGTAAAGAATTCGCCTGCAATGCTGAAGGCTGGAGTACGATCCCTGGGTCAGGAAGCTGCCCTGGAGAAGGAAATGGCAACCCGCTCCGTTATTGTTGCCTAGAAATCCCATAGACAGAGGAGCCTGGTGGGCTACACTCCATGGGGTCACAAAAAGTTAGACATGACTTAGCAAGTAAACAACAACAGGTACACTTATTTTATTATCTTTTTTTTTAAACTTTCTATACAGTTTTAAAGGTTACACTTTATTTATCACTATCATAAAATATTGGCTTTATTCCCCATTTGCACAGGACATCATTGAGCCTGTCTTACATCCAATCACTTGTACCTCCTGCTTTGGTCCCCCTTACCTGCCTCTCGTAACCACTAGCTTGTTCTCTGTATCTGTGAGTGAGTCTGCTTCATTTTTGTTATGTGCATTAGGTTGTTGTATTTCTTAGATTCCACATATAAGTGATACGGTGCTGTATTTGTCTTTCTCTGACTTTCTTTACTTAGCATAACATTCTCCAGATCCATCTGCGTTGCTGCAAATGGCAAAGTTTCATCCTTTTTAGTGGCTGAGTAGTATTCCACAGTATGTATATACCACATTTTATTTATCCATTTATTTGTTGATGGACACTTAGGTTGCTTCCATATCTCAGCAATTGTAAATAAAGCTGTCGTGAATATTGCAGGGCATGTGTCTTCTTGAATTAATGTTTCTGTCTTTTTCCATATATATTCCCAGATGTGGAGTTTCTGGATCACGTGCAGTTCTATTTTGAATTTGTGAAGAAATCTCCATGCTGTTTTCCATGATGGAAATTCCACCAATTTACATTCTTATCTACAGGATACAAGGGTTCCCTTTTCTCCATATCTTTGCCACATTGGTTACTAGTGATCTTTTTGAGGATAGCCATTCTGACAGGTATGAGGTGCTATCGCACTGTGCTTTTGACTTGCATCTATTCTCTGATGATTAGTGATGTTGAGCAATTTTTCATTTGCCTGTTGGTCATCTGCATTTCCTCTTTGGAAAAATGTCTATTCAGTTCTTCTGCCTATTTTTGAATCAGGTTGATTTTTTTTTTTAATGTTGCATTGTATTAACTGTTTGTATTAACCCCTTATCAGTCATACCATTTGCAAATATTTTCTCCTATTCAGTGGGTTGTCTTTTCTTTTTGTCAGTGGTTTCCTTTGCTGTGCAAAGGCTTTAGAGTTTATATTAAGTCCCATTTGTATATTTTTTGCTTTTATTTTTTGTACTTTAGGGGATGGATAAAAAAATATTTCTGTGGTTTCTATTAGAGTATGCTGCACATATTTTCTTCTAGGAGTTTTACAGTATCTGGTCTTACATTTAGGTCTTGAATCCACTTTGAGTTTATTTTTGTGTAGGTATTTGTGGTTCTAATTTCATTCTTTGACATGTAGCTGCCCAGCACCACTTGCTGAAGTGACACTTTTCTTCATTGTATGTTCTTGTAGATTAATTGACCATACGTGTGTGTGTTTATTTTTGAGCTTATTTTCTGTCCCATTGATGTATGTGTATTTCTTTTTTTTTTGCCAGTACCATTCTGTTTTGAGTGCTGTAGCTTTTTAGTATAGTCTGAACTCAGGGACCATGATTCCTCCAGCTCTGTTCTTCTTTCTCAACATTGTTTTGGCTATTTGGAGTCTTTGTGCCTCCATACAAATTTTAAAATTATTTGTTTTAGTTCTGTGAAAAATGCTATTAGTATTTTCACAGGGATTGCACTGAACCTGTAGATTGCCTTGAATAATATAGTCATTTTAACAATATTGATTCCTTCAACCCAAGAACAGGGTATATCTTTTCATTTGTTTGTATCAACTTCAGTTTCTTTAATCAACATCTTATGGCTTCCAGAGCATAAAGTTTTACTTCCTTAGTTAGGTTTATTCCTAGATATTTTCTTCATTTTGTTGTGATGATAAATGCAATTGTTTCCTTATTTCTCTTTCTGATACGTCATTGTTGTAGAAATGCAACAGATTGCTGTGTATTAATTTTATGTCCTGTAACTTTACCAAATTCATTGATGAGCTCTAGGAGTTTTCTGGTGACATCTTTAGGATTTCCTTTACAGAATATCATGTCATCTATATTAACTGGTAACACTTTGAGAACCTACCTTAATGAATAAAACTGATTTTTATGTAAAGAGGAAGCCAGCCACCTCTCTACCTTGTGCCAATGCATGAATTTCTTCTCTGAGTATCCAGTATGGAAGCATCTTGATGCAACTGGTCTACATGGTCCTGGTTAAACATTCCCTGATAGCAGGGAATGTTTTGACATTCTCAAGGTCACCAATTTTGGGTGGATCCTTATTCAGAAACTAAAAACAAGGTGTTGTCCACATGGACAATGAGTTTCTTCTTGTCTTCCATTCTCGACTTGCACTTGAGGCATCCAGATACCAATGGGGTTATTTTCAAGTAGTGGTGCCATTTCATATTTCCACTAGCAATGATGAGAGTTCCTGTTGCCCCATCTCCTCACCAGCATTTGATTTGTCAGTGTTCTCAATTTTGGCCATTCTAACAGGTATATAGTAATATTATACTGTTTTAATTTGCATTTCCATGATGACATCTGAGAGAAGTATCTTTCCAGATGGTTTATTTGTATCTGTTTTTTTTTTTTTTTTTCTTTGGTGAAATGTCTGTTAAAGTCTTTGGCTCATTTTTAATCTGGTTGTTTTTTTTCTTGTTTTTAAAAGTTAAGGATTTTTATTCTTTGTGTTTTGGAATAATGGTCCTTTACCAGAAAAACGCTTGCTTCTTGGAAGAAAAGCTATGACCAACCTAGACAGCATATTAAAAAGCAGAGACATTCATTACTTTGTCAACAAAGGTCTGTCTAGTCAAAGCTATAGTTTTTTCAGTAGTCATGTATGGATATAAGAGTTGGACCATAAAGAAAGCTGAGCTCCAAAGAATGTATGCTTTTAAACTATGGTGTTGGAGAAGACTCTTGAGAATCCCTTGGACTGCAAGGAGATCAAACCAGTCAATTCTAAAGGAAATCAGTCCTGAATATTCATTGGAAGGACTGATGCTGAAGCTGAAGCTCCAATACTTTGGCCGCCTGATGCAAAGAACTGACTCATTAGTAAAGACCCTGATGCTGGGAAAGATTGAAGGCAGGAGGAGAAGGGGATGACAGAGGATGAAATGATTGGATGGCATAATCAACTCTATGAACATGAATTCCAGGAGTTGGTGATGGACAGGGAAGCCTGGTCCATGGGGTCACAAAGAGTCAGACGCGACTGAGCAACTGAACTTAATTGATCAGATGTGTCTTTTGCAAGTATTTGTCTCCCAGTATGAGGCTTGCCTTATCAGTCTTTTGACACTTGTCTTTTTCAGAGCAGAAGGTTTTAATTATAACAAGGCCCAGCTTATAAATAATTTCTTTCATGGGTTGTTCCTTTGTTGTTGTATCTAAAATATCATCACCATGCTCAAGATCATCTAGGTTTTCTCCTATGTTGTCTTCTAGGAATTAAATAGTTTTGAGTTTTACATTTAGTTTTATGATCCATTTTGAGTTAACTTTTGTGAAAAGTATATAAGTTATGCCTAGATTCATTTTTTACACGTGGATGTCCAATTGTTTCAGCACCATTTGTTAAAAAGATTATCTTCGTTTCATTGTTTCGAATTTGCTCTTTTTGTCAGAGATCAGTTGATTATATTTATGGGGGAATATTTCGGGTCTCTCTATTCTGTCCCATTGATTTATTTGTCTATTCTTCACCAATATCATGCTGCCTTGACTACAATAGCTTTATGGTAAGTCTTGGAGTTGAGTGGTCTCAGTTCTCCAACTTTGTTCTTCTCTGTCAACAATGTATTGACTACTGAGTCTTTCCCCTCTCTATAAACTTCAGGATCAGTTTGTTGCTATCTACACAATCTCTTGTTGGAGTTTTAATTTCTGAATGCTTTTGTGATAGAAATTTCTTTTTTCCCTTAGCAGCTATTCTTTGGAACACAATTTGGAAATAACATGTTTTATAATTTGCTGGAGAAGGAAATGGCAACCTACTCCAGTGTTCTTGTCTGGAGAGTCCCATGGACGGGGGAGCCTGATGGGCTGCCGTCTATGGGGTCACACAGAGTCGGACATGACTGAAGTGACTTAACCTTAACCTAACCTTTTTGGTGCAACTTATGTAAGTTCCTAAATTTTTGTGAATGAGCTTCTCCAATGGCTCTTCAAGTTTCTTTGTATGTCTCGTTATATCTGCTGTAGCCCTGGGCACATAGTAGATACTTAGCAAAGCAAATTTTGTTCCACCAGTTCATTTGGTTCTGTGTTCTATTTCACAGAGCATTTCAGCCCAGCCCCTTGTGAAATGGCCCCACCTTCAGGCAGTCAGTGTCATGTCCTGGAAGGAACATTGTAACAAAACAGTCTCTGTAGCTTACTTTCCTCACTTATAACTTTAGCATCTCAAATGTTTAATAAAAAGCTCCCCTGTGTTATTAGCTACCTTTAAATTCTTTGTAATCGTGAATTGGGGCCTTAAAGTTGGTGAAATTTTATGATTTAAATATGCAAAACAGAAGAAGAGGGTGTAGCCTTGTGGAAATAGGTGAAGGCTAACCAAAGGAGAAAATCAAAGGGTATTTACTCAGAACTTACTAGAGTACGTGAGTTAGTCACCATCACTTGTGTTTGGGAGAGCGCCGAAGTCAAGGAGAGGGGTAGAAAAGCTTTATAGTGGAAAATAGGAAAAGCTACAGGTATGTCTTGATTGGAAGGTATTGCTGTGGGGAAACTAGAAGGGGGCATCCTGTTTAATTGGATGTAATGGGCCTCAACAATTTGGATTTTTCTGGTTGGTCTTAAGTTGGAAACAGGGGCAAAAATTAGGGAAGTTCTCAGTTATTAATCAAATTCTGGCCAATTGGGGTGGATTGTTTTAGGGGTTATTGTTGGGCTTTCTGGATTGTTATTAGATACGGGAGTCTGACTTACTGCAAGTCTGATTTATAGCGGGCTGGTTTCCTGGGCTGATTACTGTAGATAAACGTTTGGTTTCCTGGGCTGGTTGCAGCAGAGTTTGGGTCAGAGTTCTATTTTTATGTACGACCTGGCCATTACTCATTTGTATATTCAGTCTTTCATTCTTGTTAACTACTTGGGTAAAATCCTCAATTCAACTCAGGTCAAAAGTATGTGCAGCAT
Source organism: Bos mutus (assembly GCF_027580195.1). Lineage (NCBI taxonomy): Eukaryota > Metazoa > Chordata > Mammalia > Artiodactyla > Bovidae > Bos > Bos mutus. Next base: position 109,707,362 of record NC_091622.1, on the reverse strand, counting down.
CATGGTTTGTGTTTCTGGTGAAAACAAAAACAGATGAAACTATGTATTTTTCAGATTTTTTTGGTTTTTCTTACAGTTCATTAGTATTACAAACCATTCATTGATTGCAATAGTTAGACTTTTCTGATTATGGAAAAGGCATCCTCTTAAAACTCATGATGGTGGTGAGTTCACAAAGACGTAAAGAACATCTGATACCTGTGGTCTCAGAATGCTTGAGCCCTTTCTCTTGTTCCTGTGGGAGTTGGCAGTACATCGCAGAGTATTTAACTGCCTGTGCTGGCTGTCTCTCAGGAAATCAATGAAGATTAGACAAGGTGTGTGTACATACGTCACTTTGCTGTACAGCAGAATCTAACAAAACATTGCAAATTAACTATACTTCAATTAAAAGAAAAAGACTGGATATGACTCCATGTCATATTTCTTAGCAATTTTGGAACAATTCTCAGGATCTCTGTTTATTTTCTTTTTTAAAAAAGAAAGGAAAGAAGTCCCTGTCCAGGGATCCCCACACTCTCACCCATGGATTGTTTTTATACTGCTCAAGTCAAGACTTTATTTATTTATTTTTTCATTTAAAAATGGTCATTAAACAAGCAAAAAAAAAAAAAAAAGAAACTATGTGAGCCATGGTAAGTGACTGACAAAGTCTAAAATATTTACTGTCTGGTCCTTTAGAGAAAACATTTAGCCAGTTGCCAAGCCCTGTCCTGGTCAGAGAGCCTTTGCCAGGTTTTATAAGTAGGATCGTCTTCGTTTTCCGGGCGTGGGGGTTGGGGGGTGGGTTGGTGGAGGCACTTCCTGACGTGTCCACACAGTAGCTGGAGAGGAAACACCAGTCTTTCTTGTTAGGCTGGACCAGGGCGGGGAGTAGCTGGAGGTGCTCTCGGGGGATCTGACGTCAGCTGGCTCCCAGGAACTGTGTAGCTGAGAGCCTTGCTTTGTTGTTTCTAAACCGTCGTCTCCTCCGGTGTGACTGCTCCCCGAGCGAGTCCTGCTGCTCTTTCCAGTCCAGCCCGTGCCCTGGCTGCACAACAGTCAGTATTTTCTATTTTTTTTCAAATATGTTAGTCACTCAGTCATATCCGTCTCTCTCTCTTTTTTTTGGTAAATTAATTAATTTATTTTAATTGGAGACTAATTACTTTACAATATTGTAGTGGTTTTTGCCGTCAGTTCAGTTTAGTCGCCCAGTCATGTCCGACTCTTTGCGACCCCATGGACTTCAGCATGTCAGGGCTCCCTGTCCATCACCAACTCCCAGAGTTTACTCAAATTCATGTCTATGGAGTTGGTGATGCCATCAAGGCATCTCATCCTCTGTTGTCCCCTTCTTCTCCTGCCTTCAATCTTTCCCAGCATCAGGGTCTCTTCAAATGAATCAGCTCTTCACATCAGGTGGCCAAAGTATTGGAGTTTCAGCTTTAACATCAGTCCTTCCAGTGAACACCCAGGACTGATCTCCTTTAGAATGGTCTGGTTGGATCTCCTTGCAGTCCAAGGGACTCTCAAGAGTCTTCTCCAACACCACAGTTCAAAAGCATCAATTCTTCGGCGCTCAGCTTTCTTCACAGTCCAAACCTCACATCCATACATGAGCACTGGAAAAACCATAGCCTTGACTAGATGGACCTTTGTTGGCAAAGTAATGTCTCTGCTTTTTAATATGCTGTCTAGGTTGGTCATAACTTTCCTTCCAAGGAGTAGGTGTCTTTTAATTTCATGGCTGCAATTGCCATCTGCACTGATTTTGGAGCCCCAAAAATAAAGTCTGACTCTGTTTCCCCACCTATTTCCCATGAAGTAATGGGACCAGATGCCATGATCTTAATATTCTGAATGTTGAGCTTTAAGCCCACTTTTTCACTCTCCACTTTCACTTTCATCAAGAGGCTTTTTAGTTCCTCTTCACTTTCTGCCATAAGGGTAGTGTTATCTGCATATCTGAGGTTATTGATATTTCTCCCAGCAATCTTGATTCCAGCTTGTGCTTCCTCCAGCCCAGCGTTTCTCATGATGTACTCTGCATATAAGTTAAATAAACAGGGTGACAATATACAGCCTTGATGTACTTCTTTTCCCATTTGGAACCAGTCTGTTGTTCCATGTCCAGTTCTAACTGTTGCTTCCTGACCTGCATACAGATTTCTCAAGAGGCAGGTCAGGTGGTTTGGTATTCCCATCCCTTTCAGAACTTTCCACAGTTTATTGTGATCCACACAGTCAAAGGCTTTGGCGTAGTCAACAAAACAGAAATAGATGTTTTTCTGGAACTCTCTTGCTTTTTTGATGATCTAGAAGATGTTTGCAATTTGATCTCTGGTTCCTCTGCCTTTTCTAAAACCAGCTTGAACATCTGGAAGTTCACGGTTCACATATTGCTGAAGCCTGGCTTGGAGAATTTTGAGCATTACTTTCCTAGCATGTGAAATGAGTGCAATTGTGTGGTATTTTGAACATTCTTTGGCATTGCCTTTCTTTGACTGGGATTAAAACTGACCTTTTCCAGTCCTGTGGCCACTGCTGAGTTCTCCAAATTTGTTGGCATATTGAGTGCAGCACTTTCACAGCATTATCTTTCAGGATTTGGAATAGCTCAACTGGAATTTATTTCATCACCTCCACTAGCTTTGTTCATCGTGATGCTTTCTAAGGCCCACTTGACTTCACATTCCAGGATGTCTGGCTCTAGGTCAGTGATCACACCATCGTGATTATCTGGGTCGTGAAGATCTTTTTTGTACAGTTCTTCTGTGTATTCTTGCCATCTCTTCTTAATATCTTCTGCTTCTGTTAGGTCCATACCATTTCTGTCCTTTATCGAGCCCATCTTTGCATGAAATGTTCCCTTGGTATCTCTAATTTTCTTGAAGAGATCTCTAGTCTTTCCCATTCTATTGTTTTCTTCTATTTCTTTGCACTGATCACTGAGAAAGGCTTTCTTATCTCTCCTTGCTATTCTTTGGAACTCTGCATTCAAATGGGTGTATCTTTCCTTTTCTCTTTTGCTTTTCGCTTCTCTTCTTTTCACAGCTATTTGTAAGGCAAAAAACAAACAAAAAAAGTCATGTTACGTAGCCTTAAATTATTCTGATTAGTGTGGTAGCTACTTCCATTTTCACTTTGCTTTGTAGGCAAAAATGTTGTTCTTGTTTTAAATGATTGATGATGGAGTCACTTAGAATGATCATTATCCTAACCCTTAATATATTCACATTTTAAAACATGAAATTCAAATAGAAATAAAACCCTAAATGTATTTGAAACTCGCTGATACCTTCTTTTTTCCATAGGACAAATCCATTGCCTTTCATACTTATTTTTATTGCATGGTAAATCGATGGGGAACAATAAAAACCCAGAAGCCTGAATATCAGGAAGAAAAGGAGACTCGGTAGCAACTTGTTGGTAATGCTCTGAAATACTTATTTTTTCTGAGCCACAAAAGCAATGTCTGTCAGCATCTTTTTTCCCTTTAATAATGGAGAAGGAGGTCTTCTCTAAGAGGTGGCCCAGGAGTTGGTGATATGGCAGTACCTTCTCAGAACTTTATCACCACTTTATTTTCACAGTTCTTATTTTTGTTTGTTTGTTTTAAATTTTTTGACCTTGCAGCATATGGGAACTCAGTTCCCTGATTGGGGATCGAACCCGTGCCCCCTAAGTTGGAAGTATGGATTCTTAACCACTGGACCATGAGGGAAGTCCCCAGTAGTTCTTGTTTTTGTCAGTATTTGTTCCTCTTCCCTCCCTGGATCATTGTTAGAAGTGTGAGTCATTCGGACAGGTTAGTCTGCATTTACTATCTATACGTCTGTTTACAACCCATTTTTCCCTTCACCAAGCTCATCCAGCCTCTCCAGCATCACTGGCTTCTCTCTGCCCCAGCTGCTAAAACTCACCATTCCCTTGCCTGATTTACTCATTAGACTCTAAGCCATTTATGGGCAGGGACTATGCCATACTCTTCATATTCTGAACAGCCTACAGGGAGCCTAGAATATAGGCTTAGATAAACTTTCCTCTATAGGTGGGTAAAGCTAAACCAAACTATTTAATAACACAGAGGACTCACTCTGTTACAAGCATGAAGTGGCTGTACATAATCCTCAAAAAAAAAAAGCCAACAGCTCCATTATAATCTACACTCACACGTACGTGAGATGGAGGTGCAGTGGTCATCGCAGACCTTCTGGCTTTAGAGCAGAGGCTGTTGAAAGCTGTTTCTCCTAACACTTTGCTCCTAGACACCCTGGCGGTGATGATGGTTAAAAGTCCCCGTAAAAGGCCCCTCATCCCACCAGGGCAAGAGAGGGCAGTGCTCGAGCACAGGTACCAGTCTGTGCAGAGGTCTTCCCCGAGCTCACCTTGACCGCCTTGTGAGTGCGTGAGGATGCCGGGCATCCATCCAGACCCTTGGCTGTCAAGCCGCCTGGTGCCCCTACGGACCCTGCGATCAGGACCCTTCACACAGGCTGCTGGCACTCCAGCCTTCCTTGGTCACTTGTCTTGAGCCCCATGACTTCTTCTCCTTGAGCTCTCTCTCTCCCTGCTTTCTTCCCGCGTCTACTTGGCTGCCCTCTGCCCTCTTGGCTTTGTTTTCCGCTCCAGCTGCTCTGGCTCTTTCTCTGGCTGAGCCTGACCGCACACAGCCAGCCCACACCCTGATCCTTCTGTCCCTGGCAGCTTTGGACAAAACTCCCGCTTGACCAAACTCCAACCCCCAGTGCCCACATGGCCCCTAAGGCAGGATTCCTCCAGTGCTTTTCACATGGCTGAGCAGGTAAATCGTGTGGTGGGTTATACAGCTCTAGCTCCAGAGTGGGAGACGGGGGTTAGAAAGCCTTTGGTATCAGACTTGGGCTGATCTCCCAGCCTCACCTGTCACCCACTCCTTGGTTCCCCCACAACTCCTATTCTCCCTTGTCTGAGGGACTTCACACATGAGATTCCCCCTTCCTGGGAGACTCCTCACCCCCACCCTCCACCACTGACTCCAGCTCATTCTTTGGGCTTCAGTTTGACGTCACCCCCCTGGGGATCCCGCATTGCTGTGTCCCCCAACCCTGGCCTGAATCACGTAGGTGCCGTTTCTTCCTTCTCCTTTGTCATCCAGCACCTCTCCATCACCTCCATGAGGGCTGTGTGCCTCACTACGCAGCACAGTTTAAACTCCTGTACAAGAATTAGCTCAACTGATTCTCCCTGCCAACCCTGAGACAGATACCTTTTTTTTTTTTAATTTTTAACATTCTTAATATACTTGTCAGAGGTTATTTTCCATTTACATTTTCCACAAGCTATTGGCTGTATTCCCCACACGGTACAGTAAGTACAGCCTTGTGGTCTATCCGACACCCAACAGTTGGGAAATTCTACCCCTTCCAACCACGGGTGACCACTAGTTTCTTCTCTATATCTGAGTCTGCTTCTTGTTTATTTATTTATTTTTAACTATTTAGGTCTCTGTTTCACAGATGAGAGAAATTAAAGAATATGTATAAGGCTACACCGGCAATTAGGTGCCGTCAGGGGTCGAACCCAGGCCGTCTTGCTCTGGAGCCTCTTGCTGTCGTTATTCATACCTTCCTCCTCTGTGTCGTGTTTCTCACACCACATGGCACTGTCTGATCACCCCTGTTTTATTCACAGCTGCATCCTAGCATGAAGCGCATATCCTGACAAAAAATAAGCTCAATTAACACTTTTTTGTGCAATGCATGCCTGAATTCTGCTTCTTAATATTGTGTGTCTCCCAAATTCAAATAACACATTCCTGATTCTTGATCTGATGAGATCAAATGTGACAGGAAAACAAGGACGACCAGCAGACGGGTGTGTGGTCTTTGGTCCCTTAACGATCTCTATGTTAATCAATTTTACTTGATAGGAACAATTGAAGCCAAAAGGAAAGGGCTGTCTATCTCTGCCCCACATTTTACACAGTCCGATGGAGGCAGAGCATTTAGGTGACTGGTCCAAGGTCACGCATGGAGCCGGTGACAAACAGGAAGCCAGGTTGGCTGACCTCCAGTCCTGTGTCCTTTCTCTGCACCTGGTCAAACAGAAACGCCTGTCACATGAGGGCATCAGGTAAAACAAACACCAAGCCTGCAACTGGCTTGATTCTGACTGCAAACGGCACAAAGCTCCAGCACTCCCTGGGACGGTGATCAGCCCAGAGTCAACACAGGGCATCTGATAGGGAGGCACAGTTGGCCCAGAAAAGGCTCAAACTCTGCAAAGCTCTAGGCATGTTTTGCCTCCAGCTTGGTCTATTGCTGTGCGACCCTGAGTGCGTTCCTTTACTTCTCTGGTTTCCAGTCCCTTCTGTAGAACTGAATGTTTGCAACCCCCCTCGAATTCCATGTTGGAGCCCTAACCCAGAATGTGATGATATGTGGAGTAGGCCTTGGGAGGTAATTAGGTTCATGAGGTCATGAGCTAGGGGACCCATCACTGGATTGGTATCCTTGTAAAAAAACAAAAACAAAAATAGCATCTATAAGCCAGGAAGTGGCCGCTCACCAGGAACAGAAACCGCCCCTTGATTTTGGACTTCCAGCCTCTAGAACTGTGAGAATGAATGTCTGTGGCTTAAGACCCTCGGTCTCTGGGATTTTCTGACAACAGCCCCAGCTGATTAAGATGAAGGGTTTTATGAGCTTGATCTTGAAAGCTCCTTCTGGCTCTGCGGTTCTAACATTCTTTCTCAAGGTCCCCTCTGCTGCTGGCTGAGTTCCCTCCTGCTACTCTGCTGTCCACCAGCCACTCCTCCTCTCTCGAAGGCTTTCTCCAGCCCCTCATCATTAATCAGAATCATCTGCCAATGCAGAGGTTGAGAGCATATCTCAGCTTACAGGTGTCTGAAGAAGAAGCAGTGCCTTTGGGTCAAATCCAGATACTTCTCTTTAATTTATGTGACCTTGAGCAGGTTCTTCTCTTGGCCTCCATCTGCAAAGTTCATTTAATAATACTTACAGGGCAAAGGTCGCTGGAATTATTAAGTGGAATTAAACATGTCCAGTACCCAAATATTACCATGTGTTTCCTAGCAGTTTGGGGCTTCCCTCATAGCTCAGTCGGTAAAAAATCTGCGTGCCATGCAGGAGACCCAGGTTCGATTCCTGGGTTGGGAAGATCCCCTGGAGAAGGGTATCGCAACCCACTCCAGTATTCTTGCCTGGAGAATCCCATGGACAGAGGAGCCTGGCAGGCTACAGTCCATGGGGTTGCAAGAGTTGGACATGACTGAGTGACTAAAGAAAGAGAGAGAGTGCCCATGTAGACGGGTGTCTGAAGCATTTTTCTGGAAAAAATTCTACAGTAAATAATTTGCCTTTACAGGGGACTATGGTCTCTCAGCTTTTCATTGTAGGGTGAATATGACCATGGACAGTATGTAACAAATGGGCATGGCTATGTTTCAATAAAACTTTATTTATAAAAGCAGGTTGCAGACTGGATTTGCATCCCTGCCCAGCAGCTGCATGTTTTTCTGTTCTATAGATTAGATTATGATTCTCATTACTTTTTCATTGAAACACACTTTAGGCTGTTTTACACTGGGTCTCTGTCTTTCTCCTCCCCTTCTGGCCTCGCCTTCTTTCTCAGATTATAGGCACCTTGACAGCAAGACGAGATGTTCTCATTGATGTCTCTTCACCAAGATTTTCAAGCACAAGCACTCTTAGAAGTGCTGCGTTGTTGAAATGGAATGAAAAGGAATCCCCACTCTGATTCCAGGCCCAGAGTCCAGCATCTGAAGGCCCCCAAACACAACTGGAGAAGACATCCTTTCTCAGGACCTATGGGGCCTGAAGACGGGGTGGACTTTGCTTTCCAAAGAGATGCTGTGCTTTGAGTTCAGTGACTCACCCCAGCTGCATGCTGGCGAAGTGGCCAGCAGTGGAGTGGGCGTGGAGGCCCTGGCAGAGGTTTCCTGTCCCCCCAGCCTCACCTTGGGCTCTGCTGATAGGGAACCTGTTGTTCCTCGTCCATTGTGTGGTGCTGAGGGTGATGGGCAGGGTGGGAAGCAGCTACTTATTTCAGGGAGCTCAGCTCAGTGAAAACAGATAAAGGGTCAGGAGGGGAGGAAGTGGGTACTTGCCACACTAACGCACCAGCTCGGAAATTAAAGTGACCTGTCGGGTGAGTGTCCTCAAAGCAAGGATGACATTTGCTGAGAGTCTGTCTGGGCTTGGAGTGGGAACCGGGCTCTGAGATGCTCGTCACTGGAACATGCAGAGATTAAGTAGCCCATCTGGCAGTTATTCTGCCCGTCTCAGGGTCCTGGCCGGCGGCCAGGCAGGAACAAACCACGCGCTTTTCCTTTAATCCTAGTGCAGCTCCAACAGCACCCGCAGGCCCCAGCTCCGCGGGATTAGTCAGGGCCACCCTGCTTGGCTCTGCAGTAGGGAAGCCCCTACAATGCCCCTGGCTGCCCCCAGGGCCCGCGACACGGCCAGACACCAGGAGGGGCCGGGGCGAGCGTGGTGACGGGAGGCCCTGGCTTTCAGCGTCACGGGCTTAGGTTGACTCCTGGCTCTGCGGAGACAAGAGGAAGAACTTCATCCTCCTTCAGGGGAAAGATGGTTTCTGGGGACTGACTTTTGGGCTCCACAGTTTAACTGTGTCACCCGCTCTGTGAGTTGGGCACTTTGCTTACGTTCTGGGTCTCGGTTTCCTCCCGGTGTGAAACGGGAGCAGTATGGTGCCTCCTCCAAGGGCTGTTGTGAGCATCACACGAGCCCGTGAACATACACACACACCCCACAGATATATACATACACACCAGACATCACACACACCACACCACACACACATGTCACACACACCACACATACACACACACACCACATCACACACATATACAAGACACACACACACACCCCCCCACACATATCACATATACCACACACACCACGCACACACCACACCACACACACACAACACACATACCATATACACAACAAACACACACACCACACATGCAACATACAACACACACACAACACATCACACACACACTACATCACACACACAACACACTACACACACCACACATGCAACACACAATACACACACACCACACACACAACACACCACACATGCAACACACAATACACACACACCACATCTCACACCACACAATACACACACACCACATCTCACATACACACAACACATCACACATACCACACACAACACACACACATAGCACATCACACACATACACAATACACACACACCCAGCACACAACATATCACATACACTGCACACACAACACATCACACACACAACACACATACCATACACACAACGCACCACACACACAACACATGCAGCATGACTCAGTGGTAAAGAATCCGCCTGCCAATGTGGGAGACGCAGGTTTGATCCCTGTGCTGGGAAGATCCCCAGAGAAGGAAATGGCAACCCACTCCAGTATTCTTGCCTGGGAAATTCCCTGGACAGAAGAGAATGTCCAGGGGGTGTCACAAGTCGGACAGGACTTAGTGACTAAACAATGAGAACAAATGACTGGAGAGTATTTCCTCACCCATAAAGGGGAATAATGACAACCGCTTCTCAGGGTCCCTGTTAGATGAAATCATGAAGGTGAAGCCCCATCCCTGGTGCATAGGAGGTCATCAGTGAACGTCGGTCACTCTGTGGCTCCCATCACTGCAGATTCATTGTGTGACTTTAAGTTAATCATCAAGAATCTCAGATTGTAGACCAGCTCTGCCAACAATTAGCTGTGTGGCCTCAGGCTGGCTACTGGCCCTCTCTGTCCTTAGATGTCTTTACTCTAAGATGAGTGAGTCAGACTAGATTTTTTCTTTCTGCTTTAATATTTCAGCTTTTGTGGAAGGTTGGGGAAACAGCATGGATGATGGCTTTGTAGAGATTTGCCTTTCACACTAGTTTGACGTAGACGGGAGAGGGTCACAGGCAGAATGTTCCAGCATGTGACAACCGGTGACACATGACAAGGCAGGGGCCCCCTGTGCAACCCACTAAGATTTCTTTCTTCCAAAGAAGAGAGTGGCTTCCTTCCCCCTTAGTGGCCCTTGGACTCATCATCACCATCACCACCAGTATCACAATTATATTAAAGAGGTATTAATTGCTTCACACATATTAATTCATTTGACCCTCACAATAATGAGATGCCATTATTAGCCTCGTGTTGCAGATGAGGAAACAGGACACAGAGAAAGTAACATAGCCAGAGTAACACACATACTAAGTGGAAACGGGCTTTGACCATCATGGTTAGGGTTCTGAGGCTGCCTCTTGGCTGCAGGACTTACCTGGCGAGCCAGGTAAACGATCAGACTCCTGGCTGCAGAATATCCAGTGAAGCGGGGCAAGCCGGGTAAGTTCACCCAGTATCAAGTGAACTGGGCCAGGGGCAGATGGACTGAGTTCATCAGGGCCCATCTCACCCCTGCTGGAGATTGAGGGCAGATGGCACGTCTTCTCTGGGTCACGGCTGCCCAGCTTCTGAGGGTTGATTAAGAACGCTGCCTTCAGCTAGTCCTGGGAGAGGGGGCAGGGGGTGTCCTGTTGAAAGGGCACACTCAGTTCTTACCAGCCTCCTTGCTAGAATCCTCATGAAGGCAATGACATGCGTTACTATCGACACAGGATCATGTGTGGGCCTGAAAGGGCAGGTCATTGCCAAGGAAAGATGCTGAGGCATCTTAAGTGCAAGAAGACCTGAAACAGAGAATCAGAGATCCCACAGACCTTCCATATTGCTTGGCTCTGTGTCCTAAGAAACACTACGTATTAATGTGACATAAACCTCTGTGTGCTTTGGTTACTCAGCCTCTTTGGACAGGTCCAAGGTAACCTCCCAGAGCTCTCTGGAGAAGACAAGCAAGAGTGCACTCATGTGATGTTCAGAGAATATCCAGAATGTGACCCCACTGCTTCCACACCGGCTCCAAACCCCTTGGAAGCTGCTACCATGTCATTAAGACAATTCACCAAGCATTTAACCTTTGGCTGGATGCAGTGCTTCCATTTTACAGATGAGGAAGCTGAGGTTCAGGCTTAAGTCAATTGATCACAAGCACACAGGTTGTGGCAGGGCTGGGATGTGCACTCTGAACTGCTCTGATCCCACGGAGGAGGATCTCACCCCTTAGCTGAACGCACAAGGTACTTGCAGTCTTATCCCATCATCCCTGCTCACTTGTGTCGAGCACGGCCGCCAGAAGTTCTTGCTGCTCCCAGACCCTCTGCTAACCCTAACCCATCTTGCTTCGGCCCATGCATCTGACAGGATTTCCCCTTCACACTTTTCTACTCATTTACTAACATCAGGCGTCATTGTCACAGGAGGTATTTTAAATTATTTGTTCACCAAATTCTGAACAGCTTCCAGGCTACTCTTTAATCCATCTTCATGCATTCAGTCTTTTCTTCACACTTCTGACCTATAGACCTTTCTAGAAGATACATCTGATCCCACCTTTAGTAGCTTCCTATGATTGTTGAACAGTTCCCTGGTTGCTCAGTGGTAAAGAATCCACCTGCAATGCAGGAGATGTGGGTTCGATTCTTGGGTTGGGAAGAGCCCCTGGAGAAGGAAATGGAAACCCACTCTGGTATTCTTGTCTGGAAAATCTCATAGCCAGAGGAGCCTAGAGGGGTGCAGTCTATGGCATTGCACAGAATCCGATGTGACTGAACAACTAAACCACCACCATTATTGGTGAGGTGCCTGGCAGACAAGACCAGTTCTGGCTGTTTCTTGCCTCCCCTTCTCTTGAATCCTGCCCCACCTGCTCCCCCACCCCACTCTGAACTTGGATTAGTTCCTTGGTGGGTGCTCCCTCTCTCACCTCCTCCCCTTCTGTCTCAGTCAGCTCAGGCTGCTGTAACAAAATGCCATAGACTGAAGGGCTTAAACAATGTATGTTTATTTTCTCTCAGTTCCCAAGGCAGGAAGTCCAAGATCAGGGTGTTAACATGGTTGGATGGTGGTTACAGCTTTCTTTCTGGTTGACAGATGGCCACCTTCTGGCTATATTCTGATATAGCAGAGAGGGAAAGCGGGAGAGAGAGAGCTGCAGTCTCTCTTCCCCTCCTTCAGTTCAGTTCAGTCACTCAGTCATGTCTGACCCTTTGTGACCCCATGAACTGCAGCACTCCAGGCCTCCCTGTCCATCACCAACTCCCAGAGCTTTCTCAAATTCATGTCCATCATGTCAGTGATGCCATCCAACCATCTCATCCTCTGTCATTCCCTTCTCCTCCTGCCTTCAATATTCCCCAGCATCAGGGTCTTTTCCAATGAAAAGAACTTTTCCAATTTCCAAAGGTCTTTTCAGTTCTTCGCATCAGGTGGCCAAAGTATTGGAGTTTCAGCCTCAGGATCAGTCCTTCCAATGAATATTCAGGACTGATTTCCTTTAAGATGGACTGGTTGGATCTCCTTGCAGTCCAAGGGACTCTCAAGAGTCTTCTCCAACATGGAGAAGACTAGTACCCTTGTAAGGAGGGGAAGAAGAGTTGGAGTCTTCTTCAACTCTTCTTCCCCTCCTTACAAGGGTACTAGTCTCTCTATAGAGCATATGATGTAAGCATTGGACCACAAAGAAGGCTAAGCACTGAGAATTGATACTTTTGAACTGTGGTGATGGAGAAGACTCTTCAGAGTCCCTTTGATAACAAGGAGATCAAACCAGCTGAAGCTCCAATACTTTGGCCACCTAATGTGAAAAGCTAACTCATTGGAAATGACTCTGATGTTTAGAACAATTGAGGGCAGGAGGAGAAGGGGGTGACAGAGGGTGAGATGGTTGGATGGCATTACTGACTCAATGAATATGTCTTTGAGCAAACTCTAGGAGATAGTGAAGGACAGGGAAGCCCGGCATGCTGCAGTCCATGGGGTCACAAAGAGTCAGACCTGACTTAGTGACTGAACAACAAACAACAGTCTCTCTATGGGGAAAGAGGGTGGTTTCCCCACCCTCAGGATTTTATCTAAAACCCTAATTACCCCACAAAGGCCCGACTTCTAAATACCATCACATTGCAGGTTAGAGTTTCAAGATAGGAACCTGGCTGGGGTGGGGTGGTGGTGATTTAAGCATTCAGTTCATAGCACCTTATCATATGGTCCTCTGTCTTCCTGGAAGCCTCTACTCTGCCATCTTCAATGAGGAATGTTTGTTTATTCTGGCAATCTGGGTTTAAATCATCTCTTCTAAACCAAGACAAGCGCTTTCCTGGTGGCTCAGTGGTAAAGAATCTGTCTTCCAATGCAGGAGACATGGGTTTGATCCCTGGGTCAAGAAGATCCCCTGGAGAAGAAAATAGCAACCTGCTCCAGTATTCTTGCCTGGGACCGAGGGGCCTGGTGGGCTATAGTCCATGGGGTCACAAAAGAGTTGGACGTGACTTAGAGACTAAAGAACAACAAACCAAGACAGATCTCTGGGTGTGTTCCTACAGCGCCCTTCAAAACCTCCTACCAACATACACACACACAATATGCTGTTTGTTAAGGTCTCTTTTCACTGAAAGACAGTGAGATTCACAAGGGCAGGTAGCCTGGCCACTACATGCAGAGATCCTGGTACCTAGCAGCTGCTCCATGGACACCAGTAAGATGGATGGGTGATTGAGTGCCGGGATTCACCAAGATCACATCCAGAGCCTTGGCATTCTAAATTCCCATCCCAGAACACTTCTCTGAGTTGATTTGGTCCTGGACCCTGCTGGCAGGCTCACTCCCTAGTCCAGATTATTTTCTTAGTGACTCTCACCTTTACCCCTTATTAAAGACCATAGGACATGGTGCTCCCTATCTTGTTTGAACCTTTCCATTATAATTCTGTTACACTTGTTATATTTTGTCTGCTACCCAAGTTGTGATTTTATCTTCTTTAATTTTTACATCAAAAAAGTCTTCAAATTTTGGACCATCTACAATTTGCATAGTTTTTGTTTTTTTCCCCTCCTCCCATTTCCTTAATTCAAGGCACTGACTTAAAAATACAGTTCAGTTGAAGCTCGTAGGCAATTATTGTCTGTTAGTTGTGATCAAGCATGGGCAAAGCATTGTCCCGGTCTCCAGGGAGTGTGCAGTCTTATATCTCTGAATTCTGTCTGACTCCAGGCTGTAAGGAGAATGTGTTGGGGCATTTCTTGGCTCTGGACATTACACAGATGCTAGTAACTTGTCTCCAGGAACTGACTGAGTGGCTTAAGACAACAGGCATTTATTCTCCTACAGTTCTGAAGGCTAGATATCTAAAGTCAAGGTGTCAGATTGCCCATATGTCTTCCAAAGGCTCTTGAGAATGTTCCTTCCTTGATTTCCTCTAGCTTCTCCAGGCAAAAATACTGGAGTGGGTAGCCATTCCCTTCTCCAGGGGATCTTCCCAACCCAGGGATGGAACCTGGGTCTCCTGCATTGCAGACAGATTCTTTACCATCTGAGTTACCAGGGAAGCTGAACTTATGGTAGCAGTCATCAATACTTGGTGTTCTTTGGCTTCTAGAAAGATCACTCCAATCTCTGTGTCCAACTTCACAAGGTATTCTCCTGTGAGTTTCTGTTTCTCTTAACATCACCAGTTATGCTGGATTAAGGGCCCACCTTAATCTACCATGACCTCATCTTAACTTGCTTACATCTGCAGAGACCCAGTTTTCAAAGGTCACATCCACATATACCAGGGCTTAGAACTCAAATACATATCTTTTGAGGGACACAAAGCAATCCATAACACTGGACCAGGCACTGTGCTAGAAGCAAGGACACAGAGATGAAGGATAATGGTTCTGCTTTGGAACCAACAGGATCTAAAGGGTTAGTGGGATGAGTCAGACAAATAAGCAGATAAAGAATGTATAATGCAATCAGTTCCAGAGTAGTTGCATTAGCAAAATGCATCTCTTTCCAGTAATCGGGTTGCTTCCCTTAATTTTAACATTTAACTTTATTTTCTTATTTTATTGATTCCTAAGGTTGGTTACACACTGGTGAACTGAAGTTATGATTCAAAATGGTGACAATTGCCACTCCTCGGCAAGGACCACTCCCCAGGGTCTCAGTTTCCTCATATGTGAAAGAATCAGTTGGACACACTATTGGTTCTTAACTCCAATAACCCACCAGAATCCCTTGGTGAGAATTCAAAAACCACTGTGACCTATATGGGAAAAGAATCTAAAAAAATGAGTAGATATATGTATGTGTAACTGAGTCACTTTCCTGTGCAGCAGGAAGTAATACAACATCGTAAATCAATTACTGTTGTTCAGTCTCCAAGTTTTGCCTGACTCTTTGCAACTCCATGGACTGCAGCACATCAGGCTTCCCTGTCCTTCACCCTCTCCTGGAGTTTGTTCAAACTCATATCCAATGAGCAGGTGACACCATCCAACCGTCTCATCCTCTTTCATCCCCTTCCCCTCCTGCCCTCAATCTTTCCCAGCATCAGGGTATTTTCCAGTGAGTCAGCTCTTCATGTCGGGTGGCCAAAGTATTGAAGCTTCAGTATCAGTCCTTCCGGTGAATATTCAGGTTAATTTCTTTTGGGATTGACTGGCTTGATCTCTTTGCTGTCCTAGGGACTCTCAAGGATCTGCTTCAGCAGCACAGCTTGAAAGCATCCATTCTTCAATGCTCAGCCTTCTTTATGGTCCAGCTCTCACATTTGTACATAACTACTGGAAAAACCATAGCTTTGACTATATGGACCTTTGCTGGTCAAGTGATGTCTCTGCTTTTCAATATGCTATCTAGGTTTGTCAACTATACGCTAATAAAAATTAAGCAAATTACTACTGACAGCTGGGTGCCCCTCAGGGATTCTGATTCCATTATTCTGCATTGGGGTTTGGACATGACTATTTTATAAAGACTTTCTAGATTATTCTAATAGGCAGCAGGCCAAGGACTAGAGGCCTTCAAGGTCATTTGGACCTACCTGCTCTGCAGGTCATGGGTTCTCATCAATTATGTGCTTTCCCTCCCAGGTTAAAGGTGCACCAGTGGCTTCTGCCAGAGCTGAGTCCAGGCAAGACTCCAGAGTGATTATCTTCCTATCTGTTAGCCAACTGCTACTCCTTCCGGCACTTTAACTCCCTGACTTCATAGCCTGAAAGCCTCTGAAGAAGCTGTCTACAATAAAATGCTCTGGGGCTGGGAGGGACCACCAGCCAGTACAGAAAAGAGATATCAGCACCTGTGAATTAGGTGTTAATTGTGTCCTGACAAAGCTGGCCCTGTGATGGGAGAATCTTCAGGGACCATGCATACTACTCAGGCCAGCAAGTCTCCTGCTTTCCTGGGCTCAGAAGTCCAGGTGGTAAAAGAGTTTGGGGAAAATAACCTGGTGGGAGGCCAGAAGCTGGAATGATAATTATAGGTGAACAGTTAGAAATGGCATGAGAATTTTAAAAGATTTTATCTTTTGTCTTTCTCATATCTATAATCCAGCTTGTTTCTAAGTAAGTCTTATTGGGTCTTCACCTGGGTTTAAATCCCCCTCCACCTTCCTTTAACTATGACCTTCAGTAAATTATGTAACCTCTCTGGGTTTGGGGCTTCCTGTGTGGATCAGCTGGTAAAGAATCCACCTCCAATGTGGGATACTTGGGTTCGATCCCTGGGTTGGGAAGATCCCCTGGAGAAGGGAAAGGCTGCCCGCTCCAGTATTCTAGCCTGGAGAATTCCATGGACTATATAGTCCATGGGGTCGCAAAGAGTGGGACATGATTGAGCGACTTTCACTTTCACTCTGGGTTTTAGTTTCTTCATTGTTTAAGCACAGCATCATTAGACTGTTGTGCTAAAGGTAAGGTTTACATGTGACACTGTATATAAATTTCTTAGTGTGATTCTAGCACACAGAGAAACATAATCAGTGTTTTCTATTACTGAGTTGTTCACCTAAATATTATTAGCTGTTGAGCCTTCTGATGAGAGCAGAAACTAAAGGGAATTAATTCCAAGTATATACCAGATGCTGGGTTAAAAAATTACATACATAGAATGTCATTTAATATTTATCATTGACATGTGATGTAGGCATCATTATTTCCACTTTACAGTGAAGAAACTGAGTCCCAGTGAGGTTAAAGGTCATACAAAGGCCACACAGTGGCCTGTGGGTGAAGAGAGAGGCATTCTGTCTTGCCTATTTTTGTAGCCTCCAAAACACTCAGCACAAATACTGGATATCTTTTAGATTTTGCAAAAATCAATGTCAAATGGATAAATTCAGTGAATGAATGGCGCACAAAACAACGCCCCCCATTCCTCTTACGACTAGCCCCTACGCCCTTCACATGCCCCACTTGCCTGTCCAGTCTTGTTTAATTCCACCTCTGCTTGAAACCAGTCCCATGGGAGCTGCCTGTCATTCCAGGCTGCCTCCCGTCTGGAAACCTTTATGTATTAGCTCCCTTCTACCTGGAAGGTGGCCTCCGCTCTAACCAGCTTCAAAACAGTAAGTATCCATCCTTTTACTTGTGGCTGAAAGCCCCCTAGGGAAGGTCATCTTGCCCCCTAGACACAATCACTTCCTCTAACCTTGGTTCACACAGCACGATTCTGTATTTTTGCTAATACTTAATTCTGTGTGCTTGTGTGAGTACTGAATTCGTGTTAGGCCTCCTGACTAGGCAGGAAGATCTCTCAGAGCAGGGAGGACTAGTTGGCTTGCTTGTGTGTTTTATATTCAGCTCTCTCCCCCCAGGACTCAGAGCAGTGCCTGCACAGAGCAGACTCTCCTAATGATATCACGACGTGGTAGGTAATTGAGTGCTATGAGTCATAAGATACAAACCAGACTCTAGTTTGTGCCCTTTTTTCTCTGCATCGTTTCATTCACTCGAAGTTATCTAGTCACTGATCAGAACAAGTCCGACCTTATCTCTCAGTGGCTTCACCTTTGCATCCCTTCGTTTCTGTCCACACTTGAACAAAGGCTACAGTGTTCAGACTGCTGACTAGCAGGTTTACAGGTGAAGCCTTTCATGTGGATCCAAAGCCCTGCAGAACCAACAGGTGATGGGGCCCTAAGGAGCTTGTTGTTTGCAGAGACGGGGATGGGCCTAGAGACTCATACAGAGTGAAGTAAGTCAGAAAGAGAAAAACAAGTTATCATACAAGAATGCATACATGTGGAATCTAGAAAAAATAGTATGGATGAACCTATTTGCAAAGCAGAGATAAAGACATGGGCGTAGAGAACAAGCATATGGACGTTAAGGGGAAAAAGGAGGGGTGGGGTAAACTGGGAGACTGGGATTGGCATGTACACACTACTATGTTGGGGCTTCCCAGGTGGCACCAGTGGTGAAGAGCTTGCCTGCAATGCAGGAGACAGAAGAGACGCGGGTTCAGGCTCTGGGTTGGCAAGATCCCCTGGAGGAGGGCATGGCAACCCACTCCAGTATTCTTGTGTGGAGAATCCCATGGACAGAGGAGCCTGGTGGGCTACAGTCCAAGGGCTGCAAAGAGCTGGACACGGCTGAAACAACTTAGTACACACTCACCCACTACTATGTTTAAAATAGATATCTAATGAGAACCTACGGTATAGGATGGGCTTTCCGGTGGCTCAGTGGTAAAGAATCCATCTGCCAATACAGGGCACATGGGTTCGATTCCTGGGTTGAGAAGATCCCGTGGAGAAAGAAATGGCAACCCATTCCAGTATTCTTCCCTGGGAAATCCCATGGACAGTGGAGCCCAGTGGGGCTACAGCCCACGGAGTCACGAAAGTCAAACATGACTTAGAGATTAAACAAAAACAACCAACAACAACTGTATGGCACGGGGGAGTCTGTCCTACAGTCTGTCTGTAGGATATATATTATGTTAACCTGAAAAATGCATTCCAGTAGACAGCGCCTGCGTGCTAAGTCACTTCAGCCCTGTTTGGCTCTTTGCTATCCCATGGACTGTAACGCATCAGGCTCCTCTGTCCGTGGATTCTCAGGGCAAGAATACTGGAGTGGGTTGCCATGCCTTCCTCCAGGGAATCTTCCCGACCAAGGAGTTGAACCCGAGTCTCTCATACCTCCTGCAATGGCAGGTGGGTTCTTTCCCACTAGTGCTGGCTGGGACACACCCACTATACATTCAGTTCAGTTCAGTTCAGTTCAGTTGCTCAGTCGTCCAACTCTTTGCGACCCCATGAATCGCAGCACTCCAGGCCTCCCTGTCCATCACCAACTCCCAACTGAGTTCACTCAGACTCACGTCCATCGAATCAGTGATGCCATCCAGCCATCTCATCCTCTGTTGTCCCCTTCTCTTCTTGCCCCCAATCCCTCCCAGCATCAGAGTCTTTTCCAATGAGTCAACTCTTCGCATGAGGTGGTCAAAGTACTGGAGTTTCAGCTTTAGCATCGTTCCTTCCAAAGAAATCCCAGGGCTGATCTCCTTCAGAATGGACTGGTTGGATCTCCTTGCAGTCCAAGGGACTCTCAAGAGTCTTCTCCAACACCACAGTTCAAAAGCATCAATTCTTCGGCACTATACATTAAATGCAGACAAATACTGTTCGATTCCACTTACATGCACACACACATGAGGTATCTGAAATAGTCAAATTCATAGAGTCAGAAGCTACCAGGTAGACGCTGGGGACTGGGATTGGGGGTGGGGTAGGCGGGGGAATGGGGAGTTAGTGTTTAATGGGGACAGAATTTCAGTTTAGGAAGGTGAAAAACTCGGGAGATGGATGATGGTGAGAGTTACACAACAATGTGGATGTGATTAGTGCTGCCGAACTGTACAGTTAAATCTGGTTAAAATAGTGTGTTTTATTATGTGTGACTTATACTACACACACACACACATTAAAGAAGACGAAGGAGACCTGGAGGAGCTAGAGCTCATGAAGGCTGGGCAGAGCTGGACTGTAGAGAAGGGAGGTGTTAGGGAAGGGCGATTTTGCATCACTGGTAGATTTTAAACTTGTCTTAGCTTAGTGGTTAGAAGGTTCTAGGTTCTGGAAGCTGATTTCTTGGGTTCAAACCCTACCTCTACTGCTTGTTGGAGAGTTCCCAGGAAAGCTCATGAGCCTCTCTGTGCATTAGTTTTTTCATCTATTGAATGGAGGTTAGGGATCAGTTCAGTTCAGTCACTCAGTCATGTCCAACTCTTGAGACCCCTTGGACTGTAGCACGCCAGGTTTCTCTGTCCATCACCAACTCCTGCAGCCTGCTCAAACTCATGTCCATGAAAACAGTGATGCCATCCAACCGTCTCATCCTCTGTCATGCCCTTCTCTTCCTGCCTTCAATCTTTCCCAGCATCAGGGTCTTTTCCAATGCATCAACTCTTAGCATCAGGTGGTCAAAGTATTGGAGCTTCAGCTTCAGCATCAGTCCTTCCAATGAATATTCAGGACTGACTTCCTTTAGGACTGACTGGTTTGATGTGCTTTGTAATACAGGGGACTCTCTAGAGTCTTCTCCAACAACATAGTTCAGAAGCATCTCCTATCTAATGGGGTTATTAATAAGAATTTTTTTGTTCAATTGCTAAGTCATGTCAGATCTCTGCAACCCCATGGACTGCTGCATGCCAGGCTTCCCTGTCTTCCACTATCTCATGGAGTTTGCTCAAACTCATGCCCATTGAGTCAGTGTTGTCATCGAACCATCATCCTCTGTTGCCCCCTTTTCCTTATGCTCTCAATCTTTCCCAGCATCAGGCTCTTTTCCAATGAGAAGTAAATACATGAAAAAGTGTACTGGGCTTAGAACAGAGCCTGGCACATAGGATGCACCAGGAATGGTGACTGGATACTAGTTGTCACTGTTCTTGGTGTTTTGAATCCATGTAGAGAAAAAATCCATTACTATATCACTCCTGACCTCCTCTCCTGGAGGAGAGGACTAACTCAGTTCACTGGAGAGTTTAGGAGGAGAAACTGGTCCTGTGGAGAAGTAGCTTTCTCTTAGGGGGTTCCTGGGGACACATGTTAAACCCAGCTCCTCCAGAATCAGACTTGCCCTTCCTTGGAGCTGCGTGGCAGGTGAAAAATTCTGACCAGTTCTGGAATTCAGAATTAGGAGACTGGAATGTCTGTGGCTATAAAAGCCAATTCTCTAATATCAGCTTAAGAGTGGTCGAACTTTGACCCCATCTGCTTGCCTCCTTTCTTCTATTTCTCCACTGATTTGGAACTTAAATAAAAAAGAGGATAGCTATTTACTGGTTGCTCTTAAAGACCCTCATGCAGAGGCTGAAGCTCCAATACTTTGGCTACCTGATGTGAAGAGTCAAGTCATTGAAAAACCCCTGATGCTGGGAAAGACTGAAGTCAAAAAGAGAAAGGGCAAGAGAGGATGTGATGGTTAGATAGTATCACCGACTCAATGGACATGAGTTTGAGCAAACCCTGGGAGACAGTGGAGGACAGAGGAGCTTGACGTGCTACAGTCCATGGGGTCACAAAGAGTCAGACACGACTTAGTGACTGAACAGTAACAACCGAAGATCCTCAATAGGATCAATTTAAATTGAGTAGAAAAGCATAAGATAATGAATGGCAGGGGTCTTAGTAACCCAAGAGCAGAAGGTTCACACTGAGAAGCTGGGTGACCCCAAACAAAAAGTCAGGGCCCTGGGACTTCCCTGGTGATCAGTCCAGTGGCTGAGATTCCTTGCTTCCACTGCAGGGGATGAGAGTTTGATCTCTGGTGGGAGAATTAGGATCCTGCATGCTGTGTGGAGGGGCCAAATACCCCCCTGCAAAAGTCAGCATCCCTTTGGGGTGGTCAATGGGAACAGCAAATCAGTTTAGCCTACATGGTCAATGGGTTTGATTTCTTCAGTTTCAGAGAACGTAGAGTAAGCTAATTCCTAGCCTAGCAGCCAGGGGTGCTGAAGATATTGAAACTCAAAGTGTCATGGCATCTATTTCTAGCTGTAGACAATGAGTTGTGAGTTCAGACTCCCAGCAGTGACTCAGATCAATGTGTATAATGTGTGTGGAACCCACAGGTGTGGCATGATACACAAAGAGAGGACTCAGGACACAGTGTGCCGAGATCAGATACGGTCAGTGGGCTGCAGGGCTGTGCAAACAGAGCACACATACTCAGGCTGAGGGATAATTATGGGCGGCTATTTGTTGACCATTGCGTGGAGCACGCTATCTAACCCAATTATTTAAGATGACTTGCAAACCAAACTAGGAGCAAACATACAGGCAAAAGCTGAGCCTTGAAACTTGGAAAGGACACCGCAGTCACATGACCACAGCAGTAGGAGGACTCAGAAAGGGAGCAGCAGAACTCGGTCAGTACGACATGGAGGAGCAGTTCACCCCAAACCAGAGCAGTACTCTTTTCTTTGTCATACCTGGCTAGATAGGTATCTAGAAGTAAATCAGAAATAAATGTTAGACCACATTATAGGTCAACAGTTCGTGCATGCATGCTAAGTCGCTACAATTGTTTCCAACTCTTTGTGACCCTATGGGCCATAGCCTGCCAGGCTCCTCTGCCCATGGGATTCTGCAGGCAACTGGCACAGGTTTCCAATTCCTCCTTTAGGGATCTTCCTGACCCAGGGATTGAATCTACATTTCTTATGTTTTGTGCATTGGCAGGCATGTTCTTTACCGCTAATGCTGCCTGGGAAGCCCCATAAGTCGTTGGTGTGTGTGTGAATGCTAAGTCGCTTCAGTCGTATGCAATCCTTTGCAATCCTATGGTTCAGTTCAGTTCACTTCAGTCCCTCAGTTGTGTCCGACTATTTGCGACCCCACGAATCGCAGCACACCAGGCCTCCCTGTCCATCACCAACTCCCGGAGTTCACTCAAACTCACGTCCATCAAGTCGGTGATGCCATCCAGCCATCTCATCCTCTCATCCTCTGTCGTCCCCTTTTCCTCCTGCCCCCAATCCCTCCCAGCATCAGTCTTTTCCAATGAGTCAACTCTTCACATGAGGTGGCCAAAGTATTGGAGTTTCAGCTTTAACATCAGTCCTTCCAGTGAGCACCGAGGACTGATCTCCTTCAGAATGGACTGGTTGGATCTCCTTGCAGTCCAAGGGACTCTCAAGAGGCTTATCCAACACCACAGTTCAAAAGCAACAATTCTTCGGCGCTCAGCCTTCTTCACAGTCCAACTCTCACATCCATACATGACCCCTGGAAAAACCATAGCCTTGACTAGACGGACTTTTGTTGGCAAAGTAATGTCTCTGCTTTTCAATATGCTATCTAGGTTGGTCATAACTTTCCTTCCAAGGAGTAAGTGTCTTTTAATTTCAAGGCTACAATTACCATCTGCAGTGATTTTGGAGCCCCAAAACATTAAGTCTGACACTGTTTACACTGTTTCCCATCTATTTCCCATGAAGTGATGGGACCAGATGCCATGATCTTCGTTTTCTGAATGTTGAGCTTTAAGCCAACTTTTTCACTCTCCTCTTTCACTTTCATCAAGAGGCTTTTTAGTTCCTCTTCACTTTCTGCCATAAGGGTGATGTCATCTGCGTATCTGAGGTTATTGATAGTTTTCCCGGCAATCTTGATTCCAGCCTGTGCTTCTTCCAGCCCAGCGTTTCTCATGATGTACTCTGCATAGAAGTTAAATGAAGCAGGGTGACAATATACAGCCTTGATGTATTCCTTTTCCTATTGGGAACCAGTCTATTGTTCCATGTCCAGTTCTAAGTGTTTCTTCCTGACCTGCATATAGGTTTCTCAAGAGGTAGATCAGGTGGTCTGGTATTCCCATCTCTTTCAGAATTTTCCACAGTTTCTTGTGATCCACACAGTCAAAGGCTTTGGCATAGTCAATAAAGCAGAAATAGATGTTTTGCTGGAACTTAAGAGATGACTATAAATCCACTACAAAGTGCAAATAAGAAAATCAATCTTTCTGCACAATGAATATAGACAACAGGATCACCAAACACCAGACATCTGACTTGCATCTTCCTTGCACACTTAAATCCAATTTTTTTTTGATGGAAAATTCTCCCAGAACTGACACAAGTAGCAGGAATAGCACACCGAATATATTTCCTCTTAGTCTCTTGTTTGCCTCAACTGGCCCTTAAGGAAGCTTTGCACCATTGTAATGGCAAGAATTGAGTTTAAATTTTGCCTCCAATGAGGCTTATATTTGCCTCCAGGAGATCGTGAGGACAGAGGAGCTTGGCATACCGCAGCCCATGGGTCACAAGGAGTTGAAGATGACAGTGACTAAACGATAAGGAAAAATGTTGTAAGTCTTTCTGAACCCTGGGTTCCTCACCTGGAAAGTGGGGAACATGCTATCTCCCCTGATTAAGGTTGCTACAAGATTAAACAGAAGAAAATGGACTAGTTCGTCAACAAAGTCAGTTTTCTTCTCAGGATAAAGGAGACTAGATTGAACATTCTAGGCTGCCTGTTGAAAGAGAATCTTGTGGAAGAATGGTAGTTTTCATGTGCAGTTTTTGCCCAGTTTTCACATGTAGAAAAATACTGCAAAAACTTTGTGGTGTTAAAGTGAAGGAAATACATGAAACATTCATCTTTCAGTTCGGATCTGACATGTTGAAATCTGCCTGGAGCAAAATTTTGTGGCTAAACTACAGACCCAGAAGATAACAGTCTAAGTTAGAAGTTCTGCACCAAACTTTGTATCACAGCCCTATTGAAAAGAATGTTTTAAGTCTACCATTGAGTGGTATTTGAGCTGATAAAGGTTTTGCAGAAGTAGGAAAGAAGAAAGCAGGTAGCAAGATTTGTGTTGTTCTGTTTTTGTAGTTTTCCAGCTGGTGAAAACTAGAAGTGATTTCTCACAGACCATGTATTAGGATGTGTTGGGTGGACCTCAATTCCACAACAGTATCCGAGGCCCCTCCACACAGAGGCCCTCTGCTCACACAGTTGTTGCGCCTTTAGCAGGGATCCTGTCCTGAACGTTTTGCATCAGAAGGAGACCTCTATGAAAATGTACTTACTCCAACATACCTCGTGGAAGGGGCTGTGGTCTGACCCAGAGTATTCCTTGGACACCCACCATGGAAAATCTGGGGCCTATGAGTTTTTCATGAGTTTAAGTATGAATGTCTGATATCTGAAAATAAACAGAAGTTCCAAAGGGTGAGAAGAAAGCTTCAAAAGGAAAAACTAATATATGCTAGGTTAAAAATTTATAAAACTGGGAGGAGCCAAGATGGCGGAGGAGTAGGACGGGAGAACACTTTCTCCCCACAAATTCATCAAAAGAGCATTTAAACGTCGAGTAAATTCCACAAAACAACTTCTGAATGCCGGCAGAGGACATCAGGCACCCAGAAAAGCAACCCAACTCTTCGAAAGGAGGTAGGAAAAAAATATTAAAAACAAAAAAAAAAGAGACAAAGAGGAGGGACGGAGTTCCGTCCCGGAAGGGAATCTTAAAAAGAGAGAAGTTTCCAAACATCAGGAAACCTTCTCACTGCCGAATCTGTGCCGAGCTTTGGAAGCACAGAGGGCAACATAACAGGGAGAAAAAATAAATAAACAATTTAAAACTCGCAGATTGCGAGCCCTACGGTAACTCCCCCAGCAGAGAAGCAGCGCAGACGCCTGCATCCGCCATTAGCAAACCGGGGCTGGGCAGGGAGGTGCGGCGTGGGCTGCATCGCTGAGAGTAAGAATCTGGCCTGAATACCCTGAGCGCTATCTGAGCGAAATAATTTGGGCTAGCAAACCAGACTGTGGGATACCTACCACGCGAAAAGCCAGCCCTAACCTAAGACCGCCAGGCCCGCCGCGCACGGAACAAAGGACTGAACAGAGATAGCCGGCTGCAGACCTTCCTCCGGTGACAGGCAGCCAGAGCCGGAAGGGGGCAATCGCAGCCCCAGAGAGACATTATCTATAAAATTGTAAGCAGGCTTCTTTGCTAACTAAAACTTCTTGGGGGTCTGGACGGTCAACATCTGCCTGAGAAGGTGCACCGGTTTTACATCCAGATAACCGAGTGGCGGGAGGCAATAAGTCGCAGCATTGGCGCCGCCTGGGAAGAGCAAATTGGTGCTCGGACCTGGGAAGAGCACAAAACGCAGGCCCAACTGAGTCTGCGCCTGAGGACTACCCGAGTGCCTGAACCTGAGCGGCTTGGACCTGGGAGGTGCATGCAGCCCAGGACCAGCCTCGGATTGTTCCCGGCGGAACAACCTAGAGTCCGAGCAGTGTGGACAGGGAGGCTAAACGCGCCGTGAGCGGGGCAGACCCAGGGTGGCTGAGGCACTGCGAGCCCACGCCAGTGTTATTTGTTTGCAGCATCCTCCCCTCCCATCCCCACAGCGCGACTGAACAAGTAAGCCTAAAAAAAAAAAAAAGTGTCCTCCACCGTGCCCTTTGAGTCAGGGCGAAACCAGATACTGAAGAGACTAGCAAACAGAAGAAGATATAACAGAGGGAAACGCCTTGGAAGCTACAGGCAATAGATCAAAACCCTGTGGTTACTACGGACTACATAGGAAGGGGCCTATAGATCTTGAGAAATATAAATCTGACCAAGGAACTAGCCAAAATGAACTGAACCCACAACACCCACAAAAAAAAAAAAAAAAAAAAGTCCTAGATATATTTTTATTATTTTTACGATCATTCTTTCTTTTTTTTTAATTAAAAAAATTTTTTAAGTCCTCTATTGTTCCTTTAATTTTCACTTTTATAACCTATTACTTTGCAAAAAAAAAAAAAAAAAAAAAAAAAAAAAAAGACCCTATTTTTTTCTTCTTCAGCAAACTTCATATATATATATTTTATAATTTTTTGACCTTGGTTTTTTTTTGTTGTTGTTGTTTTTGTTTTTTTCTTCTTTTCTTTAACATTGTATTTTTGAAATTCCAAACTCTACTCTAGATTTTTAATTTTCGCTTTTTGGTATATGTTATCAATTTTGTACCTATAGTTTTTTTATATAATTTCTGTGACTTTTTTTTTTTCTTCTCTGTTTCTTTCTCTTCTTTTTTATATAACATTGTATATATGAAATTCCAAACTTTACTCTAGATTTTTAATTTATGCTTTTTGGTATTTGATATCAATTTTGTACCTGTATTTTCTTTATAATTTTTGTGCATTGTTCGTATTTGTTTGTTTGTTTTCTCTCTTTATTTTTCTTCTTTTCTTTTTTTTTTTTTTTTTTTTTTTTTTTAACATTGTATTTTTGAAATTCCAAACTCTACTCTAGATTTTTAATTTTGCTTTCTGGTATTAGTTATCAATTTTGTACCTGTACTTTCTTTATCATTTTCATGACCTTGTTTGTTTTTGTTTGTCTCGTTTTTCTCTCTTTCTTTTTCCTTCTTCTTTTTTTCTTTAACATTGTATTTTTGAAATTCCAAACTCTACTCTACATTTTTAATTTTCGCTTTCTGGTATTAGTTATCAATTTTGTACCTGTACTTTCTTTATAATTTTCGCGACCTTGTTTGTTTTTGTTTGTTCGTTCTTTCTCTCTTTCTTTTCCTTCTTCTTTTCTTTAACGTCGTATTTTTGAAATTCCAAACTCTACTCTAGATTTTTAATTTTTGCTTTTATGTATTTGTTACCAATTTTGTACCTTTAAGGACCCAATCTTCAGGACCCATTTTTCACTAGGGAGTGAGATTACTGGCTTGACTGCTCTCTCTCCCTTTGGACCCTCCTTTTTCTCCACCAGGTCGCCTGTGTCTCCTCCCTAACCCCTCTCTACTCTACCCAACTCTGTGAATTTCTGTGTGTTCCAGACGGTGGAGAACACTTAGGGAACTGATTACTGGCTGGATCTGTCTCCCTCCTTTTCATTCCCCCCTTTTATCCTTCTGGCCACCTCTGTTACCTTCCTCCTTCTTCTCTTCTCTGTATAACCCGTGAACATCTCTGAGTGGTCCAGTTGTGGAGTGCACATAAGGAAGTGACTACTGGCTAGCCCACTCTCTCCACTATTGATTCACCTCATCTCATCTGGGTCACCTCTAACTCCCTCCTCCCTCTTCTCTTCTCCATGTAACCCTGTGAACCTCTCTGAGTGACCCTCACTGTAGAGAAACTTATCATCTTTAATGTAGATGTTTTATCAATGGTGTTGTATAGAAGGAGAAGTTTTGAAACTACTGTAAAAATAAGACCGATAATCGGAAGCAGGAGACTTAAGTCCAAACCCTGACTCCAGGGAACTCCTGACTCAAGGAACATTCATTGACAGGAGCTCATCAAATGCCTCCATACCGACACTGAAACCAAGCACCACACAAGGGCCAATAAGTTCCAGGGCAAGACATACCAAGCAAATTCTCCAGCAACAAAGGAACACAGCCCTGAGCTTTCAAGATACAGGCTGCCCAAAGTCACCCCAAAACTATAGACATCTCATAACTCATTACTGGACATTTCATTGCACTCCAGAGAGAAGAAATACAGCTCCACCCACCAGAACACCGACACAAGCTTCCCTAACCAGGAAACCTTGACAAGCCACCTGTACAAACCCACACACAGTGAGGAAACGCCACAATAAAGAGAACTCCACAAACTGCCAGAATACAGAAAGGACACCCCAAACTCAGCAATTTAAACAAGATGAAGAGACAGAGGAATACTCAGCAGATAAAGGAACAGGATAAATGCCCACCAAACCAAACAAAAGAGGAAGAGATAGGGAATCTACCTGATAAAGAATTCCGAATAATGATAGTGAAATTGATCCAAAATCTTGAAACTAAAATGGAATCACAGATAAATAGCCTGGAGACAAGGATTGAGAAGATGCAAGAAAGGTTTAACAAGGACCTAGAAGAAATAAAAAGAGTCAATATATAATGAATAATGCAATAAGTGAAATTAAAAACACTCTGGAGGCAACAAATAGTAGAATAACAGAGGCAGAAGACAGGATTAGTGAATTAGAAGATAGAATGGTAGAAATAAATGAATCAGAGAGGATAAAAGAAAAACGAATTAAAAGAAATGAGGACAATCTCAGAGACCTCCAGGACAATATTAAACGCTACAACATTCAATCATAGGGGTTCCAGAAGAAGAAGACAAAAAGAAAGACCATGAGAAAATACTTGAGGAGATAATAGTGGAAAACTTCCTAAAATGGGGAAGGAAATAATCACCCAAGTCCAAGAAACCCAGAGAGTACCAAACAGGATAAACCCAAGGAGAAACACCCCAACACACATATTAATCAAATTAACAAAGATCAAACACAAAGAACAAATATTAAAAGCAGCAAGGGAAAAACAACAAATAACACACAAGGGAATTCCAATAAGGATAACAGCTGATCTTTCAATAGAAACTCTTCAAGCCAGGAGGGAATGGCAAGACATACTTAAAATGATGAAAGAAAATAACCTACAGCCCAGATTATTGTACCCAGCAAGGATCTCATTCAAGTATGAAGGAGAAATCAAAAGCTTTTCAGACAAGCAAAAGCTGAGAGAATTCTGCACCACCAAACCAGCTCTCCAACAAATACTAAAGGATATTCTCTAGACAGGAAACACAAAAACGGTGTATAAACTCAACCCAAAACAATAAAGTAAATGGCAACGGAACATACTTATCAGTAATTACTTTAAATGTAAATGGGTTGAATGCCCCAACCAAAAGACAAAGACTGGCTGAATGGATACAAAAACAAGACCCCTACATATGTTGTCTACAAGAGACCCACCTCAAAACAGGGGACACATACAGACTGAAAGTGAAGGGCTGGAAAAGATTTTCCATGCAAATAGGGACCAAAAGAAAGCAGGAGTAGCAATACTCATATCAGATAAAATAGACTTTAAAACAAAGGCTGTGAAAAGAGACAAAGAAGGTCACTATAATGATCAAAGGATCAATCCAAGAAGAAGATATAACAATTATAAATATATATGCACCCAACACGGGAGCACCACAGTACGTAAGACAAATGCTAACAAGTATGAAAGGAGAAATTAACAATAACACAATAATAGTGGGAGACTTTAATACCCCACTTACACCTATGGATAGATCAACTAAACAGAAAATTAACAAGGAAACACAAACTTTAAACGATACAATAGACCAGTTAGACCTAATTGATATCTATAGGTCATTTCATCCCAAAACAATGAATTTCACCTTTTTCTCAAGCGCATGGAACCTTCTCCAGGATAGACCACATGCTGGGCCATAAAGCTAGCCTTGGTAAATTCAAAAAATAGAAATCATTCAAAGCATTTTTCTGACCACAATGCAGTAAGATTAGATCTCAATTACAGGAGAAAAACTATTAAAAATTCCAACATATGGAGGCTGAACAACACGCTGCTGAATAACCAACAAATCACAGAAGAAATCAAAAAGAAATCAAAATTTGCATAGAAACGAATGAAAATGAAAACACAACAACCCAAAACCTGTGGGACACGGTAAAAGCAGTCCTAAGGGGAAAGTTCATAGCAATACAGGCACACCTCAAGAAACAAGAAAAAGTCAAATAAATAACCTAACTCTACACCTAAAGCAACTAGAAAAGGAAGAAATGAAGAACCCCAGGGTTAGTAGAAGGAAAGAAATCTTAAAAATTAGAGCAGAAATAAATGCAAAAGAAACAAAAGAGACCATAGCAAAATCAACAAAACCAAAAGCTGGTTCTTTGAAAGGATAAATAAAATTGACAAACCATTAGCTAGACTCATCAAGAAACAAAGGAGAAAAATCAAATCAACAAAATTAGAAACGAAAATGGAGAGATCACAACAGACAACACAGAAATACAAAGGATCATAAGAGACTACTATCAACAATTATATGCCAATAAAATGGACAACGTGGAAGAAATGGACAAATTCTTAGAAAAGTAAAACTTTCCAAAACTGGACCAGGAAGAAATAGAAAATCTTAACAGACCCATCACAAGCATGGAAATTGAAACTGTAATCAAAAATCTTCCAGCAAACAAAAGCCCGGTCCAGACGGCTTCACATCTGAATTCTACCAAAAATTTAGAGAAGAGCTGACACCTATCCTGCTCAAACTCTTCCAGAAAATTGCAGAGGAAGGTAAACTTCCAAACTCATTCTATGAGGCCACCATCACCCTAATACCAAAACCTGACAAAGATCCCACAAAAAAAAAAACTACAGGCCAATATCACTGATGAACATAGATGCAAAAATCCTTAACAAAATTCTAGCAATCAGAATCCAACAACACATTAAAAAGATCATACACCATGATCAAGTGGGCTTTATCCCAGGGATGCAAGGATTCTTCAATATCCGCAAATCAATCAATGTAATACACCACATTAACAAATTGAAAAATAAAAACCATATGATTATCTCAATAGATGCAGAGAAAGCCTTTGACAAAATTCAACATCCATTTATGATAAAAACTCTCCAGAAAGCAGGAATAGAAGGAACATACCTCAACATAATAAAAGCTATATATGACAAACCCACAGCAAACATTATCCTCAATGGTGAAAAATTGAAAGCATTTCTCTCTAAAGTCAGGAACAAGACAAGGGTGCCCACTTTCACTATTACTATTCAACATAGTTTTGGAAGTTTTGGCCACAGCAATCAGAGCAGAAAAAGAAATAAAAGGAATCCAAATTGGAAAAGAAGAAATAAAACTCTCACTATTTGCAGATGACATGATCCTCTACATAGAAAACCCTAAAGAATCCACCAGAAAATTACTAGAAATAATCAATGACTACAGTAAAGTTGCAGGATATAAAATCAACACACAGAAATCCCTTTGCTTTCCTATACACTAATAATGAGAAAACAGAAAGAGAAATTAAGGAAACAATTCCATTCACCATTGCAACGGAAAGAATAAAATACTTAGGAATATATCTACCTAAAGAAACTAAAGACCTATATATAGAAAACTATAAAACACTGGTGAAAGAAATCAAAGAGGACACTAATAGATGGAGAAATATACCATGTTCATGGATTGGAAGAATCAATATAGTGAAAATGAGTATACTACCCAAAGCAATTTATAGATTCAACGCAATCCCTATCAAGCTACCAACAGTATTTTTTCACAGAGCTAGAACAAATAATTTCACAATTTGTATGGAAATACAAAAACCTCGAATAGCCAAAGCGATCTTGAGAAAGAAGAATGGAACTGGAGGAATCAACCTACCTGACTTCAGGCTCTACTACAAAGCCACAGTTATCAAGACAGTATGGTACTGGCACAAAGACAGAAATATTGATCAATGGAATAAAATAGAAAGCCCAGAGATAAATCCACGCACATATGGACACCTTATCTTCGACAAAGGAGGCAAGAATATACAATGGATTAAAGACAATCTCTTTAACAAGTGGTGCTGGGAAATCTGGTCAACCACTTGTAAAAGAATGAAACTGGACCACTTTCTAACACCATACACAAAAATAAACTCAAAATGGATTAAAGATCTAAATGTAAGACCAGAAACTATAAAACTCCTAGAGGAGAACATAGGCAAAACACTCTCCGACATACATCACAGCAGGATCCTCTATGACCCACCTCCCAGAATATTGGAAATAAAAGCAAAAAATAAACAAATGGGACCTAATTAACCTTAAAAGCTTCTGCACATCAAAGGAAACTATTAGCAAGGTGAAAAGACAGCCTTCAGAATGGGAGAAAATAATAGCAAATGAAGCAACCGACAAACAACTAATCTCAAAATATACAAGCAACTCCTACAGCTCAACTCCAGAAAATAAACGACCCAATCAAAAAATGGGCCAAAGAACTAAATAGACATTTCTCCAAAAAGACATACAGATGGCTAACAAACACATGAAAAGATGCTCAACATCACTCATTATCAGAGAAATGCAAATCAAAACCACTATGAGGTACCATTTCACACCAGTCAGAATGGCTGCGATCCAAAAGTCTACAAATAATAAATGCTGGAGAGGGTGTGGAGAAAAGGGACCCTCTTACACTGTTGGTGGGAATGCAAACTAGTACAGCCACTATGGAGAACAGTGTGAGATTCCTTAAAAAACTGGAAATAGAACTGCCTTATGATCCAGCAACCCCACTGCTGGGCATACACACTGAGGAAACCAGAAGGGAAAGAGACACGTGTACCCCAATGTTCATCGCAGCACTGTTTATAATAGCCAAGACATGGAAGCAACCTAGATGTCCATCAGCAGATGAATGGATAAGAAAGCTGTGGTACATATACACAATGGAGTATTACTCAGCCATTAAAAAGA
The DNA here is from genome assembly GCF_027580195.1 of Bos mutus. Taxonomy (NCBI): domain Eukaryota; kingdom Metazoa; phylum Chordata; class Mammalia; order Artiodactyla; family Bovidae; genus Bos; species Bos mutus. Next base: position 109,674,129 of record NC_091622.1, on the reverse strand, counting down.
ATACATTTGAATCAGTTCTAATGAGGTGGATGAAACTGGAGCCTATTATACAGAGTGAAGTAAGCCAGAAGGAAAAACATAAATACAGTATACTAACGCACATATATGGAATTTAGAAAGATGGTAACAATAACCCGTGTGTACGAGACAGCAAAAGAGACACTGATGTATAGAACAGTCTTATGGACTCTGTGGGAGAGGGAGAGGGTGGGAAGATTTGGGAGAATGGCAATGAAACATGTAAAATATCATGTAGGAAACGAGTTGCCAGTCCAGGTTCGATGCATGATGCTGGATGCTTGGGGCTGGTGCACTGGGACGGCCCAGAGAGATGGTATGGGGAGGGAGGAGGGAGGAGGGTTCGGGATGGGGAACACATGTATACCTGTGGCGGATTCATTTTGATGTTTGGCAAAACTAATACAATTATGTAAAGTTTAAAAATAAAATAAAATTAGAGAAAAAAATTATATTAAAAAAATAATAAAATAAAATAAAATTAAAAAAAAATTTATAAAACTTTATATTATGTCAGCTGATCTACTCAACATAGACAAACATATACACATGTATTTAATATATATGTAATTTATATTACATACACACACACACTTATCTATAGCTGTTGTTTCATTGCTAAATTGTGTCTAATTCTTTGCAATGCCATGGACTCTAATCCACCAGACTCCTCCATCCATGGGATTTCCCAGGCAAGAATACTGGAGTGGGTAGCTATTTCCTTTTCCAGGGAATCTTCCTGACCCAGGGATCGGACCCTCATCTCCTGCATTAGCAGGAGGATTCTTTTCAGCTGAGGCACCATATATAGAGCTTAAACCATAAGTGAAAGTCAAGGTTGCTCAATCTGTCTGACTCTGTGCAACCCCATGGACTATACACTTCATGCCCAGGCAAGAATACTGGAGTGGGTAGTCATTCCCTTTTCCAGGGGATCTTCCCAACCCATCGATCCCAGGTCTTCCACATTGCGGGTGGATTCTTTACCAGCTGAGCCATGAGGGAAGCTAAACCACATGGAAAAAGTCAATAATTTATAGCAAAACAAATTCAGGACTAGCTTTATAACCATTAGCAGTTTCCTAAATGGAACAATATAACTAGCATTGGCTATGGATGGATTTTATTTTGATAAAATATGCAGAAGTCCTCTGAAAACAAGACTATCTAGATCCTCCTAAGGTTTAAAAGCAGCCCTTGCTGTATGAACCCCAGAAGGCTAATGTTTCCCTTCATCCAGGGAAAGAGTCCAAAGAAGGTCAGGGTACAATTGCATGTTGAGTACAAAATAAGCCTGGTGACATGTCACAAATTTCATAACCAAGGAGAGTTCTGAAGCCATAGTCAAATTTATCCATGTATCTGGCAACTGGTCAGACACTTCTGATTTAATAGAACACAGCTCAACCCTTCATGCTGCTGGCGACACATGGCAGCTCTTAGGTTGGTAGTAAGCAGGACGGGGCAAGTGCAGAGTCATTTAACTGCCTTCCAAATGTTTTGGGATTCTCTTCTGCAAAGGAATTAATTCCCTCAGATTCAAGACAAATATCAGAGACCAATGGGACATTTGTTAATTTTTTAAACCTTACAATAAGACAGATAAATCTACTATGGTAGATCTTTTTAAAAGATTGATTTGGAGAAGCTTGGGAATAAATGAGTGAGTCTTTAGAAGAGAAAATATGGGGAGAGCAAAGGGATGAATCATGTCTGCCAGTCAGTCTGATTGTCTATGAAACAGACATTAGATGACCTTGCCTGGAAGTGATCAGGTCTGTGGTTATGGTTTTCAACATGGATGTGCTTAAGCCCTGGGCAAGCCTTGGGTAAGACTCAAAGCGTATGCTCTTGAGAGGAGCAGACCCAAAGGACACTTCTGCAGGCAAGCAACTTCCAAAGATCTCAGTAATTGTGAGTCTTGGAGTTACTTCTACCCGTCCAAGTACATCCCCTTGTTTTCCCATGTACAACTTTTAAATATGTGAAAGTAAAACAAGGGCTATTTTCTCAACTACCCCATTTTCCATAGTGTTAGATATCAAAACTAAATTTATGGTAAATAACTAGATGTTTTACTTTTAACCATCAATTACTGAATTATCAAGTGTGTGATTCTTCAACAAAACCAAGAGTCTTTTTCTTTAGCGTGTTTACAAATACTATGCACTATAAATGAAGAGAAGTGACATTTGTAGGTATTTTCTTTAACCATCTTTAGAGTGCAGTGGGCCTTCAGTGGGGCTAGGCTGGGAAGGTTCACATCCCCACGTCTGCCACTTAATGACTGTGTGTCTTTGGGCAAGTTATGTAAACTCTGTTCTTTCATTTATAACTCTGTGCAATGAGAAACATAAAACGAAAATCAGCCTCAAGGGGTTGCAATGAGGATTAAACAAAAAATAGAATAAAATTTGTGAAGTGCTTAGAACAATGCCTAGCACATGATAAACAATAGTAAATAAATGTTAGATGAGACTATTCTTTCTTGAAGCGAGTGCTTGCTATGAATCTAGCATTGTGCTAAGACAAGGGGTGGGGACAGTTTGGAAACCCATGATTGGGGCCATAACTAGGATCCCTCTTCACAGCCTGAGTTTGAAAACAATTGAGGAATAGTTGATGTCGAGCCAATGTCTTAGATTTGTTATTGATAAAGTCCATGTGAAAGAACCTGTCTTAGACTGGGATTGAAAATGGGCTGGCTAACTTTAAAAACCCTGTCTTAACCTTGACAGAGCATACCCTGGTAAAATTTGAGTTTACAGCTCAGATCTACTAATTTAGGTCCCTGCTTTCACTAGTCCAGATGGGGAAGGGATGAGAGAGACCAAATCCCCAGGGGTTTGTTATCTTTGTAGATTTAACTCCATCCAATGGACTGATGGAAATTCCCTGGTGGCTCAGTGGTAAAGAATCCGCCTGGAATGTAGGAGACTCGGGTTGGATCCCTGGGTCAGGAAGATTCCCTGGAGAAAGAAATGTCAGTCCACTTCAGTTTTCTTCCCTGGAGAATCTGGTGGACAGAGGAGATTTGTGGGCTCCAGTCCATGGGGTCACAAAGAATCAGACACAACTAAACAAGAGCAGCAACGATGAACCGGATGACAAATGCAAAGAGTAAGTGATTACACCTCAGAGAGAAGTAAGGATAGAGGGAGAGACTAGAACTTGGAGAAAAGATCTTCTTATCACTAAATAAGGTGAAACGGTCTCTGTTACATCATGTGAAATTAAGTAAAGACAGTCTGGCATACTACCCAGAAACCAATGAGGGGCATCTAATCACACCTCAGCTCTCTAATGAATTTGTATGACCACAGCCTCAAGTTTTCTTCAGAACGAGCCTATAAACCCAACAAAAAGAAAGAGAACTGTCATTCATCGATGCCACAATTTCTCAGGTGATGAGCTAGTGCTTTATATGCCTTCTCTTATGTTGTCTCACCTGCTCAAGGTCAAGGAAGTAGGAATTGGGAATATACTCCCATGTGACTTTAGGTCCAAGAGGGAGGGGAAGGTGATCATAGCAAAATCCCACCTGACCCAATAGAACTTTGAATTTGTGTACCTGTGTTCTCCAAGAAAGCTATCATAGTCAGCATTTGTTTGATGTTAAAAAAAAAGTAAAAGGTTTTACACAACTCCTTTAGATACATTAAATTCTTTGATCTTTAAGATAATCCTTTGAAAGAGACTCAATGGCTCAACGTATATTTTTTTGAGTGCTTATGCTGTGCAGGGCACAGGGCTTGAGCCCTGGGCTATAATGCCCAACAAATGCAAACACCATCCCTTACATCTGGAGAACTTTCAGCCTTGATGTGGAAGAGAGGTGGAATCTAGAGAGCTCCATCACTGTGATGAAGGTAAAAGAGCAGCTTGTGTGGATCTGTGAGGGTCAGTAAGAGTTGGGGAGAGGTGTGCATGCGTGTGTCATAAATTGCTTCAGTTGTGTCCAACTCTGTGTGACCCTATGGACTGTGTCCCACCAGGCTCCTCTGGCCATGGAACTCTCCAGGCAAGAATACTGGAGTGGGTTGTCGTGTCCTCCTCCAGGGAGTCTTCCCAACCCACGAATTGAACCCACATCTCTTAAGTCTCATGCATTGGCAGGCAGGTTCTTTACCACTGGTGCCACCTGGGAGAGGTGTAGTGCTTGCCAGAGCCTGTGGCTGAAGTCAGAGGTCATGGTTGAGGAAAGCCAGCAGGGCTGAAGTGCAAAAGAAAAAACCAGCAAGTAGGGTGACCATTCATCCCCCTTTACAGATGGAAAAGCAACCTCAGAGCGAGGTATGAGCCAGCAATATTGCTGTGAGGAAGTGGAGCGTTACCCAGAAGCATAGACTGAACTGAAACTCTGCCACCCTGATGTGTTCCCTCCATGCTAAAATCATCTTTAAAAAGAAGAAAGAACTGGCAGGGGCGCTGTTAGTTACCTTTTAATTTCAGAGGACAGGAAACCCACAGGTGGACTGACTACCTCATACTGTCAACAAAGGCACCAAAGCATGTTGTTGTTTGGTCCCTAAGTCACTCTTTCGTGACTCCATGGACTGTAGCCCGCCAGGCTCCTCTGTCCATGGGATTTCCCAGGCAAGAATGCTGGAGTGGGTTGCCCTTTCCTTCTCCAGGGCATCTTCCTGACTCAGGGATCGAACCTGCATCTCCTGCATTGGCAGGCAGATTCTTTACCACTAAGTCACCAGGGCAGCCCACGAGAAGTGTTTAGCTAGCACCAAACACTCCATCTACTCTGCACTCACAACAGGCACAATGGTGCCTTCCGAACTTCATGGCGCTGGATTTATCTTTGCAATTTCTTTTCCATTCTTTTTGTTGAGTAACTTCTTAGGACTTTTCAAAAACTGTGAGGAAACTTCATCTAATAGGGAAAATGAAGATTGTGTGTGGTGGAGAAGCCAGGACACACACACACACACACACACACACACACAGTAATCCCTTAATTTATCACTACTTTGTCCTGTGACTTGGAGGATGTTCTAATTGTTACTCCCACCCCTTTCTGTTGTTATTTTTGAGTTGCTAAGTCGTGTCCAACTCTTTGTGACCCCATGCCCTACAGCACACCAAGCTCCTCTGTCCTTCACTTTCTCCCAAAGTTTGCTCAGATTCATGCCCATTGAGTCGTGGTGCTTCAACAAATGGCTGAGAATCAGATGAAGCTGCAGCTTTGCTCCCTTCCTCGGTTCCAGCCACGCATACAGGCACATCTCTTTACTTGCATTGCTCAGGGTTTGTGCATGCTATATCACACCAGGCCCTGAGTCCCTCCTCCCTTCTCAGTTTTCTTTTTGATTTTTTCCTCCTCACTTTCTCTCTTTTATTTTTCAATGTCAGCCCCTCCTTAGGGGCTTCAACAAGCAGAAGGACTTCAAATCCTGGCTGTCTGAGGATACAAATCTTGCCTGGCATAGCTTGTCTATGCCACTTATCAGCTCTGTGACCTTGGGAAAATCACCTGTTCTTACTGAGTATTTATTTTATCACTGGGGTCTCACCATATCCCTTGGGCTTCCCTCATAGCTCAATTGATACAGAATCCCACCTGCAATGCCAGGAAACCCTGGTTTCATACCTGGGTCGGGAAGATCTGCTGGAGAAGGGAGAGGCTACCCACTCCAGTATTCTTGGGCTTTCCTTGTGGCTCAGCTGGTAAAGAATCTGCCTGCAATGCAGGAGACCTGGGTTCGATCCCTGGGTTGGGAAGATCCCCTGGAGAAGGGAAAGGCTACCCACCCCGTATTCTGGCCTGGAGAATCCCATGGACTGTATAGTGCATGGGGTTGCAAAGAGTTGGACATGACTGAGTGGCTTTCACTTTCACTATCACCTATCCCTCTGACATAGCAAAGTAGAGTAAAAAGTATTTTGTAAAGAATAAATGAGTTCAGACAGCACAGTGTATGCTCTATGGATGAAAGCTGCAGTTACAAAAGAATATGTCTGAATCTCACGTTCACGCTCTATAAACTGAAGATGTTAAACCAGATGATCTTAGTGCTTTCCAGGCCACAAGGTCTCTGATTCTTGGCCACTCCCCATCCCTTGGGCTCCCCTTTGATTTATGTCCCCTTCTGACTCCATCCCAGACCCTTCCAAATGTGACAGACTCAGTTTAGGGTATGGCAGGGACCTACTCAGTTTATAGAGTTGATGGGCTTTGGTAGTGCTTTCACAGGAGCAAGGCTGTAATGACCCATGCTGGGAAGAGAGCATGAACTCTTGAAACTGCAAGCGCTGAGTCCCAAAGGGAGAACATGTCTTTTTGAATCATTAAACTGGAGAGAGAGAGAGATAACCTTTCACGAGCTGGAGCATAGGAGAGGAGACTGCAGGAGACTTTGAAAGGATTGAACATCTCTGGGATTTTCTCCCAAATCCCTTCACTGACATGCTGGACTATTTTCAGCCTAGGATTCAGGTTTCACCAGCATCACTGAGGATTCCTTTGGGTTTTCTTGCATGCATGCATGCTAAGTCATTTCATTCATGTCCGACTCTTTGCGACCCCATGGACTGTAGCCTGCCAGGTTCCTCTGTCCATGAGACTCTCCAGGAAAGAATACTGGAATGGGTTGCCATGCCCTCCTCCAGGGGATCTTCCCTACTCAAGGATTGAATATGCATCTCTTATGTCTCCTGCATTGGCAGATAGGTTCTTTACCATTGAGTCACCTAAGAAGCCCCTTGGGTCTTCTTATCACTGTGCAAAAAAAAAAAAAAAAAAAAAAAAAGGCATTTCAAAGGAATGCAGGGCATCATGAGGGAAAGTGAATCGGCTTCAGACCCACGGAACCAGGGTGCCATCCATCCCAGCTCTGTCACTGGCCTGCTGTGTGGGCTTTGGCAGATGACTCAATCTTTGTAGTCATCATTTTCCTAACTTTCACATTTCAGAATAATACTAGATACTTCTTAATGTTGTTTTGAAAGTTACATGATAGACTGGCATCAATATGTATTCACAAAAATTATACAAGATAGAAGGATAGGCTTTGTACAACTTGGTATAGTTTTGGCTGTATACAAATCAGACAATTAGCAATCAAGATAAAGCAGTATGGTGGGCTGATTCCACAAAGGGCCACTCAGTTCAGTCCCTCAGTCATGTCCAACTCTTTTTGACCTCTTGGACTGCAGAATGCCAGGCTTCCCTGTCCATCACCAATTCCCAGGGCTTGACAACTGGCCATTGCCTGCATTCAAATATGATTTCTACCATTTGCTGGCAATCACCTTGGACAAGTTTCTTAACCTCTTTGTGTCTTGTTATATTCATCTGTGAAATATATTTAGTAATAACTGTAGTTGTGAGAATTAGGTGAGTTAATTTATATAGAATAGTACCTGACATATGGAAAGTAAGATATATGGTACCCATTTTCATAGATCTCATATTGCAAGAAGATGAAAGTAGGTAGATTCCGGACTTGAATTATCGACTCCAACCATGTTAAGAGTATGGGTCAGCTTTGTTGAAATTCCACATCTATCTTCACATGATTATACAGCTGCTGCTATAGCTTCAAGCTTCAAAGATTCATATAATACAACTCAAAGTAGGAAAAGGAGAGGTGATGGCCCAGGGACTTTCTCCTGAGTCAGCTGTTTCTTTGTATCCCCAGAAATTTTAGACTTCCCCTTATTTTTCATCGGCCAGAATTGGATCCCTGGCAAACAGGAATAAGAGCTATGCCATAAACCAATCATGATCAACTTTTGGATTACTCTAATTGCTTCTGAATTAAATGAAATACTGCTGCAATGAAAAGGGGAATGTTTGTTCAATAGTCAACTAACAGTATTGTTGCACTTTTATTTTAGAAATAATGACACAAAACTCAGAGAGGTAGAGTGATTTAGCCAAGGGTACATGGACTGGAGGTGTCAGGTTCTAGACAGGAGCGTAGATTCTCTGACCTTAAGTTGCTTTGTTCATTATCACTTCTTATCTCTCCAGCATTGCAGGCGGGAAGCCCATGAATACTGGAGTGGGTAGCCTCTCCCTTCTCCAGGAGATCTTCCTGTTGTTACCTGAAGAGAACTATAAATAGACAGTAGAGCTCCCAGTCTGTGTGTTCAGTGCCAGGTCCTACTGTTGTTCAGCTGCTCAGTCATGTCCGACTCTTTGCTACCCCATGGACTGTAGCACACCAGGCTTCCCTGTCCTTCACCATCTCCTGGAGTTCACTCAAATTCATGTTCACTGAGTCAATGATACATCCAACCATCTAATCCTCTATCACTGTCTTCTCCCGCCTTGAGTCTTTCCCAGTATCAAGGTCTTTTCCAATGAGTTGGCTCTTCTCATCAGATGGCCAAACTATTGTAGCTTCAGCTTTAGCATCAGTCCTTCCCATGAATATTCAGGGTTGATTTCCTTTTGGATTGACTAGCTTGATCTCATGCTGTCCAAGGAACTCTCAAGAGTCTTCTCTAACACCACTAGGTCTCAGGTGGCTGTTTTGGCCAGGCAGACAAGGTGTGGGCATGCGTGACTTTGTCCTGAGACCAGAAGCGGTGTGCAGGGTGCCTGGCATGGAAGTCTTAGCTCCAGTGGAGTCCTCAATTCCAATGCATTTGCCCTGACACCCAGGACAATGTCTTTAGAATGAGCAAAAACTCTTACAGTTCTTCAGATGTTTTAGAACACCAACTGCATTTTGAAAGTGCTCTCCCTTGAATATTTAAAATCATGTTTTATTTAAGGGAGATGACTTTCATAAATTTCTGACCCATTTGAGCTTTATATCATTCTAATATTCTTTAAGAGCCAATTCGTGTCCAATAAGGCTTTTCACCTCATTTAATGACTTTTTAAAATTCTCTTTTCTTGCAATCAAAACTGTAGCAGTCGATTTGAATGCCAAAGGGTTCAAGTTCAGTTCAGAGTGCTCAGATTATGAATTCTTAGAGACTTTTAAGTTGGCAAAATGAATTCTGTTCATCCATATTCAACTCTGAATCTCCAGTGATCAGCCCAGTGTAGACTTACTGTCAGGGCACCATCAGAGGTTTGAAGAACTGGATTTTTCAACAAGTATTTAAAAACAGTATAGACCTATCCTGCCTTATACACATCTAATTTGTCCAAAGCAGACAAATTAGCTTTTTGTCTCTAACTCTTAGCAATGGAGAAGGAAGAAATGAAATCTAACTATGCTGATATTTGCTATGTCAGATTTCAGCTTGATCTCACTGAATATCTGAAATAGATATTAAATGGTGGTATATGTTACCTTCATTTTGCTGAGTATACTCAGTCTCAGAGAGGTTAAATAAGTGGACTGAAATCACAAAACTGGGGAATGGCAGAGAAGGTTGTCAGGGCTCCTGAACCCAAGCTTAGTGGCCTCCTGAAGTTCATTTCTTCCTATGCCCTCCTTGATCCCTAAGATCCCCGTAGGGTATGGCTGAGGGCTCCCTCCTAGGCAGTGTATCATGTATCTGACATGAGCACATTACCTCACTTAATCTTTGCTTGGGATTTACCAGTGGTAAAGAATTTGGCTGCCAGTGCAGGAGACACAACAGATGCAGGTTTGATCCTTGGGTCAGGAAGATCCCCTGAAAGAGGGCATGGCAACCATTCCAGTATTATTGCCTGGAGAATCACCATGGACAGAGGAGCCTGGTGGGCTATAGTCCATGGGGTCGAAAAGAATCAGACATGACTGAGCCTCCCCACTCCCCATATACACATAAACATGTACAATCTTTGCTTAAGATATCCCCACAGCTTAGGACATGAGGTCTCTGAAATGTTAATACTCTATTCCAAGAAGCTCAGTTGGTAAAGAATCCACCTGCAATGCTGGAGACCCCAGTTTGATTGCTGGGTTGGGAAGATCCGCTGGAGAAGGGATAGGCTACCCACTCCAATATTCTTGGACTTCCCTTGTGGCTCAGCTGGTAAAGAATCTGCCTGCAATGTGGAAGACCTGGGTTCAATCCCTGGGCTGGGACGGTCCTTGGAGAAGGGAAATGCTACCCACTCCAGTATTCTGGCCTGGAGAATTCCATGTACTATGGTCCATGGGGTCACAAAGAGTCAGATACGACCAAGCGACTTTCATTTTATCCCAAGTTACAGAGCAGAACCAGGGAGAATTGGGTTTGAATCTGGCTTCATAGCTAAATTGTTTCCTGAGGCTACTATCATGAATGCCCGTAAGCTGGGTGGCTTAAAACATTAGAAACTTATTCTCTCAACCTTCTCGGGAGGCCAGATGTCTGTGATCAAGAAATCAGCAGGTCTGTACACCCTCCGGAGCCTCTGGGGAGTGTCCCGTCCTGGTATCTTGCTCCCCCTGGCTGCTGTAGGCATCCCCTTGGCTTGTGGGATTGTGGCCATTTCTCTTTCAGCTGCATCTTCACATTGCCTTCTCTGTGTATCTCTTATAAGGGCACTTGTCATTTGGTTTTGAGGCCCACTCAGATCGTCCCAAAGATACCATAATTTCAAGATCCTGATGGACTTAATCACACCTGTGAAGACCACTTCCCAAGCAAGGGGCATCCATGTCTTCCCTATGTTAGATGGTAGATGTATCTCTTTTGTGGGAATCAGTTAATAGCTGATAACTTTGGAACCTAAACTCTTTGATTTCTTCCATAGAATGATAATGCCACAGGTCTTTATGCCACAGCATTACTATGATAGATACATTGTGAGTATCAATCCTTCCAGTTGTTTCAGCACTCAGTATGTTATGGAAACACATGTATCCATTCTCCCTGGAACTTCTCTGCCATCCAGGCTGCTACATAACTTTGAGCAGAGTTCCCTGTGCTATTATATAACCGATCCTTGTTGGTTATCCATTTTAAAGAAGTAGTCTTTGGCCTAGTGACTGAAATATGACAAAGCCTTTTCAGAGCTAGTCTGAGGCTAATTCCCAGGTGGCTCAGTGGTTAACAATCCTCCTGCCAATTCAGCTGATACAAGAGATGGGGGTTCAATCTCTGGGTCAGGAAGATCCCCTGGAGGAGGGCATGGCAGCCCGCTCTAGTTTTCTTCCCTGGAGAATTTCATGGACAGAGAAGCCTGAAGAGCTACAGTCCACAGGGTCGCAAAGAGTTGGACATGATTTAGCAACTAAACAAACAGCAAGGCACAAACAAATGCCTCTGACTAACATCATCCCCTAAACCTGCAGCAGTCTTGCTTGTGTGGGGAAGTATGGGGGTTCAGCCCAAATGACCAGGATGCTTTTGTTTTACAAAGTTTAGAAACAAAACAGCTTTTCTAAGAAGAGCAAATTTTGGTGTTGGTGGGTCAGTGTGACTCATCTCTGTTGCCCAGGAAACCCAAGTCCAATGCAGCACTAATTTGCCCCAACCTCTTAAATCCCATTCCTTCCTTCTTCTCTTTTCTTCTTTCTTTTGCTCCCTATTTGCTTTATCTTTTATCAGACTCCCAGAAACACTCTTATCTTATGTCAGGACCTGTTTAGGTTCAAGGGCTCCAATGATTTGGCTCAGAACCTAGAGAAGAGGAATGGTCACCTTCTGACTCAGGAAGACCCCTACATAGAATGAGCTACGTTCTGAGAATGTGTTTTTAAGTCCAATTTGTTTTCAAGTCCAGAAAAGTTAGCCTAGGAATCCAACTAACACTAGTACTGTGCTCTAATAGGTTTTTAATAGTTTTCACACAAATAGTACATAGAAAACAAACAGAATACAGTAAAGCACACAAAAGTACAACCCCTTGTAGACGAGGCACTCATGTGACAAGGTACGCCAGGCACGTGAACTAACTTACGTGACTGGACATGTGAATGCACGTTCACATCTTTGAAAGTTTGCAGCTTGAAGGTTCGTATGTCGGAGACTTGGTATTCTGTAACAAAGGATGCAGCATGTTCTGGGATGTGTACCTTTTGGAATGATTGCCATGTTTAGGGGCAGAGGATGAGGACTGAGAGGGTGCAGTGCTTGAGTTTGATCTTGAAAAATCCAGAATAGGCCAGGCAGGGGGAACGGTGCACGCAAAGGCTCAAAAGCAAAGTGCTCATTTCTGGGAATGGTGTGTCCTTTATATGATCAGAGTATATGATCAAGGAGGGACCAGGACCCTGGGGAGAGACCAAGTATGCCACATTAAAGTCAAAGGTGATCACCAGAGGGCCTGAAGAACAGATCCACGTTCTTAGAAAGATTTCTCCAGCCTCAAAGGAGTGAGTGCATCTGAACTGGCCTCGAGTCAAGGACACCGGTAGTGATGTGTTGCCTAGTTTATGCTCTGACTCTATGGCATTCTAAGCACTGCCATTCTGTATTCACTAGTTCAGCCCTTAGAGCAGTCTTAGGAGGCAGGTATTCCTTCATCTGGCACACAGAGAAGAAGGAAGTTGTTGCTGTTTATTCACTAAGTTGTGTCCAACTCTTGAGCAAAGCCAGGTTAGTTCTCCCAAGGACTATGATGCAAACTACCTACTTGACATTTTTTTTTTTTTCAAAAAGGAAACCTTGCAATTGACCACTTCTGAAAGGCAGGGCATCTGTTTCTGAACCTATGTCTGAATGTGGAGCATATGAATCCTCTTGAACTCCTCCTAAAATGTCTACTACAATGTACTTTGGGGTAATGTGATAGTTTGTAAAAATAGGCACGGTTTTCTCCTCTCACCCTGTTTGGGGCTCTTTGGTATGAAGAGCAGCTCCTTCCAGTAAGAGGTGCAGTCTTTTCCCCCTTTGGATCTGGGCTGGCTTGGGATGTGCCTTGGACAATGAATGTGGCCAAAGTTATGAAGAGCCGATTCTAAGCTTTGGCTTTCACTCTTTGGGGACTTTGCCTGGCCCCTGGGTAAGCAAGTTGGAGCTAGCATTGCTGGAGGTTGAGAAATTGTGCAGAGGAGAGACCAGCCATTGCAACCAACGCCAACCAGATCAGAACTGCCAGCTTGCAGCTGAACTGTAGACTCAGGGGCCATATTTAACTGCTATTCTTTTAAGCCTGAGCTTAAACATTGATAAGATGTTTATAGTGACACAATCGCTGTAAAACTAAGTAAAGCAATGATAAAATAATCACTGAGCTTGGGGTGATTGGTTATGAAGCAAGAGTTGATACATTGTAAACTGTTTAAAAGAAGATAATTCTTGCCAAACACACTTTCCAGTGCCAACAACTGCACCAGGTTCTTGCACGCCTTTTCTCTTTTCAGCCTCACATCCATAAAAACTAACATTTTTGTTGAATATTTACTTGGTACCAGATACTGTGCTTTATATATCATAAAAACTTAATCCTTATGCCTATCTTACGGGGTTTCTCAGGTGGCACTTGTGGAGAAGAACCTGCCTGCCATTGCAGGAGACGTAAGAGACTTGGGTTTGATTCCTGGGTCTGGAAGATCCCCGGGAGGATGGCATGGCAATCCACTCCAGTATTCTTGCCTGGCGAATCCCATGAACAGAGGAGCCTGGCGGGCTACAGTCTATGGGGCCGCAAAGAGCCGGACACGACTGAAGTGACTTAGCACGCACGCACCTGTCATATGAGATTCATCTTAGTATATCATCTTTATAAGTAAAGAAACAAATTCTCAGGATATTTAGAAAAACCAGCTAAGCCTAAGGTTACCAGCTGACAGATGGCAGAGTCTGATCTGCATCTCATACCTGCATTTTCCACCCTTAGGGCCTGCACTTCCCTAACCAGCTTTTAAGGAAGATAATTTTACGTCTTATTTTCAAAAAAAGAGTTTCAGGGAGGTAAATAACTTGTCTCAAAGCACCTAATTAATAAACGAAAGTGTTGGCTTTTGTCCCTGACTCACAGACTCCAGACCTGAAATCACTCAGATTCATTATTAAGAAATATTTCCTAAGTGGAGAAGAATGCATTTATATCTGTGCTTGGACCATTTCTTTGTTTTAAAAACATGCTCTGTTCTGTTTTGAACGTGTTTTAGAAGTCATGTTTTGCAAACCTCAAATTGTAACAGAAAGCAGGTTGTAAAGGAACTGGTGAGAGTTATTGCCCAGAAAAACCAGCTGGGAAGCATTTCAGTGTCAATCTTATTATTGCTTTTAAATTAGTAGTGACTTCAAAAGCCTTTGAAGTAGCTGGCAGGGAATGCCTGGATTGGGGAAAACAATCACTGGAGGGTATTCTCAGCAGGCATGTGCTTTATGAACGTTCATCCTTGTTAGGCTTTGGCACTGAGACTGGTTGGAAAGAAGGTGGAGAGATCTTAGCAGGAAGCTTCTAGCTGATGCGGGTTGCCAGGAAGACCCAATTAGGCTGTCCTTCTCAGTAGCAAAAGCCCAAGCAGAGGGAATAAATTATTTGTGGCAGTGGCCAGAGCTGCTGACAACTTCAGAGACCACCCATGAGGTCTTTCCACATCATGCTGACTAGAAAGCCCCGAGAGGCACTAACCCCAGGGGCCTGATGCATTCCAACAGGACAGTAGAGAGAAGTCAAATTAAAAGGTGGTGCATAGCACCCGAAAAATTCATTTTACAATTTCCCTGCCTCTTATTTTGAAACTCTGTCTAAAGATCTCCAATAACCATCCTCCAAAACTGAGTTCAGAGTCACCTATTTGAAACCTCTGATGGGTCCTGGGATTTCTCTCTATCCAAATAGAATTCACCCATCTCTCCATTCATCCACCCATCCATCCATCCATCCATCCATCTGTCCATCCATCCATCCATCCATCCGTCCATCCATCCATCCATCCATCCATCCTTTCATCCATTCATTCAGCACTTGGTGACTTCTTACTTTGTGCCTTACTAGACCTTGGGGATATCACTAACCTTCAGTTCAGTTCAGTCATTCAGTCGTGTCTGACTCTTTGCGACCCCATGAACCACAGCACGCCAGGCCTCCCTGTCCATCACCAACTCCCAGAGACCACCCAAACTCATGTCCATTGAGTCGGTGATGCCATCCAACCACCTCATCCTCTGTTGTCCCCTTCTCCTCCTGCCCTCAATTTTTCCCCGCATCAGGGTCTTTTCAAATGAGTCAGCTCTTCGCATCAGGTGGCCAAAGTACTGGAGTTTCAGCTTCAACATCAGTCCTTACAATGAACACCCAGGACTGATCTCCTTTAGGATGGACTGTTTTGATCTCCTTGCAGTCTAAAGGACTCTCAAGAGTCTTCTCCAAAGCCACAGTTTCAAAGCATCAATTCTTTGGTGCTCAGCTTTCTTTATAGTCCAACTCTCACATCCATACATGACTACTGGAAAAACCATAGCCTTGACTAGACGGACCTTTGTTGGCAAAGTAATGTCTCTGCTTTTGAATATGCTGTCTAGGTTGGTCATAACTTTCCTTCCAAGGAAAAAGTGTCTTAATTTCATGGCTGCAATCACCATCTGCAGTGCTTTTGGAGCCCCCCAAAATAAACTCAGCCACTGTTTCCACTGTTTCCCCATCTATTTGCCATGAATCGATGGGACCAGATTAGGAAAAGGAGTACGTCAAAGCTGTATACTGTCACCCTGCTTATTTAACTTCTATGCAGAGTACATCATGAGAAATGCTGGGCTGGAAGAAGCACAAGCTGGAATCAAGATTGCCAGGAGAAATATCAAAAACCTCAGATATGCAGATGACACCACCCTTACGGCAGAAAGTGAAGAGGAACTAAAAAGCCTCTTGATAAAAGTGAAAGAGGAGAGTGAAAAAGTTGGCTTAAAGCTCAACATTCAGAAAACGAAGATCATGGCATCTGGTCCCATCACTTCATGGGAAATAGATGGGGAAACAGTGGAAACAGTGTCAGACTTTATGTTTTTGGGCTCCAAAATCACTGCAGATGGTGATTGCAGCCATGAAATTAAAAGACGCTTACTCCTTGGAAGAAAAGTTATGATCCCAATCCTTCCCAGCATCAGAGTCTTTTCCAATGAGTCAGCTCTCCTCATGGAAGCTCAAAGGAGGAAAAGTTCATCATTCCTTCCTGTCTGCTCTCATAGCCCCTGCTCATGCCTCTATTCTGTTGCTGTTGTTGTTCAGTCACTAAGTCATGCCTGACTCTGCAATCCCATGGACTACAGCACACCAGGCTCCTCTGTCCTCCACTGTTTCCCTGAGTTTACTCAAATTCATTCCCACTGACTCGGTGAGGCTGTCTAACCATCTTATCCTCTGTCACCCCCTTCTCCTTTTGCCTTCAATCTTTCCCAGCATCTGGTTCTTTTCCAGTGAGTCAGCTCTTTGCATCAGGTGTCCAAAATATTGGAGCTTCAGCTTCAGCATCAGCCCTTCCAATAAATATTCAGAGTTGATTTCCTTTAAGATTGACTGGTTTGGTCTCCTTGCTGTCCAAGGGATTCTCAAGAACCTTCTCCAGCCCCACAATTTGAAAGCTTCTCTTCTAGGTCCTGCTTTAATTAATCACCTGTATGTTTATTTCTAGCAGATACTAGGGCCTGACCTGTAACCTGCTAGCATTCACTATCCTGTGTCCTGCTATAGGCACACGCAACTTTCCACCTGAACAGTTGTTCTGCATCCACAGGCAGGGAAAACCAGAAGTGCAAGAGGATCAGGATCCCTGGGAACAGCCCTCCCGGTAACCAGTGATGGATGAGAGTTAGGTGATAAATAACCCAGCTTCATTACCCCTTGGCAAGATCACTATGAAGGCAAATTCTTCAACACGTCCAGTAATTCCCAGGAAGGGCTAGCCCCTAGCAGTTACCAGCATGATGACACAGCCTTTATTACTTTCCTCCTCTGCCCAGCCTCACTCCCTCACTCCTCTACCAGCTGTCCTGGGACTGCCTCCAGATGAACTTCTTGCACATTCATCCTGGTCTTAGAGTCTGCTTTTAGGGGAATCAAGGCTAATCAGTGCTTCTCCTCTCAGGGAAAGGCTGAGTCTAGTGCAAAGGCTGCCATGTACATGGACATGATGAAAGCTGAACAAATGAATGAATGAATAATGAACGATGAGTGACTGATCACACTTTCACCTTTTTTTTTAATGAAATCCAAATAAATCTCTCAATAATGGTATTTTGGAGGAAAAAATTACAATTTATTTGGAAAGTACCTGCCAGGTAGTTTGGCCTCCAGGGAATAGGAGACCTCAAGGCTGGTCTTGGAGGGAAAGATGAGGCTGGAGCAATGGCCTCCCTTTTCTGTTTCTGCACTTGGATACCGTCCCCCGTGTTTCCTAAAAAGACATAAGTTACATCTTGCCTTCTCTGTGGGCTGTTTTGATCAAAGAATCCTTGGAGAATATAATCTCATGATACAGACCTTAAGGAGACCTGAAAAATGCTACGCAATCTTCTAAGAATTGGTGGCATTGATTCATTTCATTTGTTTGTAAATTTACTTATTCAGTAATTAACTTATTCACTGATTTAGTCATTCATTCATTGAATCACTTTGCTGACAAAGGTCTGTATAGTCAATACTATGGTTTTTCCAGTAGTCATGTATGGACATGAGAGTTGGACCATAAAGAAGGCTGAGCCCTGAAGAATTGATGCTTTCAAATTGTGGTGCTGGAGAACTCTTGAGAGTCCCTCAAACAGCAAAGAGATCAAACCAATCAATCCTAAAGGAAATCACTCCTGAATATTCATTGGAAGGACTGATGCTGAAGCTGAAGCTTCAATATATTGGCCACCCGATGCGAAGAGTCAACTCATTGGAAATGACCCTGATGCTGGGAAGGATTGAGGGCAGGAGGAGAAGGGGATGGCAGAGGATGAGATGGTTAGACAGCCTCACAGACTCAATGGACATGAATTTGAGCAAACTCTGGAAGATAGTGGAGTATAGAGGAGCCTGGCGTGCTACAGTCCATGGGATTGTGAAGAGGAGGACACAACTTAGCAACTCAACAACAACAATGGTTGAATCATTCCCTTGCTAACTCAAAAAACACTTTCTTTCAGAGGATCTGGTAATTAAACTAACGGTCTCTTAGAATGCCTGCTGCTTCAGCTGCTAAGTCTCTTCAGTCGAGTCTGACTCTGCGATCCCATTGATGGCAGCCCACCAGGCTCTCCCATCCCTGGGATTCTCCAGGCAAGAATACTGGAGTGGGTTGCCATTTCCGTCTCCAATGATCAAAGGTGAAAGTGAAGTCTCTCAGTCGTGTCCGACTCCTAGTGACCCCATGGACTGCAGCCTACAAGGCTCCTCAGTTCATGGGATTTTCCAGACAAGAGTACTACCTTGTCTTAAATGCCTGGTTTGGCATCCTGGCTGTATGTCCTTGGACAAGTTATTTAACCTATCTGTGCTCCAATTTTCTCATGTGTCAAATGAAGATAAATGGTATCCCTTGTTAAGAAGGTTACGTGATTAGAAAGTGCCTAGAACAATGTGTTATCAGCATCTCAGCAGTAATCACCATGGCCCTGCTTTGTGGATTGTCAGCCTCTTTTGGGTACTCTCTCTTCATATACTTTCTGTTTCATTTTATTTTTCCTATTTCTAAGCTTTCCTCTCTGCAACACAAAGACCACATCAACCTTGGGAGAACGTAGCTTTCCAGCTTCCCACTCAGTCCTGAAACGTTGCCTGACGCATCTCCCTCCTGACTGAGAAACAAAAACACTGCAAAATAGACCCTGAGTCCACGCAAACTTTTCAACCCACTTTGGGAATGGCTGGCCACTGGCCTTCCAGCTGCACAGTAACTATCCAGGTCTCCCTCCCCTTCTCTGATTTCCAGTGGTTTCTGCTTCACTTCTGCTCCTTGCAGAAAGCTCAGCCCTTTCTGCTGGGCGTGAGAGGAATTAACCAAGGAAAACAGTGGACACGGAGGTGCGAACCAGGCAGCGGTTTCCAAGGAGGAGTTTGTGTTGGAGGCTCCAGCATTTAGACTGTGCTTTTCCCCTTCTCCTCTTACAACCACCTATCCTTGGCCTCCACCCTGACACCTAATTAGGTTAGGAGCAGTTTAACTGCCCCTCCCTTGGTCTTTTTTCTCACTCTGCTTTGGGAATCGCCAAAGGTCAGGGGCAGGGTGGGGAAAAGAGGGCAACTGCCTGCAGCCAGCTCCAGATTTGGTCAGAAGGAGCCACAACCCTGGTTTGGTGGGAGTGGAGAACAGAAACTGTGCAAACTGTGGGAGGGCGACTGTCCACTACAGCAGGAACCACGGTCCTGCAGGTCATATTTCATTAACCCTTTACCATCCAGGCAGCAGGTAGAACGAGCCCCCAGCTACAAAGGAACATCACTAGGGCTCATGGAAATTGTAGGGTGATCTACAGGCATGTAGGTTGTGAGGATGATGGGAAGTCAGCTCTATTGACAGGCATTCTGGTCCCTAATGCCTAAGTGGAATTTCTATTCTGTTATGAATTGAATGAGTGAAGTTGGATAAGTTAATGGGCTTTGGGATTTACATATGTAAAATGAAGATGCCCTAGGTCACTGGGATGACCAAAAAGGTCCATCCATCTACTGCTTTAGTGTAGCAATGACGCCTCATAGCTATTGGGTTGATCAAAAGTTTGGGTTTTTCTATAACATCTTACAGAAAAAGCCAAATGTATGTTTTGGCCAGCCCGATGTTAAGCACTGTGTACCAAGCACTTTGAAAATTCTCAGTTCATTGGCCACGATGTTAACTAGGTGCTTGTGTCAGTTTGGCAAGATGTAAGAGTAAAAACCTAAAATAACAGTAGCTTAGTTAAGGTAGAAGTTCACTTCTCTCTTATACAAAGTAACTCGATAGGAAAGCTAGGGCACGTGTGGCTACTCTGTGGTCATCAGGGTCCTGGTCTCCTTCTACTTGATCATTCAAGTGCTAGTTTCTATCCCCAAGGTCACCTCATGCTCCATGGAACTCTCACCGTCTTGGCCACATCTCAGGCAGCAGAAAGAAGAAGAGGTGTTGGGTGTACCTCCCTGGTGAGTTAGCGCTCCTTTAAGAGTTTTCCCAGAGGTCCCATCTGCATCTTAAGTTTCCAGCTCATTGGACAGAACTTGGTCACTGTGTCTACCTAACTACAAGGAAGTCTGGGGCATATATCCTTTTATCTGGGTGGGTCACCTGTTTGACTGTGTGGATCACAATAAACTGAGGAAAATTCTTCAAGAGATGGGAATACCAGACCACCTGACCTGCCCCTTGAGAAACCTGTATGCATGTCAGGAAGCAACAGTTAGAACTGGACATGGAACAACAGACTGGTTCCAAATAGGAGAAGGAGTACGTCAAGGCTGTATATTGTCACCCTGCTTATTTAACTTATATGCAGAGTACATCATGAGAAACACTGGACTGGAGGAAGCACAAGCTGGAATCAAGATTGCTGGGAGAAATATCAATAACCTCAGATATGCAGATGACACCACCCTTATGGCAGAAAGTGAAGAAGAACTAAAGAGTCTCTTGATGAAAGTGAAAGAGGAGAGTGAAAAAGTTGGCTTAAAGCTCAACATTCAGAAAACTAAGATCATGGCATCCAGTCCTATCACTTCATGGCAAATAGATGGGGAAACAGTGGAAGCAGTGGCTGACTTTATTTTTCTGGGCTCCAAAATCACTGCAGATGGTGACTGCAGCCATGAAATTAAAAGACACTTACTCCTTGGAAGGAAAGTTATGACCAACCTAGACAGTATATTCAAAAGCAGAGACATTACTTTGCCAACAAAGGTCCGTCTAGTCAAGGCTATGGTTTTTCCAGTGGTAATGTATGGTTGTGAGAGTTGGACTATAAAGAAAGCTGAGCACTGAAGAATTGATGCTTTTGAACTGTGGTACTGGAGAAGACTCTTGTGAGTCCCTTGGACTGCAAGGAGATCCAACCAGTCCATCCTAAAGGAGATCAGTCCTGGGTGTTCATTGGAAGGACTTATGTTGAAGCTGAAACTCTAATACTTTGGCCACCTGATGGGAAGAGCTGACTCATCTGAAAAGACCCTGATGCTGGAAAAGATTGAGGCCAGGAGGAGAAGGGGACGACAGAGGATGAGATGGTTGGATGGCATCATTGACTCGATAGACATGGGTTTGGGTGGACTTTGGGAGTTGGTGATGGACAGGGCGGCCTGGCATGCTGCAGTTTATGGGGTCCCAAAGAGTCTGACACGACTGAGCGACTGAACTGAACTGAATACCCCTTTGAATAAACTTGGAGGTGTCTTCCACTAAGGCAAAAGAGGATAATAGATATGCGTAGGCATATCAAATAATTCCTGTACATTTATGTGTTTAGCTCCCAACATCCAAACCTTTCTTTCTATGTATATCATACCCTTCTCCAAGGAAGAGACTCCGATGACTCATTTAGGAACCAACCTGTGTTGAAAGTCTAGGTTCTTGGAAGAGTACGGTTCTTGGAAGAGTACACTTCTCTTCACCAGATCTGATGGAGTCTCTTTGAACCCCAGTGACCCATAAACTGGGAAACCCTGTCTGCCTCTCATTACTTGCATATCCAACACTCAATGCTGAAACAAACAGCAGACCTGCAGAGAAAATCCCGTTCAGTTAAAGGGAGCCTGGTCAAACAACACAGCCACTGGTCCATGGAAAATGACAATCCCAACAGGGCAGGCCTTTTGGTAACAATCTCTGTTCTACATACTCCTGGGAAAATCTATGCACAAGTGACTGCAGCCAAAAATTTTGTCCAACTAGAAGTCTTAAATCTGAATGCTCTTGGAGTTTCCTTATATTTGTTTGTGTTCTGTCCACTCTAAGTCAGATTTTTAGCATGAGGTATCCTCTTGATTCCAGGGACAAAGATCAAGGAGATTAAAGATCAAGTGTTTTGATTTAATTTACAGTTCAAGTTTAGAAGAACTAATATTGTGAAAATGATAATACTACTCAAGACACTCTACAGATCCATTGCAATCCCTATCAAAATGCCAATGGCATATTTTCACAGATCTAGAACAAATAATTCTAAAATTTTAATGGAATCACAAAAGACCTCAAATAGCTAAGTCAATCTTAAGAAAGAACAAAATAGGAGATAACATGCTCACTAATTTCAAATTATGCTATGAGACTATAGTCACCAAAACAGTATATATACAATGGAATACCACTCAGCCACAGAAAAGAATGTGTCTTGCCATTTGCAACAACATGAATGGACCTAAAAGGTATCATGCTAAGTGAAATAAGTCAGACAGATATGTGAAACCTATTTTTAAAAAAGAAATCAAATAAGCAATACAAAACAGAAGCAGAGCTATAGATACAAAGAACAAACAGGTGGTAGTCAAAGGGAAGGAGAGTTGGGAAAGGAAAGAAACCAGTGAGGGAGACAAGGGTTACAAACTTCCAGTTGCAGAAGGAGTAATAGGTATGAAATGCACAGCATGTGAAATATAGTCAATAACTATGTAATATTTTATTATGATGCCATATCCTAATGAGATTTGTCATGATGATTATTTGTAAATACATTGTTGTTGCCGTTCAGTCACTAAGTCCTGTCTGACTCTTTGAGGCCCCATGGACTACAGCATGCTAGGCTTCCATGTCCTCCACTGTCTCCCAGACTTGGCTCAAACTCATGTCCATTAAGTCAGTGATGCCATCCAACCACCTCAACTTCTGCTGCCCCCTTCTCCTCTTCCCCTCAATCTTTCCCAGCCTCAGTCTTTTCCAATAAGTCAGCTCTTTGCATCAGGGGCCAAAGTATTGGAGCTTCAGCTTCAGCATCAGTCTTTCCAATGAACATTCAGGGTTGGTGTTCTTTAGGACTGAGTGGTTTGATCTCCTTGATTTCCAAGAGACTCTCAATGGTCTTCTCCAACACCACAGTTGGAAATCATCAATTGTTCAGCACCCAGCCTTCTTTATGGTCCAACTCTCACATCTGTACATGACTACTGGGAAAACCATAGCTTTGACTATATGAACTTTTGTTGGCAAAGTGATGTCTCTGATTTTTAATATGCTATCTAGGTTTGTCATGGCTTTTCTTTCAAGGAGCAAGCATTTTTTAATTTCATAGCTGCAGTCACCATTTAAATGTACAGAAATATTGAATCACTATGTTGTGTAGAAGGACCTAATATATTGTTGTAGGTCAATTACATTTCAAAAACAAACTCATAGAAAAAGAGATAAAACTTGTGGTTACCAGAGGCAGGGGTTGGGGGGAGGGAGAGTTGGACAAAGACAATTAAAAGATACAGACTTCCAGTTATCAGATAAATAAGTACTGGGAATGTAATAAAAATCATAAAAATATAATTAACACTGCTGTATATTGTATATGAAAGTTTCTAAGGCAGTAAATCCTAAAAACTATTATCATGGAAATAAACATTTTCTATTTATTTTTTATATGAGATGATGGGTGTTCACTAAACTTACTGTGATAATCATTTCATGATGTATGTAAATCAAATCTCTATGCTGTGGACCTTAAAGTTGCACTCTGTTGTATGTTAATTATATCTCAATAAAACTGGAAGAAAAAAAACGAAGTCATTCTGGCTTAGTGATTGACCAGTATCCTAGATCTACTTATAGTTTTAGTGAAACTAAATTGGGGCAAAGGGCAAAAAAAAATCTACTTTCTGTGGGATGACATTTCTATTTAACAAATATAGAACACCCAGCATGTGCCGCGCTCAAAGCTTTTTGTATTTTTCAAGATGAATGAAATGAGTCTCTGCAAGGACAAAGCAGGATAATCCCATGTTGGTAAAAAATACATTGTATTTCAATCCCTTACCTCCTTCAGTCTTCAGCATCAGCCTGTGTCAAAGCATGGAAGACTCATTTGCACACTGTTCATGAGAGGTAAACTGACTTTCTCAATCTCAACCATAGAATCTTCATCCCGTCTGTCCACTCTAATCTTTTAAAACCCACACATTTTGACTCTTTGATATCCTACTTGAACTAAGGAACTCCTTTAGTTGTGGGCTGGTAACAGTCAAAATAGTAGCCTCTGTGAGCAGTGTTTTCTGATATTCATGGGGGAAACGCACTCACTGTGGCTGACCTCAAACCATCAATGTGATGGCACTGAAAGCAGAATTGGGAAGAGTTTTGCCCAATGAATTCTCTTGAGTCTGAAGGTTGGATGGTCTCATAATACCTGGGTCCTGAAGGGGAGAGTGAAAAGTCATCTTCTTTGAATTTGGTTCCCATGTCTGTTATAGGTTGAACTGTGTCCCCCCGCCAAAGATATATTGGACTCTTAATTCCCCAGTCTTCAGAATGCTACCTTACTTGGAAATGGGGTCATTGTAGAAATAATTAGTTAAGATGATATCATACAAGAGAATGGTGGGCCTCTAATGCATCATGACTTGAGTCCTAAAAGAAGACCGACACATAACAACACAGAGACACATGGAGAAGTTTCTGGGCAGACAGACACAGAGATTACAGTGATGTCTTTACAAGGTGAGGAGCTCCTGAGGCTTCTAGAAGCTGGAAGAAACAAGAATGGATCAGCCTCTAGGGGTTTCAAGGACAGCATGGCTTTGCCAACCCCTGGATTTTAGACTTCTGACCTCCCGAACTGTGAGACCACGCACGGATTTCTATTGTTTTAACTCACTCACTTTGTGTCACTTCGTTATGGCTGTCCTAGGAAACTAATGATCCCTGTGTTTTCCTGTAACCTGCACCACGTGGTTTGAAATATGTCTGCCCTTGGGCCAAATCCCATTGTATCTGTATTTTATGATTCTAGTGCTCTTTTTTTTACTTCTTCCACATGTGGATTAGACTACAGAAAACTGGTGCAATAAGCCAAAATAGAGAAGAGCCCAATGCTCTATGGAAGTTATCCTATCAGCTATAATTAGGTAAATCCATATGAAGTGTCAGGTGCTACACCAGGTGTTTGCATGTGTCGCCATATTTAATTTGATATTAAACAATAACCCTATGATGGGGCATAATTATTCTCATTTTACAACCATGGAAACAGAAGCTCCATGATATTAGCTTAACTCGCCTGAGGTCACCAAGCTAGTTAAAGACTGCGGGGCTGTTGGCTCAGGTGGGTAGACTCAGACTCAGCACAAACATCTTAGCACACTCCTCTCGGGACAACTGTGGGCATCTTAATGGGCTACAGCTGCATAAACACCTCAGGGACTGCCCCATCCAGACCCAGAGATAAAACGGGATGTGAGGACAAGGGAGGAAGATGGAAGGTGGTTAGACAAACCAGGTCAATTGGGTAACTAACCCTGAGTCCTCTGTGAGCTCATCACATGAGTGATTGCCATTTCCATGTGGTAACACGGATGATGGCCTCACAGTGATATTGCAATGCAATGACCTTTATTTCTTCTGTGTGTGCAACACTGAAGAGCTTTGATGGCTTTTCCCTTTAGAGGTTCTCATTCATTTTAAGGCTCTGGAGCCAGAGTTTGATTGACATCCCAGCCCTGAAATTTACCAGTGGTTTCAGTTAGAGCAAAGTTGCTTAATCATTCATAAGTTTCAATTTAATTTCCTCACTTGTAACCTCTAGAAGGAATAAAGGAGGTGATGTGGAGTGGATTCAGTACATAGCAAATGTTAGGGGGAAAATTTTACTCCTCCTGTCCTTAAGAGAAAGTTTTCCTCCACCATTCTGGCCTCTTGATCGACTGTTATCTTCACTATAGAGCATGTTTGTGGATGACTCATTTCCTGGTTGAAAGAAGCAAATCTAGCAAAGATTCCAAGCATGTGCCTCAGTTGTCCATCTGTTTCCCCTGGACCAATGCTATGCTGCTCTGTGATTTCAATGCTGTACCTCTCTTATAGGTTAAATTTTATCCCCCCAAAAGATATGTTGGATTCCTAACCTCTGGAAGCAGCTATTTTGGAAATAAGGTCTTTGCAGATGTAATCAAGTTAAAATGAGGTTATCAGAGTGGGCCTTAATTCGACACGATGGGTGTCCTAAGAGGAAGAGTAAGACACCACGTGGAGACAGAGGCACACAGGAGAGAAAGCCATGTGACCATGAGACAGAGATCAAAATGCTGAAGCTGCAAGCCAAGGAGTGCTTGGGCTGCTGGAGAATAAGCAGATGGTTTTCTATTATCATCTCTGCATTCTAAGGGGAATAAGAGTAGACGAAGGACTCTGAAAAAGTAGAGCTAAGACGGGGAAGGAACCAACATATATGGAGCATCTACTGTGTGTGTATCCCTCCATATTGCAGAGTCAGACACAACTGAGCAACTTTCACTCCATACTGCAAATGCATTACAAATGTCTCATTTAATCCTACAGCCTGTAAGATGAGTGTTCTTATCCTCATTTTCCAGATAAGAAAATACTATAATAATTCATATCTACCTGTGGGGACACCACAGATAGATATTAGGCAGAGACTGATGCTTTTGAAATAAGGTTTTCGAAAAGACTCTTGAGAATCCCTTGGACTGCAAGGAGATCAAACCAGTCAATCCTAAAGGAAATCAACCCCGAATATTTATTGGAAGAACTGTTACTGAAGCTGAAGCTACAATACTTTGGCCACCTAATGGAAAAAGCCAACTCACTGGAAAAGGCCTTCATGCTAGGAAAGATTGAAGGCAAATGAAGAAAGGGGTGTCAGAGGATCAAGATGGTTAGATAGCATCACTGACTCGAAGGACATGAATCTGAGAAAATTCTGGGAGATAGTGGAGGATAGAGGAACCTGGTGTGTGCTATAGTCCATGGAAACACAAAGAGTCAGACACAACTTTACGACCGAACAACAACATGAAGTCACCAGAGATAATAGACACCCAGCTCAAGGCCCCTCAGTGAGCAAGTGACTAAAGTAAATTCCAGAGTTCTCCTTCTAACACTTGCCTGTGCTCTTGCTACTTTATGCAAAGCACAGCTGAGACAATAGAAATCAAGTTGTAATAGGTAAAATTTCTAACACAGAAGGCCATTATCAGTGGCTACTAAGTCTGATGGCCACCCAACTAATTTCAGAGAGGCAGCATAGCAAAGGCTTTGGAATGAGGACTCTGGGGTCACCCTGCCTGAGTTCCCCCACCACTCCACCTCTGCACTGACTTGCTGGGTGCTTTGCAAAGTGGATCCATCTCTCTGTACCTTGCCTTTCTGTCTTGACATGTGGTGATAATAAGAGCAGGGCTTAGAGAGTTGCTGTGAAGATTAAATGAGTATCGACATGCCATAAGAGGTTGTTGCTGCTATTATTTTTCATTATTCGAAATAGGACTTCTTTCCAAATAGGCACAATGATACCACAGGATGACTCTCTCCTGAGTATGGTGCATGGCTCCTGGGTAGTGCTTCTCTTCTCCCTTCTGCCACTGTGACTTCCAAAATCTCAGCTGAGCGGGCATATTATGTTTCTAATTA
The DNA here is from genome assembly GCF_027580195.1 of Bos mutus. Taxonomy (NCBI): domain Eukaryota; kingdom Metazoa; phylum Chordata; class Mammalia; order Artiodactyla; family Bovidae; genus Bos; species Bos mutus. The sequence continues at coordinate 109,646,815 of NC_091622.1, read as the reverse complement.
GACAACTGTCTGCCGTGTTGGCTAATAGTGCCTTTCACAAGGCTTTTTGGCAGTGCCGGGTAACTGCTGTAATGTGTCACAGCCGTTGAGAACGCGATCTGGAAGTAGAGTGCTAACATGTAATTTGCAGTCATGACTTTCAGCTCTAATTCAAAAACTATCTCTGCGGTCCTTGGTATGTGTGTCTCTGCTGGTTCTCTAGACGGTGTTGGAATGAGGCAGCCAAAGCAGATGCTGGTGCCTGTGTCCGGCTGGTCACCCTTCAGCAGAAGTGCCTGTCTCTGAGGGAACTCCATAACTCCTGAAATAAGTGTTCTGGGGTGTCCTGTGCAAACAATGAGGACTGGGAAGTGAAAGTGAAAGTCACTCAGTCGTGTCCCACTCTTTGCCACCCCATGGACTATACAGTCCATGGAATTCTCCAGGCCAGAATACTGGAGTGGTAGCCGTTCCCTTCTCCAGGGGATTTTCCCAACTCAGGGATTGAACGCAGGTCTCCCGCATAGCAGGTGATTCTTTAGCAGCTGAGCCACAAGGAAATTGTTATTTAGGCCTGGGAGGCAAACTGGAGCAGAGAAAAAATGAATCAGATGTGATGTGCTTCTAGGGCATTTCAAGATATATTATCTGTTTCTAAATTCTGGCAACTATTTTTCTTATGCTCAGATGTAAAGAATATGCCGACAATGCAGACAGATTAGGCTCAGACCATTTAGGCTCAGATGGTGAAGAAATCTGCCTACAATGAGGAGACCTGGGCTCTATCCCTTGGTTGGGAAGATTCCCTGGAGAAGGGAATGACAACCCACTCCAGTATTCTTGCCTAGAGAATTCCATGGATAAAGGGAGACTGGCGGGCTATAGTCCATGGGTTGCAAAGAGTCGGACACAACTAAATGACTAGCACTTCATTTTTCTAGAACCATGGTGACCTGCTGTTTCCTGACCAGCCAACTTTATTGCCCTTCCCACCTCGGATATGCTTACCAGAAAGAGACTAGACTCAACAGACAGAAGAAGTCCAACTTTGGGAATGTTTTTCATTGAGTATCATGTCCAGTGGTGTGTGTGTTTGTGCCTGCGTGCTCAGTCACTAAGTTGTGTCCGAATCTTTGTGACCCCCTGGACTGTAACCCACCAGGCTCCTCTATCCATGGGATTTTCCAGGCAAGAATACTGGAGTGGTATTCCATTTCCTCCTATAAGGGATCTTCCCAACCCAGGGGATTGAACCCAAGTATCCTGCATTAGCAGGCAGGTTCTTTACAAGAATGACTATTGTTCAGTCACTTAGTCATGTCTGACTCTTTGCAACCCCCATGGACTGCAGCACTCCAGGCTTCCCTGTTCTTCACCATCCCCTGGAGGTTGCTCAAACTCATGTCCATCAAGTTGGTGATGCCATCCAACCATCTTGTCCTCTGTCATCCCCTTCTCTTCCTGTCTTCAATCCTTCCCAGCATCAGGGTCTTTTCTAATGAGTCAGCTCTTCAAATGACAGCTGGATTAAGATGTGAGGATTTGATAAAATATGGAATAAGAATAAAAAATAATTGAGGCTTCAGAGAAAGTAAGGTAGTCCACAAGGTTGTGATGCTCAAAAAAAAAATTAATCTGGTAAAAATCTGTAGATTTCAAGAAATAAATTTTGCACATGGAAAACAGTGAAATAGAAATTATTTAATTTCATTCAAAAAAATGAAATAGAAATTATTACCCATTGTCTCCCTGTGACCCCATGGACTGTTGCCCTCCAGGCTCCTCTGTCCATAGTATTTTCCAGGCAAGAATACTGGAGGGAGTTGCCATTTCCTCCTCCAGGGTATCTTCCCAATTCAGGAATAGAACCTGTGTCTCCAGCATCTCCTGCAATGGCAGGCAGGTTCTTTACCACGAAGACACCCCAATACTGCAATGAGTATCCTTGGCCATGTATCTTTGAGTGTATGTATGGGTATGTCCATAGGAAAAAAAAAAAAAATCTTTGTAGTGGAACTAGGTATTAGCCTTTTGGCCAAAAAGACCTTCAAAGAGGTTATGCCAAGTTTTGCTTGTATTACCTCTGTGTGAACATCTGTTTTCTTTAAATCTTGCTCAAACCATGTTTGTAATCCCTTTTAATCACTGCCAATCTGATAGGTAAAAATGAAAACAATCTCCTGCTGTTGTAGTTTGCATTTATTAAATCACTGAATAAGATTAAACGTCTGTTCATATAATTCTAAACAATTTGTATTTCTTTTTCTAAACTGAACACATAGTAGGTGTGTAATAAATGTTTGTTGGACAGTTAAATATACAGCCTATACAATTCTCCTTCTATTATTAACACAAATGAACTCTTATGGAGTAAAAACCCCCTTTGATATAGTTGTTGCAAGTATTTATATCATTTTTTTGCTTCTTGTCTTCTATTTGTGGATTTTTGTGTGTAGTGGGGCATTTAGAAATTTGGTTTATCAGGTAGTCACATTTATTATTTTAAAAATACTTTGTAGTTTTAAATCTTGCTAAAAGTTTTCTCTTATTTCTCTAAATAAACACAATTACCTTAATAGGCTTTTTTTTCTGCTGCTGAGCACACCTTGTGTGACCCCAAGATTATACTGCAGTCCCCTTGCCTATCAGACTCTCTTTCTATCTTCTGCCTGTGTAATGGCCAGTACTTGGAGGAGCAAGGGAATTCCTCTTCTTCAAGGAAGCCTGGCCCACGCTGAATACTCCTAGGTATCGGCACCTATAATGAATGCAGGTAACGTCACGTATTGATACAATGCATTGTGGAAATCCAGAATAAAGACAAGGAACATTCTGTAAAGTATCCTGGGTTGCTGTTGCAAAGGGTCTTAGATGCCAGACTAAGAAAACTGATCTCTTTCAGGACAAGTCAGAGCAGAACTCTTCTTACACTGTGCCAGGTGCTAGATTTGGATGGAAGGACAGGATATTAAAGATTTTTTTTTCTCTTGTTTATTAGGCTTTCATTTACAAGTTCCTTTTTTTTTTCAATTAATTTTCATCAGAGTATCACTGATTTACAGTTTTGTGTTCATTTCTGCTTTACAGCAAATTGAATTATATATATCTATCTCCACTCTGTTTTAGATTATTTTCCCATATAGGTCTTTACAGAACATTGAGTAGAGTTCCCTGTGATACACAGTAGGTCCTCATTACTTATCTATGTTATTTACTGTAGTGTGTATAAAAGTTGGCACTAGTGGGAAAGAACCCACCTGCCAATGTAAGAGACGTAGGTTCAATCCCTGGGTTGGAAAGATCTCCTGGAGGAGGATATGGCAACATACTCTAGCATTCTTGCCTGGGAAATCCTATGGAAGGAGGAGCCTGGAGGGCTACAGTCCATGTGGTGACAAAGAGTCAGACACGACTGAGGTGACAGCACACACACACACACACACACACGTCAGTCCCAATCTCCCAATTTATCCCTCTCCTTCTTTCGCTGTTGGTAACCATAAGTTTGTTTTCTGCATCTGTGACTCAATTTTCTGTTTCGTAAACAAGTTCATCTGTGTCATTTTTTAAGATTCCACGTATAAGCGACATCATATGATATTTGTCTTTCTCTGTCTGACTTATTTCTCTCAGTATGACCATCTCTAGGTCCATCCATGTTCCTATCCAGACCTCTTTCTCTTTTGGGGTTTCCTCTGGTCTGACACCCATTGTCCATGGTTTCGGTGTGTGAGACAGACCTAGGGCCCACTGACCTTGCAGGAAAGCCAGAACGTGACCCAGAGAAAGCAGGCTGTAGACCTGCCTTTGGGCCAGATGTGGTGAGTCCTGCACATATCTGCGTCAGTCCACCCATGGGAGCTGCTGCTGCTGTGTGCTCAGCACAAAGCTTCCTCTCCATTCTTCTGAAGCCCTCTTTCATGTGAAGAGTGCCTCCCCTCCCCATATTGTGCTTTACCCAGGAGGGGAGATGAGTCCAGTTAGGTTATAAATTTATATCTTGACCAGAGACTCCCAGGCACCCAGAGCTCTAGGATCCCTCCATGATAAGGATGCTGTAAGGAGAGCTCTCCTATTGCTTTGTCTCTAACTATGTTCTCTGTTCCTGCCCTCCTGAAGTTTTTCAAGCTTCCCACAGAATACTCAGCATCCATTCAATAGACATTTTCCTCCCTTTGTTCAAATTATAGTAAGTGTCCTACATATGAACAAGTTCCATTCTGATAACATGCTTGTACATTCAATTTGTTCATTTAAGTTCATTTGTTGTGCATCCAACAAAGTTAGCCTAGGTTCCCAACTACACAATCTACTGTACAGTACTCTACTGTAAAAGGTTTAAAATACTTTTAAAGCCAAACACCAGAGAATTGGTGCTTTTGAACTGTGGTGTTGGAAAAGACTCTTGAGAGTCCCTTGGACTGCAAGGAGATCCAACCAGTCCATCCTAAAGGAGATCAGTCCTAGGTGTTTATTGGAAGGACTGATGTTGAAGCTGAAACACCAACACTTTGGCCGCAAGGAGATCAAACCAGTCAGTCCTAAAGGAAATCAGTCCTGAATATTCATTGGAAGGACTGATGCTGAAGCTCCTATACTTTGGCCACCTGATGTGAAGAACTGACTCATTGGAAAAGACCCTGATGCTGGGAAAGATTGAAGGCAGGAGGAGAAGGGGACGACAGAGGTTGAGATGGATGGGTGACATTGCTAACTCAATGGGACGAGTTTGAGCAAACTCTGGGAGATGGTGAAGGACAAGGAAGCCTGATGTGCTGCAGTCCATGGGATCGCAAAAAGTGTGAGATGACTGAGTGATTGAACAGCAACTGTGATCCATTATTTTTATAATTAAAAAAATAAAAGAAATAAATAGTCCTTGAGAGCTGAGTGGGCTGGTGAGCTCTTCAGATGGCATGTGAATGGATGCATGTGACCCAAGGAGTCGGACATGACTGAGTGACTGAAAACAGGAAACACAAACACAAAAATAAAGAAAACATTTTTAATCTTATGATTCAGTACCTTGAAAAGCACAGTAGTGCAGGACAACAGCTGTCATACAGGGGCTGGTATCCAGTGAACAGGCAAGAAGAGTTACTGAATGGAGGAGGGAGAGGAGGAGGAAGACAATAGAGCTGAAAGATAGTCAGCAATAGGAAAGCAAGCTGTGATTTCACTCACACCTGACATTGATGGAGAAGGAAATGGCAACCCACTCCATCACTCTTGCCTGGAAAAATCCCATGGACGGAGGAGCCTGGTAGTCCATAGGGTCACAGAGTCAGACACGACTGAGCAACTTCACTTCTCCTTTCCTGACATTGATGGAATGCATGTTTGCATCTTTGAAAGTGCTCAACTTCAGGGTTCATATGTAGGGGACTTACTGTAGTAAGATTCTGTTGCTTGCACTCCAAGAGCCCTAGCAGAAAGAAGAGCTCACAGGTGCTGGTTGATTACACGGAGGTGTGGGACCAAAATCCTGGTTTGTTTCAGGGCACCGACCTTCCGGGGGGGAGAGGGGGGCGGTGCTCTCTTTATTAGTCCCTTGAGGCCATGTCAGGCTTTATATGATCACAAGGTTCGGAAGACTGGGCCCCTGGTAATATCAGAAAATTGAGTTCCCTGGAGAGTCAGGGACTCGGTACACTGAAGAATCCATGACAGTTTGACATTTTTGTAAGGTAAACCACGATGATTATACCAGGCTGATTGTGAGTTGGTGCTCAGGGCCCTCGCTAGCTGGAAGCAGAGCCAGGAATCTCCGTCATCTGTTTGTGATTACAAGGCTCAGCACGCCCCACCAAAGGCCCTCTGGCGCCTTTTCTCTTTGGAAGCACACTCAGCACATTTTTAGAAACTGCCATGAGAAGTCCTCCCTGAGAAAGTGACTAAACACTGCTTAATATTCTGAAAACATAAACAGCCGCTGAGAAGCCAGTCATAAGCTGTTTAGGAAAAGCTGACTTGGCACTGGGGTTAGCCAGCTGTTGCTGGCATTCGACTGGCAGAGGCTGTAAAACTCCTTGCAATGTCAGGATTGTCAGTGAATATACATCATGTCCGTTCTCCATCTTAAGCGCTGGAACATTCTGGTTGGATTTGTGCCCTTCTGGATATTTTGGAGAGATACAGTGTGCTAGGATCGACGTTCACACTCTGTCCTTCTCACCCAATACCCCTGTGTCTTTTGAACTGTTCCACCTCAAAACACACGTTTAAGTTCTAACCCTCAGGATCTTATTTGGAAATGGGGTTGTTTCAGATGAAATTAGCTAAGCTAAGGTCATCCTGGAGTAGGATGGACATTATGACTGTTATCCTTAAAAGAAGAGGAGAGAGAAACATACCAAGAGCATGCCATGCCATGTGATGATGCAAGCAGAGATTGGAGTGATCCAGCTGCAAAACACAGAATGATAAGGAGTGGCAGCCACCACAGGAAGCTAAGGACAAAGGATCTACTTACTACAGCTTTCAGAAAAAGCATGGCCCTGCTGACTCCGATTTTGGACATCTGGCTTCCAGAACTATGAGACCATCCTTTTCTGCTCTTCAAGTCACTCCGTTTGTGCTGCTTTGATACAGCCCCTAAGAAACTGATGTGCTATAGTTTAACCATCTCCTTATCCTACATCAGATTGTACCTCCCATCCCCACCCTTTCATGCATTTGCTCATTGAGTGTTCACTAAGCATTAACCATGTTCTGGATCCAGCACCGGGTGCTATGATACTGTGGTCACAGGGCACAGTTCCTACCCTTACGGAAATCAGTGTGGTAGACATGGGCCTGCCTAGAGGCCAATTCTTCTCTGCCTTAGGTACTTAGCGTTTACTTTCCTTTCTGAACTGTAAATGTGTGTGTGTGTCTGTCTGTCTCTTTGCCTGTCCTGGATCTTTAAACATATTATTGCAAAGTCATCAAAAACTATATTTTTCCTCAACTGTTTCATCATGAAAATGTTTGAATATGCATAAATATTGAAAAAAAGGTGCATTGATCACCCGTAAAACCATTGCCTAGATTCAGCAGTTGTTAACATTTTGCCATATTTGGTTTCATAAATCTTTTCTTTATTTCTTCATATCTAGAGGTTGAATATTGCATTCTGTAAGAGTAAGAGCTCTGGAACTAACCTCCCTGATTTCAAATCCTGGCTTTATCAGCTGGCTTTGTGTCCTTGGGCATGCTGCTGCTCATCTCTGTGCCTCAGTTTCCTCATCTATAAAATGGGGATAATAGAGTGAAGGCAGAAGGAGAAAAGGGTGATGGAGGATGAAACAGTTGGATGGCAGCACCAATTCAATGGACATGAACTTGGGCAAACTCTGGGAGATGGTAAGGGACAGGGAAGCCTGGTGTGCTGCAGTCCATGGGGTTGTGAAGAGTCGGACCTGAATTGGCAACTGAAGCAAAAAAATAGTAATAGTATTCAGATCCTGGGAACACAGTGAGAAATAAATGCCTTTATGTGTGCACCCTCTTAAAACAATGCCTTTTAAGATGTGAACATTCTGTGAGTATTAGTTCTTTTAATAGTGATTTTCCACAGTTCCCAGGAAATAGTGGTATCTTATTTTCACAAGTAAGGCTCTGGGGGTTCGTGTGCAGGTTACTCATGGGGGTCTTGCCCTCCTCTAAGTCATTCTCCAGTCTTCTTTTAGGGCATGTGCATTTTCCTCCACTGGGAATACGCCGGTCTTTGCCATAGAATTTAGATAAGATTTGCTCTGTTTACTACCGCCAAGTGCCCGAGCAATAAGCAGTACTTGATATATAACTTGGTATACAGCAAGTGCTCAGGAAATAGCTTGCTGAACAAATAATATCCAACATGCTGCTGTTTGTTCATGCCTTCATTCACTTACTCGTTTGGCAGACACTGAGTATACTCTTGGTTCTGGCATTTTACTATATGCTGATGCCTCATTGGTGAGTGAGATAAAGTCTCGATGATCAAGGAACTTTAAACTTGGTCTTGTTGTTATAGGACTTCAAATTCATCTTTGATTTGGCATATGCCTTGTCTAACTAGCTAGACTGTAAAAACCTAAAGGCCAGAGACTGTGGTTTCTGCATTTCTTTCCTAGAACATGGACGCCATCACAAGGTTATACACATTAAACAGGCTTTAGAGTCAGGCAAACATAAAAGTAAATTAAATCTCTTCCTTTATGTTGGAAATGGGTGCAGATAGAGGATATCTATCTCAATCTCCTTATTGGTTGAATTGTTGTTGTTTAGTCAATAAGTCATGTCTGACTCTTTGTGACCCCCTGGACTGCAACACGGTGGACTTCCCTTTTGTCAAGTAGGAATACTACTTGTCGTTATTGTAAGAATTGAATGAAACAATTCATGACACATAGTGTATTATCTATGGTAAAAGGACTGTAAGAAAGAATTCCATGCCTCTCTCCTAGTTTCTAAATATTAACATTTAGTCTCTTCTGAACTGTAAGCCAGTGTTATCTATAGTCTACTCTCCCTTTCTTTCCAGGGATGTGGTGAATTGGAAGAAAGATATATAAGAGACTAAATTGTTTCTGTTGTAATTTTCTGGCATTCTATGTCTGATTCACAACTGTGTGTACCGAGCAAAGCAGAAACTGACTTACAGACATAGGAAGCAAACTAGAGGTTACCAGCAAGAAAAGGGAAAGGGGCAAGGGCCAAACAGGGGTGTGAGATTAAGGAGTACAAACTACCATGCATAAAATAAATAAATAAAGAGGATATATCGTACAGCACAGAAAATTATAACCACTCTTATGTAACAGCCTTTAATGGAATATAATCTATAAAATACTGGACCACTGTGTCATACACCCAAACCTAATAAAATATTGTAAAACAACTCTACTTCAATTAAAGAAAAGGAATCATGGATTTAATTGCTCTCCTTCAAATTCATATGTTGAAGTCCTAACTCCAGTATCTCAAAATGTAACCATAGTTAGAGATAATATCTTTATAGATGTGATTAAGTTAAAATGAGTTCTTTAAGGTAGATCCTAATCCAGTGTGACTTATAAAAAGAGGAAATTTGGACACAAAGAAAGGTAATAGCCATATACATGCAGAGATAAATATGTGAAGATACTGCAAGAAGGCAATTACCTGTGAGTCAAAAGGACAAGTCTCAGGAGGAATCAAATCTGTTGACAACTTGATCTCAAATTTATGGCCTCTGGAACTGTTACATTCCTTTGGTTTAAGCCACTCAGTCATGGTGCTTGGTTATGGCAGTCCTAGGAAGCTAATGATGGAGAAGGCAATGGCACCCACTCCAGTACTCTTGCCTGGAAAATCCCATAGACAGAGGAGCCTAGCAGGCTGCAGTCCATGGAGTCGCGAAGAGTTGAACACGACTGAGCGACTTCACTTTCACTTTTCACTTTCATGCATTGGAGAAGGAAATGGCAACCCACTCCAGTGTTCTTGCCTGGAGAATCCCAGGGGCAGGGGAGCCTGCTGGGCTGCCGTCTATGGGGTCGCACAGAGTCGGCCACGACTGAAGTGACTTAGCAGCAGCAGGAAGCTAATGAAGCAACTGGATGGGTAATGGAGCCATTTATTATAGAAAAACTGGGACAAAAGCTGGTCTGATTTTGTGGGGTTGGGGGAATGACAATTTTGGCTAGAAATCAAGAGTTCTGTTATGACCTTGTTCAGACCAAGAAGCCCATTAGGCATTCAGTTAGAGACTCTTAGTAGGAAACTGAACATGTAATTGTGGTGCTTGGGAACACTCAGAAAGCAGGTGATATTTGCAATTATGGGAGTAGAATAAGATCACCAAGGAAACCATTAGAGAGAGAAGAGGCCTGAGGATTGTGCCCTGAGGTCTTTCAAGGTAAACTCCGCAAAGGAGACTCAGAAGTTGTTGCCGATGAGGGAGGAAGTGAAGGAAATGTTTAAATAGAGAGGGGAAAATCAACTGTGTCAAATGCTGTGAATATTTTGAGTAAGGTGAGTAAGGAAACTGGTCACTGAGATTTGCAAGATGGGGGTTGTTAATGATCTTGAAAACTGTTGGTTTCAGAAGCTTGATGGGAAAGTTTTTAATCAAAAAAGTATTAAAGGGAAATACAGAAATAGCTAAGTGGAAATATAGGTTAAGAGGGAACATTTTTAGAAGTTTTTAAAAAAATTATGGTATGCTTGAATGATGTCAGGAAAAGTCTAGTAAAGGATAGAGATTCAGGTGGGAGAAAATATAATTGTAAGAACAAAAATAGATGAGAGGATAAGGAATGCACTTCAGAGACTTGGCTTCAGGTAGGAATAGAGATGCTCTACGTTAATTAGAGGCAAGTCAAAAAGTACAGATATAAATATAGACATGGTTTAGAGAGACAAGGAAGTCCACAGCTGCTTCTGTTTTCTCATTTTAATAAGCAAGGCCATCAGCTAAAAATAGAGGAAAGGGAGAATTAATGTCTTGGAAGAGACCTGAGAAGATATAAAATGGTCATCTCAAAGAGAGAACAAGCAACTTTATTAACAGCATAAACTAGGGTTGTTAAGCAGGGTTGAGAGGCTCTCAGATACTTGTGATCATAGTTTAAAGTTAGACTACTCAGCACGCTTGTAATTTTTTCATCAACTATATTCAAGTATAGTAACAAAGTAGTGGGGAAACTTGAATTTAATAGGACCAGAGTCTTGTGATGTGGAATAGGACAGAAGAAGGAGGAGAAAGAGAGCTAAATGAACAGACAATGGTATCAATACAATAATGGATCAAAGGTGGCTAAGGAAGGCTGGAAGCTTTAAGAGCAGTGCAAGACAACAGCAACAATGGTGTTAGGTCAGTGGAACGCATTTCTCAATGAGGCCAGAGAGAAGGGGAAGAAGAGCATTTACAGCGTGATTTAGAGACTACAAGGTGGTAACCAGAGAGTAGGATGCTTGAAATCAACCCTTTGAAGATTTGTGATGACATGATCCAGGAAATGACCGTAGGGACCATGTCCTAGGGATAAACACAGAGGATGGGGTTTCCCTGGTGGCTTACCGGTAAGGAATCTGCTAAGGAGACATGGGTTCAATACCTGGGTCAGGAAGATTCTTTGGAGACAGAAATGGCAGCCCGCTGCAGTATTCTTGCCTGGGAAGCCCCACGGACAGAGGAGCCTGGTGGGCTATAGTCCATGGGGTCGCAAAAGAGTAGGACACCACTTAGTGATTAAACAACAAAAGAGCAGAGGGAAAGATTCCTTGGGTGAGGGTGACGTGAAACTGGGAAATCAGTGTTACCCTAGACATGAAAAGCCATCTAAAATTGGGTTCCCAATTTCACCCCCCCCAAATATTAATATGTCCCTCTTGCAGTTTTCTCCATCTCAGTTAATGGTGCCTCCAAACTTCTCCTTATTCCATGCACCAAACCTTGGAGCATAAATGACTTTTTTTTTAACTTCATGCCCTATGTTTAATTAATCCTCATGGCTCTATCTTAAAAATATACACAGACTCCAATCACTATCACCTGAATTATCTGTCTCCCAAATTATTGCATTAACTTGCCAACTGGTCTGTTATCTTGTAATCACAACATGCTGGCTGGAGTAAACCTTTACAAATATAAGACTGATCATGTAAGTCCTCTGCTCAAAACCCAACGGTGGCTTTATATCCCATCTACACTAACTTCTGAATCATTCCCATGGCCTACTGGTTGCATCCCACCCTCAGCTCTCTGACCTCATTTTCTGCATCCCTTTTACTTGCTCTGTTCCAGCCACACTGGCCTTCTCACTGTTTCTTGAATGTGCCAGGAATATTGTAGATTTAAGAATTTTATATACGTGGTTGATTCTACACATATTTTTTTCTGTGTACAAAGTCTTTTTCTGCACACATTTGCTCTATACAGTCAGCAAAAACAAGACCAGGAGCTGATTGTGGCTCAGACCATGAACTCCTTATTGCCAAATTCAGACTGAAATTGAACAAAGTAGGGAAAACCACTAGACCATTCAGGTATGACCCAAATCAAATCCCTTATGATTATACAGTGGAAGTGAGAAATAGATTTAAGGGCCTAGATCTGATAAATAGAGTGCCTGATGAACTATGGAATGAGGTTTGTGACATTGTACAGGAGACAGGGATCAAGACCATTCCCATGGAAAAGAAATGCAAAAAAGCAAATGCAAAAAAGCAAAATGTCTGTCTGGGGAGGCCTTACAAATAGCTGTGAAAAGAAGAGAAGTGAAAAGCAAAGGAGAAAAGGACAGATATAAACATCTGAATGCGGAGTTCCAAAGAATAGCGAGAAGAGATAAGAAAACCTTCTTCAGTGATCAATGCAAAGAAATAGAGGAAAACAACAGAATGGGAAAGACTAGGGATCTCTTCAAGAAAATCAGAGATACCAAAGGAACATTTCATGCAAAGATGGGCTCGATAAAGGACAGAAATGGTATGGACCTAACAGAAGCAGAAGATATTAAGAAGAGATGGCAAGAATACACAGAAGAACTGTACAAAAAAGATCTTCACGACCCAGATAATCACGATGGTGTGATCACTGACCTAGAGCCAGACATCCTGGAATGTGAAGTCAAGTGGGCCTTAGAAAGCATCACTACGAACAAAGTTAGTGGAGGTGATGGAATTCCAGTTGAGCTATTTCAAATCCTGAAAGATGATGCTGTGAAACTGCTGCACTCAATATGCCAGTGAATTTGGAAAACTCAGCAGTGGCCACAGGACTGGAAAAGGTCAGTTTTCATTCCAATCCCAAAGAAAGGCAATGCCAAAGAATGCTCAAACTACCGCACAATTACACTTATCTCACACGCTAGTAAAGTAATGCTCAAAATTCTCCAAGCCAGGCTTCAACAATACCTGAATCATGAACTTCCTGATGTTCAAGCTGGTTTTAGAAAAGGCAGAGGAACCAGAGATCAAATTGCCAACATCCGCTGGATCATGGAAAAAGCAAGAGAGTTCCAGAAAAGCATCTATTTCTGCTTTATTGACTATGCCAAAGCCTATGACTGTGTGGATCACAATAAACTGTGGAAAATTCTGAAAGAGATGGGAATACCAGACCACCTGATCTGCCTCTTGAGAAATCTGTATGCAGGTCAGGAAGCAACAGTTAGAACTGGACATGGAACAACAGACTGGTTCCAAATAGGAGAAGGAGTACGTCAAGGCTGTATATTGTCACCCTGTTTATTTAACTTATATGCAGAGTACATCATGAGAAACGCTGGACTGGAAGAAACACAAGCTGGAATCAAGATTGCCGGGAGAAATATCAATAACCTCAGATATGCAGATGACACCACCCTTATGGCAGAAAGTGAAGAGGAACTCAAAAGCCTCTTGATAAGAGTGAAAGTGGAGAGTGGAAAAGTTGGTTTAAAGCTCAACATTCAGAAAATAAAGATCATGGCATCTGGTCCCATCACTTCATGGGAAATAGATGGGGAAACAGTGGAAACAGTGTCAGACTTTATTTTTCTGGGCTCCAAAATCACTACAAATGGTGACTGCAGCCATGAAATTAAAAGACGCTTACTCCTTGGAAGGAAAGTTATGACCAACCTAGACAGCATATTAAAAAGCAGAGACATTACTTTGCCAATAAAGGTTCGTCTAGTCAAGTCTATGGTTTTTCCTGTGGTCATGTATGGATGTGAGAGTTGGACTGTGAAGAAGGCTGAGCGCCGAAGAATTGATGCTTTTGAACTGTGGTGTTGGAGAAGACTCTTGAGGGTCCCTTGGACTGCAAGGAGATCCAACCAGTCCATTCTGAAGGAGATCAGCCCTGGGATTTCTTTGGAAGGAAGCTGAAACTAAACTAAAGCTTAAACTCTAGTACTTTGGCCACCTCATGTGAAGAGTTGACTCATTGGAAAAGTCTCTGATGCTGGGAGGGATTGGGGGCAAGAGGAGAAGTGGACGACAGAGGATGAGATGGCTGGATGGCATCACTGACTGGATGGACGTGAGTCTGAGTGAACTCCGGGAGTTGGTGATGGACAGGGAGGCCTGGCGTGCTGTGATTCATGGGGTTGCAAAGAGTCGGACATGACTGAGCGACTGATCTGATCTAATCTGATCTCTGTGACCTGTCATCTTACTCAACTGTCACCTTCTTGGCACATTTCTTTAATATACTATTAAAAGTCAAACCAATTTTCCTTCTCACCTCTCAATGAGCTGCCAACCCCCAGTTCATCTTTGCTTTTCTCAGAAAAGTATAGCATATATGTACATATGTTTGAGAGTGTATGTATCTATCTATCTCCTCAATAGAATGCATGCTAGGATTTTGATTTTATTTATGTCTATTGCTATTTATTTGTCTATTTTCTATATTCCCAATGGCCAGAGCACAAACTGGAATCAAGATTCCTTGGAGAATATCAATAACCTTAGATATGCAGATGATACCACCCTTATGGCAGAAAACAAAGGGGAACTACAGAGCTTCTTGATGAAGGTAAAAGAGGAGAGTGAGAAAGCTGGCTTAAAACTCAACATTCAAAAAACTAAGTTCATGGCATCTGATCCCATCACTTCATGGCACACAATGGGGAAACAATGGAAACAGTAAGAGACTTTATTTTCCTGGGCTCCAAAATTACTACAGATGGAGACTGCAGCCATGAAATTAAAAGAAAAATCCTTGCTGCTTGGGAAAAAAACTATGACAAACCTAGATAGCACATTAAAAACCAGAGACATTATTTTGCTGCTGCTGCTAAGTCACGTAAGTCGTGTCCGACTCTGTGCGACCCCATAGACAGCAGCCCACCAGGCTCCCCTGTCCCTTGGATTCTCCAGGCAAGAACACTGGAGTGGGTTGCCATTTCCTTCTCCAATGCATGAAAGTGAAAAGGGAAAGTGAAGTCGCTCAGTCGTGTCCGACTCTTCGCAACCCCACGGACTGTAGCCCAGCAGGCTCCTCCATCCATGGGATTTTCCAGGCAAGAATACTGGAGTGGGGTGCCATTGCCAGGTCTATATAGCCAAAGCTTTGGTCTTTCCAGTAGTCCTGTATGGATGTGAGAGTTGGACCATAAAGAAGGCTGAGCACTGAAGAACTGTTGCTTTTGAACTGTAGTATTGGAAAAGACTCTTGAGAGTCCCTTAGACTGCAAAGAGATCAAACCAGTCAATCCTAAGGATATCAACCCTGAATATACATTGGAAGGACTGATGCTGAAGCTGACATCCCAATACTTTGGCCACCTGATGGGAAGAGCTAACTCACTAGTAAAAACCCTGAAGCTGGGAAAAATTGAAGACAGAGGCAGAAGGGGACAACAGAGGATGAGATGGCTGGATGGCATCACCGACTCAAAGGACATGAATTTGAGCAAGCTCCAGGATATGGTAGAGGATGAGGAAGCCTGGCATGCTGCAGTTCATGGGGTCTCAAACAGTCAGACATGACTGAGCTTCTGAACAAATAGCCAGAGCTGCGCCTGACACTAAATAAGCCCTCTGTAAGTATTTATTGAGCAAGAAATACATGGTGAAAAGAATAGTGATAGAGAAGAGAGGGGTACAGACATTTCTACCTTCAATGAAATAGGAGCTTGTCCAGGAGGGTGTTAGATGAGAGCAGCATAGGTGTGTTGTAGAAAGTGGAGTGGTTTGATGGAGTGAACTTCAGAAGGAGCCTGAGTTTCTGAGCAACAAGAAGAGAGCAATGGAAGCAAATGGAATTTTCTATTGATACATCCCCCTTTGGTTATATAGTCTGCACTAAAGGAAGGAAATGACAGGAACAGAGAAAAGAGGTTGAAGATATGGGAAGGATTTGGTTGGTGGATGACAGGTCTACTTGGCAAGTTTCTTGTATAGTAAAATATACTCTAATTATACAACCCAAAAATCTCAATCCTGGGTATTTACTAAAGAGAAATAAGAACATATGTCCATACAAATATTTGTCTGTTTGTAGCAGCTCTATTCTTAATAAGTGAAAACTGGATATAAACCAAATGTCCATTAAGTGATGAGTGGAAAAACAAATTGTGGTGCGTTGGTTCAATAAGACAACACTCAGCAGTGACAAGGAAGATGCTATTAGCACATTCAACAACATGGACTAAACATCAAAATATTATGCTAAACAAAAGAAGCTAGATAAAAACAGACTACACATCATGTGATTCTGTTTTTATTAAATTACAAAAAAAAAGCAAAGCCTTAGTGACAAATAACAGGTCACTTGTTGCTAGGAGTCATGGGTAGAGTATGAGATTGATTTGAAAGAGACATGCAGTTACTTTCTGGAGCAACGGAAATGTTCTAAATCCTGAAGACAACAGTAGTTACATGACTATATTTCTTTCTCAGAACTCACCTAATCTTAAACTTAATATTGGTCCATTTTATTATATTTAAATCATACTTACAACTGATTAAAATAATGTGGTAAAGAATCTGCCTGCCAATGCAGGGGGCATGAGACACAGGTTCGACCCCTTAGGCAGGAAGATCCCCTGGAAGAGGGCATGGCAGTCCACTCTAGTATTCTTGCCTGGAGAATCCCATGGACAAAGGAGCCTGGCAGTCTACAGTCCATGAGGTCACAAAGATTCAGACTTGACTGAAATGACTTAGCACACATGTTTTGCCTCATTGTGTGTCTCCCACACTAGAACCTATAATGTCAGCTTCTTGAGGGTAATGTTTAGAACCAGTATGCCTTGCATATCACGTTTTAACTATTTATTGGAAGAATATGTTTCATGCTTCTGATAGCAAATTTGAACTCAAATATTTCTGTGATTGAATCTGATCTTTACCATTTACTGCCCATGCCAACTTAGACAACATATACTTAATTATCTCTGAGCCTTGATGTTCTCATCTATAGTGTTGAAATTAAAAAGAGAATTTCTTTCATAGAGTTACTATGAAAATGAAACACTACATTGGAATAATATGCTTATAGAGCTATCTGGGATGTGGAAAATGCACAAAAAGTCAAATTTGTTATTATTTTACATGACTTTGTTATATCTCAATTTCTCTGATCATTTATGATTTTCATTGTACTTTTCTTAAGATCAGAGATTTGAATTGCCTTCTTTTTGCTTGAAAGTCCTAGCAAATAGCACAAATGTTTGTTGAATGTGATCTGATTCCGTAAGTGTTCGAGAGCCATCTTTCCTCATGCCTAAGGATGTGTTTACACACTATTGTCCTGTTCCAGGAATGTTACTGCCCTCCTCACACACACGTGCATGCATGAGCTCACACATGTAAATGATGTTTGTATTTAGCGCTGAAGTTCAAGCAACACTTTCCTAGTAAAGATATCCCTGACTTCTGAGAAGAGATTAGATTACCTTGTTATATCCTTTCTTAGTACCCAACCCTTTTCCTTCACGGCCCTCATCAAAATTTGCAATGGTATATTTGTACAAGTATTTGGGTTGCGTAAGCCCCATGAAGGTTGGATCCACCACTGGGTCCATTGTTTCTCTGATAGTCCATTAACCCTTCTGAAGAGGAAAAAGGAAACAGAGAGGAAGGAAGGCAGTGAGTAGGCTGAGATTGCCAGACAGGGAAGAATTTCTGTTTTTGGAGAAGGGTGGTTTATTTCACTTTATTTATTTGTTTTCCTCTGACTTATTTCATATTTAAGTACCAGGTCTGAGCTGAATTCCAGGCGGTTCAACAGTAACCAGCAGGTGGAAGGAGAATATAGTTCAGCTTATCCAATAAAGGAAAGAGAAACCATAGAGACCTTCCCCACAGTATCATTTGCTTCCAAGTTGTGTAAGCAAGCCATCTTAGACAATTGTTGAACTTGGGAATGGGTGCCTGGCAAGGGCCTGTGAAGTGTGCTTCTCCTCTCATTCTTTTGTTCAAAACTTTGCAGTTCCTCCTCTTTATGCCCAGGTGACAATCAAAATTCCTTAGACTGGTATTTAGAGCCTTTTCTGATAGACCCCAAATGTACTTTTCCTGCTTTCATTCACAATGTTTTCTTTCCATCTTTCCAAAGAGAACCTTGTTCGTCCTTTGCTGGATAGGCTCAAAGTTGGGTCTCTTTTTCATATGCCTGATTCTTGAGTTTCATCTCTTTTTTGAAACATGAATTCTGATTTTCATATATTGTAACTGTAAAGCTTCTTTTCATTGTTTATGGAGCCTATCTATTAAGATGTCAGATAGATAGCAAGAAATGAATAAAGTTGGCTGAAATAAATGTACTCCTTGATAAATGTACTTATCTTGGTTATCTCGTATGACCCACATGAAACCATACAACTTTTAGTACATTTTATTAATTTCAACTTTAGTCACAATATTTATGAATATGTGCTAGACAATGTGAATTATATTAAAAGGACAATGATGAAAAATACAGTGACTGTTTTAAAGAACTATCAGTGCAGCTGAGACCCAATAAACAGTGGATTAAAACGAGGCATGAGATGTCACCTCAAAACTGTCAGAATGGCTGCCATCAAAGAGACAAGAAACAGCAAATGTTAACAAGAATGAGGAGAAAAGGGAATCTTTGTGCACTATTTGTGGGAATGCAAACTGGTACAGCCTCTATGGAAAACAATATGTTTCCTTAAAAAAAAATAGAACTACCATATTATCTAGCAATTCCATTTTGGGGTTTTTATCTGAAGAAAACAGAAACACTACTTTGAAAAGATATATGCATCCCAATGTTCATTGCAACATTACTGATAATAGCCAAGATACGGAAGAAACTTGAGTGTCAACTAATAGGTGGATGGAGAAGGAATATATACAATATATGTCTACACACATATACAGTATATACATTATAATTGAACATATATCCAAATGAACAACATAATATAAAAACAGACCTATAAATACAAAGAAAAAACTAGTAGTTGCTAGAGGGGATGGACAAACAGGTGAAGGGGATTTAGAGGCACAAGTTTTCAGTTATAAAATAATTGTCATAGGAATTTAGTGTACAGCATAAGGGATATAGTCAATCATATTCTAATAACTTTTTATCCGATCTAGACTTCCACTAGGGCTTCTCTGGTAGCTCAGCTGGTAAAGAATCTGCCTGCAATGCAGGAGACCCTGGTTTGATTCCTGGGTCAGGAAGATCCCCCGGAGAAGGGATAGGCTAACCACTCCAGTATTCCTGGGATTTCCTGATAGCTCAGATGGTAAAGATTCCACCTGAAATGTGGGAGACCTGAGTTTGATCCCTGGGTTGGGAAGATCCCCTGGAGGATGGCATGGCAACCCACTCTAGTATTCTGGCCTGAAGAATCCCCATGGACGGAGGAGCCTGGCAGGCTATGGGGTTGCAAGAGTCAGACATAAATGAGTGGCTGAGCACAGCACAGACTTCTTCAGGTGATCATTTTGTAATAAATAAAAATATTGAATCACTAGGTTGTAAACCTGAAAATTAAAATAACATTGTAAGTCAGTTACATATTAATTTAAAAAAATGGTGTGAATAGTCCTACCCTAAAGAAACTTGGTCTCTTGAGACAGCACTTCAGAGGACAGGAGAAGGGTCAGAGAAGGTTTCCTAGAGAGGTGAAGGATTTTTTTAAAGCTAATATTGTAGTGGTGGTGATGTTAAGAATAATAGCATGTATGCTGGGTATGTGAGTGCTAAAGCACTTCAGTTGTGTCCAACTCTTTGCGACCCTACGCACTGTAGCCCACCAAGCTCCTCTGTCCATGGGATTCATCAGGCAAGAAAGCTAGAATGGGTTGCCATGCCCTTCCAGGGGATCTTCCCAAACAAGGGATTGAACCCATGTCTCCTGCATTGGCAGGCAGATTCTTTACCACAAGCGCCACCTGGAAAGCCCAAGAATAGTAGCACTACCTCCTAATTTGAACACTTACTTTCCATCTTGACGGGGACCTTCCCTTTAGCCCCATTCATGCAGCCCACTTGGAGAAGGAAATGGCAACCCACTCCAGCATTCTTGCTTAAAGAATCCTGTGGACAGAGGAGCCTGGTGGGCTGCTGTCCATAGGGTGGCACAGAGTCGGACATGACTGAAACAACTTAGCATGCATGCCTGCATTGGAGAAGGAAATGGCAACCCACTCCGGTGTTCTTGCCTGGAGAATCCCAGGGATGGGGGAGCCTGGTGGGCTGCCGTCTATGGGGTCACACAGAGTCGGACATGACTGAAGTGACTTAGCAGCAGCAGGAGCATCATGCAGCCCACTTTATGGACAAGGAGGAATTCAGGAATGCTGAAAAGCATGTTCAAGGTAACAGAACCACACAGGAGAAGAACTAGGTGAAAATGGAAGCCTCTGATCTGTCCTTCAATGTTCATACCTGGCAGGGCTTCTAAAGGCAGGGTGACTGATAGTCTAATTACCCTTTATCTTTATTTTTTCCATGTATACAGCAGGTATATTTTACACGTGCAGTGAGGGTAGACAGGTTAACACAACTAAACATCGATGTTTTCTTCACTTGACTTTCTGGGAATATTATCCAGAAGGACAATGGTTCAACACACGGGTGATATTTAAAAGCCTTGAAGAGTAGGCGTGGATAATATGTAAGAGTTATTTTTTCCCACGTGAACCTGAGTTGGTATACAGCAGCTGATTAATAACCTTAAGAATGAAAATGTCAGACCTATCACATAAATATTAGCCAGCAGACCTCAATTTGTTTTGGATAAGGATCAACAGTCACGCATAAGACAGAAGAAAGACACCACTGACACCAAAAATCCCCTCTAAATATCACAGTCTATTTAAATAAGACATTCGGAAACACAAGCAGCCTAATTAACAATCCATTATGTAAGTAACATTTGCTTATTTTAATTACTGGGAACTTCAATTAGGCTCTCTCATAGTGAAGAACACAAACCTGTTTCTCAGGTTATGGTCTTGTGGTTGATTCTTGGAAATCCTAGTCCCTGATGATGACGTGGTGCTCAGGTATAGACAGCCAGGGAGGAGAATAGAGCCGGACACGATGCCCACCAACAGAGACGGGTGTTGGCTCTGAAAGCTTCAGTAAAAAATGAAATCCTGAGATCTAAACTCCAGCCTCCTCTGTCTGAAACATTTCATGCTTTTGCTTTTGCTTTCAGAGAAGTGTTTGGACTTCTTATCATGAGACTGTAGGTTATTTATGATAGGAACTTTTCCTACTTCTTTGACACATCTATTGCCACTCCTGCCTTCTGCCTCCTTATGCTTAGGCTGCGAAATTTCCTGGATTCTCAGGGCCTTGCATGCTCTCACCTGCCTTCAGGGTTTTGCCCATGCTGATTCTGTCTGAAATTCTCTTCTTTTCTTGCTAGTAATTCTATCTGCTATTCAGGGCTGGATCCAGTATCACCTGCCTGGGAAACTTTTGCAAACCTCTTACTCATTTCTGCCATCCCCAGCTATCACTCCTGGGCTGTGTCCATGGCCTCTCCTTCCTGGAACAAAAGCATTCAATGTTTACCACTGCCAACTGTACCTTGGAGAACAAGTAACTCCTCCTGAGGAAAAGACTCCTCCTTCCTAGTTTGGACAGATGGATTCTCATACAATGCTCTGTGTCTCAAGAGAGCAGAAAGACAATCTACCAAGGAAGTGCCCTGAGGTCCTCTCTGGCAGTCTAGTGGTTAAGAATTTGCCTTCTAATGAAAGGAGTGTGGGTTTGATTCTTAGTTGGAGAGCTAAGATCCTACATGCATGCACGGCCTACCCCACTTCCCGACCCAAAATACAGTACAGAAGCAATATTGCAACAAATTCAATAAAGACCAAAAAGAAATTCAAGTTAATTAAAAAAATAAAAAAGAAGTGTCTGGATCAAAGAGTAAAAAAAATAAAATTATTTCAAATCTTTTCCTGGCCTAGTCCATAGTTATGGGTGGTCAATAGAGCAGAAGATTCTGTACAGAGCCTGCTGCGTGCTCAACCCCTCAGCCGTGTCTGACTCTTTGTGACCTCATGGACTCTAGCCGGCCAGGCTCCTCTGTCCATGGGATTTTCCCGGCAAGAGTACTGAAGTGGGTTGCCGTCTCCTTTTCCAGAGGATCTTCCTGACCCAGGGACTGAACCCACGTCTCTTGCATCTCCTGCATTGACAGGCAGATTCTTAACCCCTGTGCCACCTGGGAAGCCCGAGGAAGCGCCTGGAGCCTGGTTTCCCATAAGTCACTGAGTACCCAGGGCACAGTCTTAGGCAAGTGGCCACTGTTGTCCACAATATTGAAATGTATTGTAACATATGGATGATAACAACTTGTACATATCATTGCTGTTGAAAAATATCCCCCTTACTTAAGGTGGATTTAGATAGCATTGTGTTTGAGAATTGATGTTTATCCACAGAAATTATGTGTTTGCATGTTTTCTCTATGTAATATCTTTCATTTGATGATGAAGAATGAGGAGGCATTTCTGCATCTTATTCAGGAGAATATAATTTGAAGGGGCTGCAGAGTTATGATAAATGTTTAGGGTCAGCAGTCATCTTGAAATTTCTTGCTGAAACTTATGAGTGAAAGATTCAGATTCTAGAAGATACGCTGTTGCATGTTGGCTGCCTGTCCTTGAGCGCCTGATGGGAGAGCAAAAGGGTCAGGCACTGGCAGGACATAGATTCCATGTCTAGACCACCCTTTGTGTGTAAAGGCCAGGAAACAGCAGCGAATGCTTTAAGAGGTGGTATTCTAGTCTATGGACTTCTGTACAGGCTCAGTTGGTAAAGAATCTGCCTGCAATACAGGAGACCTGGGTTAAATCCCTGGGTTGGGAAGATCCCCTGGAGAAGGGAATGGCTATCCATTCTAGTACTCTTGCCTGGAGAATCCCATGGATGGAAGAGCCTGGTGGGCTACAGTCCATGGGGTCGCAAAGAGTCAGACATGACTGAGCGACCAACACTTTCACTTTCATTCTGAACTATAGATTGGTGAACAGTACGAGAAATGTGAACAGTTCAACTTTTTTTTTTTTTTTTTTTTCCTTTGTATTATGAAGATACCTATTCATGTATTAAGCCACTGTCTTTTGGAGCCTGCCAGGTGCTTAGAGATAGAGAGTCTATAGACAGCAAGATGCTTTTCCTAATGGGGCTTAGAAACCTGGTAGGGCAAGACATACATACATACAAAAGCGAAGAAATGTGCAAGGTGTGTGAAGATCATGATAATAGCTGCAAGAAGCAAAAGCGGGTTTATTAGAGAGCATCTCAAGGGATGCAGGATTCATTGGATGGTCAGTGGTGCGGGGGGACATTAGAACTGAGACATGATATAAAGGCGTCAGTCATGTGAAGATCTTGAAACAGTGGATTCCAGACAAAATAACAGCTAATGCATGGACCCAAAGGTGGAAACAAACTGAGCAACTTCTGGGCACTGAAAGGGCTGGTGATTTGGATCCAGATGGTAAGAGAGAGAGGCCAGAGAGAGATTGGCAGAGGTCAGCAAGAGCCAGATCTTGAAAACCATGGTGAAGATTTTGTGTTTTAGTTGTTATGGAAATATAAGAGAGTTTGTGCAATACAGATGTGATCTGAATAATGTTTATTAAACTTGTTCTGTTTGTTGAGGGAGAATAGGTTTTAGGAGATAGGAGGGTAAAATGTAGAATCTGAAAAATCTGTTATGAGTCTATTTCATCAAATTGCAGATCATAGTGAGTTGCTGAGATTAAGGTGATCTCACTGGCTGTAGGAGAAGTGGCTGTTTGGGGGTGTTCTGGAGGTAGACATGGCAGGATTTGCTGCTTTTGGTGTTGTTGTTGTTCAGTCACTCAGTCGTGTTTGACTCTTTTTGACCTCACGAACCTTGGCAGGCCAGGCTTCCCTGTCCTTCAGCATCTCCTGGAGTTGACTCGAACTCATGTCCATGTGTCAGTGATGCCATCCAACATCTCATCCTCTGTCACCCTCTTCTCTTCCTGCCCTCAATCTTTCCCAGCATCAGGATCATTTCCAATGAGTTGACTCTTCGCATCAAGTGGCCAAAGTATTGAAGCTTCGGCTTCAGCAGCAGTCCTTCCGATGAATATTCAGGGTTGATTTCCTTGAGGATGGACTGGTTTGATCTCCAGTGTATGTTTTTATATGTTTACTTTCTGTGATTGTCACTCTTCAGTGACTTTAGATTTGTGCATGTATCTCTGTGTAGTGGTCTTGCAGGAAATGCAGCAGTGCTGAGGGGGAGCCTGACCTGCCCCTCGTTCACTCATGGCTCAAGGCCCTCATCAGAGTGGTAACAGAGTACCAGACTGTCAAGGACCTAGAGTCTTAGATGTGAGATTGTGGCACAGATATCAAGTGCGGAGACAGTTGCCATGCATGCACATCCAAGGAAGATATGAGACAAACCACCTCCTTCACAGATGTTGTAGAGGAAGATGACACTTCAGGGGTTTTATGGACAGAGGGATGGGAGGGAAGAGAGCTCATGTACTGAACACTTAGCCCTGACCTGTCGTCATGTTTATTTGTCAAGTCCCTCACTGAAATACAATCCCTGTAAAGGCTGGAGCTAAGTTGTTTTCACTCTTGTATCCTAGTCAGTGGTGCAGGATCTGGCACTTGGTGCCCAGTAAATGCCTGTCAAAGGAATGAATGGTGGAATTGTTTCTCGAAAAGGTATTGGTTTGGGACTTCCCTGGTGGTCTAGTGGTTAAGACTCCACCTTCCAATGCAAGGGGTTTGGATTTGATCCCTGGTTGGGGACCTAAGATCCCATATTCCTCTTTCCCAAAATACTAAAATATAAAACAGAAACAATACTGTAACAAGCTCAATAAAGACTTTAAAAATGGTCTACATAAAAATATAAAAGAAAAAAAAAAAAAAGGTATCCATTTGAGGATTTAGTCTTCTGCTTTTTTAAGCAAGTGCTCCAGGGTCAGAACTTGGAATCGGGCTTCCTGCCTTTTTCCCACTTTTACATCTTGGTACTCACGATGCTGCTTCCTATTTATCACTGCCAGACAGCTTGAACCTTCTCCCACAGAGAACTCCTTTTGCCCCTGGCCTTGCCTGGTACAATTTGTATTGGCTAGAAGGAAGGCAAGCACATCAGCATGAAATGTGAATATGCCTATTAACATTTCTCCCGGAGAATGTGGTGAGCCTCAGGAATCAGCTCAGAGGTTCGGCGGGGGCCCCTGATCGGCACATTCTTTGAGCTCCTGGAAAAGGGCAAGCACAGAGTATTTACAGCCATGGAGAGAATGGCCTCATAAAAATGCATCAGGGTGTGTGCACAGAATGACGACTTGGATGAAAAAAAGCAGTGTTTACATGCTGTTACACTAAAAATATTCACACCTCATCAAATTGTCAGTCTTGTTTGCTGGCAACAATGGGATTTTTCCCTCTGTAAGGCAGTAATAGCTCTCGGCAGAACGCTGAGCATTATGTCTCATTAATCCTTCCCAGAACCCAGCGAGGTGGGTGGTGAGGGTTTGGTCTCCTGTTGTATCAGAGAGTAGATCAAGGTTTATTTCTCCCCCTTCAGTACCCTCTCATGAGAGTGGGTATTTGCTGGCTCCTGTTTGAGATCTCCATTGTGCCTTTTGGGGTGGGCCCTTCCTGAGTAGATCAAGGTTTATTTCTCCCCCTTCAGTACCCTCTCATGAGAGTGGGTATTTGCTGGCTCCCGTTTGAGATCTCCATTGTGCCTTTGGGGGTGGGCCCTTCCTAAAGGCATCTGTCCACTGCCCTGTGTGGATGGGGAAACAGAGCCCTAGAGGAGAGGAATCCACTCACCAAGACCTCTCAGCTGCTCAGTGGAAAATCCAAGACCAGTTCACTAATTTTAGTGAGAGCACAAACCTGTATAAATGCTGATTAGGTGTGGAGAATTTTATATGTGCTAGCTTTTGTAATCCCTGTGATGATCTTGTAAGGCTGGTTTTGTTATTATAATCATTATCACTATTATTAAAATTTTACAGATGATAACTATAAAGATCAAGGTTTACGTAAATTCTGTATGCAAACCTGAAATGTAATTTGGTGCCACACCATACGTAAGACATCATATCATATTAGCCTCCATTTTGTACCCACTGGACAGCCTGACTCGTAGCAGAGGTGAAATTGTGTTTCCTTCTTGATATAGTCTTGAAAGGGAAAGAGACAGACAAGGCTTTGGAGACAGACCTGAATTCAAATGAGGCTGTCTTCCTTGCTAGACCAGTGCCCTTGGGTGAGGCAGAAAGCATACCTGTGCCTCAGTTTTCTCATCTATAAAAGCAATATAGTATATGCCCATGGCATGACAGCTGAAAATAAAATGACCTAGCAGAAAGGAGTGGCTATTACCTGGAAGTATCATTCAGTACTTGTGGATTCATTCTGCTTTCCCCCTGCAACAGCAGGTCTGGTGTTCTGTTTTTTAATGATCCTATTAGAAAACAAATCTGTATTATTTTGTATACACTTTTTGTATTTGTCTCCTGTATTATTTTATATTCGTTACTGTTTTCTATTTGTTTTTTGTTTTTTGCAGTGTCCAAGATTGTTAACACGGTTCCTGTTGATTTTTACTAGTTACCAGCCTCTACTTGCATGGATCATACTCATAAGCCTCATCTTAGAAGATCATTGAGTTAGATTCTTCAAGATTCTTGGCAGTAGGAACAATACTGCCAGTCCACTGACTGCTGAATAGGTATTAAACCTCTAAGTATTGCATGGAATATTGAAAGTTAAGGCTTGGTGAGCTCCAGGGAGTTAGCAGTGGCCGTTTCAATACCTATGAGACCTTGGAAATGTATTTAACTTCTTTGTGTTTTAGTTTTCTCATTGGCATGGTGGGTTAAAGATGAAAAGCTTTGAGAAGATTGACATGATATATATAAAGTACTCAGTGCCTTGCATGTAGCAAGTGTTCAGTCAGTACTAAAAATGAATATCATTAGCTAAAATATTTAAATTGCCAGCATTCTTTGGATCATAGAGAAAGCAAGGGAATTCCAGAAAAACATCTACTTCTGCTTCATTGACTGCACTAAAGTTTTGACTGTGTGGATCACAACAAACTGTGGAAAAATTTTAAAGAGACAGTAATACCAGAACACCTTACCTGACTCCTGAGAAACCTGTATGCAGGTCAAGAAGCAACAGTTAGAATCAGACCTGGAACAACTGACTGATCCAAAATTAGGAAAGGGGTATGTCAAAGCGGTATACTGTCACCCTGTTTATTTAACTTCTATGCAGAGCACATCATGTGAAATGCCTGGCTGGATGAATCACAAGCTAGAGTCAAGACTGCCAGGAGAAATATTAGCAACCTCAGACATGCAGATGATACCATTTTAATAGAAAGGAAGAAGAACTAAAGAGCTTCTTGAGGGTGAAAGAGGAAAGTGAAAAAGTTGGCTTAAAACTCAACATTCAAAACCTAAGATCATGATATCCAGTCCCAAAACTTCATGGCAAATAGAAGAGAAAAAAGTAGAAACAGTGACAAATTTTCTTTTCTGGGGCTCCAAAATCAATGCACATGGTGACTGCAGCCATGAAATTAAAAGACCCTTGTTCCTTGGAAGAAAAGCTATAACAAACATAGACACCATATTAAAAAGTAGAGACATCACTATGCCAACAAAGGTCCATCTAGTCAAAGCTATGGTTTTTCCAGTAGTCATGTATGGTTGTGAGAGTTGGACCAAAAGGAAGGCTGAACCCCGAAGAGTTGATGCTCTCAAATTGTGATGCTGGAGAAAAACCTTGAGTATCCTCTGGACTGCAAGGAGATCAAACCAATTAATTCTAAAGGAAATCAACCCTGAATATTCACTGGAAGGACTGATGTTGAAGCTGAAGCTCTAATATTTTGGCCACCTGATGCAAAAGTGCTCTTTGCATCAGGTGGCCAAAGTATTAGTATCCCAGATCCTAATGCTGGGAAAGACTGAAGGCAAAAGGAGAAGGGAGTGGCAGAGGATGAGATGATTAGATAGCATCACCAACTCAGTGGACACGAATCTGAGGAAACTCTGGGAGATAGTGAAAAACAGGGGAGCCTGGTGTGCTGCAGTCCATGAGGTTGCAAAGTGTCAGATACAATTTAGTGACTGAACAAAAACAGTAATATCTACCTGCTCTGTCACTTTTTCTTCCACTGTCCCTTATTCTGTTTCTTCTGAGACCATTTCCCATTCCTCCACCTCTGCCTACTATCTCTTTTGTAATCAGTAATAAACTATCAAATGAATGCCCCCTTAATGGTTGTTTATCCTTAGAATCAGAGAGTTCAGCTGATTCTGTGTTGTTGCCATGGAACTTTACTCCCCTTTCTGAGCTCTCTCCTCAACCTATTTTGCAGTGTTGTTATGAGGACTGAGTCCATGCTAGTTTGGTGGAAATTCATTGAATCTTACATGTCTGTTGAAAGTTTTTTAAACATGAATTCTTAAGCTGAGAATAGAATATTTTAGAAATTCTGTATTTAAACAAGTCTAACTCTTGATGAAAGTGAAAGAGGAGAGTGAAAAAGTTGGCTTAAAGCTCAACATTCAGAAAACTAAGATCATGGCATCTGGCCCCATCACTTCATGGGAAATAGATGGGGAAACAGTGGAAACAGTGTCAGGCTTTATTTTGAGGGGCCCCAAAATCACTGCAGATGGTGATTGCAGCCATGAAATTAAAAGACACTTACTCCTTGGAAGGAAAGTTATGACCAACCTAGATAACATATTCAAAAGCAGAGACATTACTTTGCCAACAAAGGTCCATCTAGTCAAGGCTATGGTTTTCCAGTGGTCATGTATGGAGGTGAGAGTTGGACTGTGAAGAAAGCTGAGCACTGAAGAATTGATGCTTTTGAACTGTGGTGTTGGAGAAGACTCTTGAGAGTCCCTTGGACTGCAAGGAGATCCAACCAGTCCATCCTAAAGGGGAGTAGTGCTGAGTGTTCATTGGAAGGACTGATGCTAAAGCTGAAACTCCAATAGTTTGGCCACCTCATGCGAAGAGTTGACTCATTGGAAAAGACCCTGATGCTGGGAAGGATTGGGGGCAGGAGGAGAAGGGGACGACAGAGGATGAGATGGCTGGATGGCATCACTGACTCGATGGACATGAGTTTGAGTGAACTCCGAGAGTTGGTGATGGACAGGGAGGCCTGGCGTGCTGCGATTCATGGGGTCACAGAGAGTCAGACATGACTGAGTGACTGAACTGAACTGACTGAACTGAATACTTGTAAAATTCCAGTAAAGTAGAATCCTTGATTCTAAGGCTGGGAAAGGATGCTCTCCACCATGTAAAGGGGATAAGGATTTGACATTTGTCGAACACGCATTAGGCTATATATGTGTGCTATCTTATGCCATGACCATTTTTAAGGTAGTGGAATATGGTTTGAGAAGATTAGTTAAGTTGAGAAAAATGACAAACCAAAAAATTCTTTAGCAGCTTTTTTCTTCCGTCATCTCCCTTGTTTTGCTTACTCAAAAAACTGCACTTTGGATCGTACTAATGACATTGTCATTTTCACTAAATAAGAGACACATATAAGTTATGAAGATAGTGAAAAGTGAATATAAGTAGCAATTTTAATCAGCATTAAAGTCTCTGGCTTAATGAAATAGTAGATGTGTTAGAGGAGCATCATGATAGTTGAAATGTATCATCTCCATTATGCTTTTAGTACTATTTAAATTAGCCTAAGGCCTTTCTAATACTGTCATCCTGGATTCACAGTGCTGGTAGAATCTCAAAAGGGTAACTACTGATATGGTCTAATCAACTCACATAATACATCCAGCAGCAACTGCCACAAATATGTATTGAATCCTTATGTATTGAATTCCATTCTAAACCAGGGAAATCCAGCTGCATCTGGATGGAGCTTATGTTTTAGTAGGAAGGGCAATTAACAAAATGAATAAGTAAATTATTTAGTATATTGGAAATGAAAAGTACTATGGGAAAAATAGAACAAGAAAGGAAGATAGCGAGTGTCAGTGTATGTGTGTGTGTGTGCGATTTTAAACAGGGTGAGTAAACTGAACAAGAAAAGTGAAATAACTTGCTAACAGTCATGCAGTTAGGAAGCTGCAGATGGGAATGTGTTCTCATTCATGATGTGTCCTGATTCATGATCTTAAACTCTCAGCTTCTCAATTGGCTTCAGCCCTCTGAATTTTTTTTTAAACAAAGCCAAACCCTAGAAAAATCAGCAGTATGAAACTTTTCATTGGTGCAATCTTCAGAATTCTGTTTCAAGAGACAGGTACTTGTCTCAAAATTGCCTAAGCAAGAATAGGTAAGCTTTAGTGGATGGACAGCAAAGTCTTTCAAGTCATGTAAAAGCACAGGGGGATGATCTGACCTGTGGGAATGTGCATGTTGCCAGTATGGTCTTTCCATCACTCTTCTCTGCTCTCAGGTCAACCTCCTCCTCATGGCTGGACATTGAACTAGTAACAATATTGTCCTAAGACCCAGGCAATAGGGGCTCCTGCTTTGTCCTGTGAATCAGGGATTGCTAAGCATTTGGAGCCTTTGCCTGCAGGCCTGATGGGGATGCCCCTTGGGACATTCCCTGGCTCTTTGAACCTCATGTGTGGTCAACCAGAGGCCATGAAGAGCTCCAGAACTTGGGCCTACAGAGCTGTCCTGGGACACTTAGCCTGCCAAACTTTTGAGAGTGAGCTTGGCAAGCAGACTGCTCCTCATGGCTGGTTCAATATTTATTTTGCAGGATTATGCGAGTTGGATCTCTGGAAAGTGCTGACATACTAGTTTTAGGTGATTTCTGCTCAGGTCAGAAAGAAGACAAGTTTAGGGGTCAGGGATATAATGAGCCACTAACAACAATGGGCTTGAATCAGTTGTATGGTCCCTGAATCAGAGGTGCCACTTCCAGTTTACAGCATCCAGTGAGTAGGGGTTAAGAGCAGTGGAACCTGCAACTCTGTTGCATGAATTGGGATGAACATTTTACTCTCTAACTGTGTGATCCTGAGCATATTATTTGATCTCTTTAGGCCTCAGCTTCCTTATTTGCAAAATGGGGAGATGAGTTTTTACAGGTATTAATTGAGATCATGTTTGAGAAGTACTCAGAACAGCCCTCGATACATGGTAAGCATCCAACATCCCATATGGAGCTTGGTTCCAAATCAAATGCTCTCAAGACCCAGCATTCTTTCAATTATATTATGTTGCCTTTTCAGGTTAGAAGGAAGGAAGAAACCAAGGGTAAAAGCAAGTTGTGATGGATCCACTTGATAATTAAAGCTTTTGGTCTGCAAAATACCAGGCTGGATGAATCACAAGCTGGAATCAAGACTGTTATGAGAAATATCAACAACCTCAGATATGCAGATGATATCACTTTAATGGTAGAAAGTGAAGAGGAACTAAATAGCCTCTTGATGAGGGTAGAAAGGGAGAGTGAAAAGCTGGCTTAAAACCAAGCATTCAAAAAATTAAGATCATGACATCTAGTCTCATCATGTCATGGCAAATGGGAGGTGAAAAATGGAAACAGTGACAGATTTTCTTTTCTTGGGCTCCAAAATCACTGCAAACAGTGATTGCAGCCATGAAATTAAAAGATGTTTGCTCCTTGGAAGGAAAGCCATGACAAAACTAGACAGCATATTAAAAAGCAGAAGCATCACTTTGCTGACAAAGGTCTGTATAATCAAAGCTATGATTTTTCCAGTTGTCATTTACAGGTGTGAGAGTTGAACCATAAAGAAGGCTGAGAATTGAAGAATTAATGCTTTTGAATTGTGGTGGTACGGAAGACCCTTGAGAGTTTCTTGGACATGTAGGAAATCAAACCAATCAATCCTAAAGGAAATCAACCCTGGATTTTCATTGGGAGGACTAATGCGAAAGCTGAAGCTCCAATACTTTGGCCACTTGATGTGAAGAGCTGACTCATTGGAAAAGATCCTGGTGCTGGGAAATATTGAAAGCAAAAGGAGAAGGGGGTGGCAGAGGATAAGATGGTTAGATAGCATCATTGACTCAATGGACATGAATCTGAGCAAACTCCGGGAGACAGTGAAGGACAGGGGCGCCTGGCGTGCTGCAGTCGATGGGATTGCAAAGATTCAGACATGACTTCGTCACACAACAACAAGTAGGAACACTTTGGGTTTACTGATACTGACAGACACATATTTCTAAAATAAAACTCAAACTCAAAGTGTTTGATAGAAGCAAAATGAGAGCAATTACAATTTTGTTGAATGTTGGTTTTATTAGGGTAAAATCACATAAAGCTCATTTCTATTTGGATTGCAAAATATTGACAGTTAAGTAAATTTAAATCAGAATAAGGAATTATATCAAAGTCCAAAATGCTGGGGGGAAGCAATTGGCCCTTATATTGCACACAATAGTAAATTCAAATAGTTATTCCTGCAGCATTCAAGCTGTGACTTTAATTATCCTCAGAACTGGGGATTCAAAGTTAAAGTTCTCAGAGACTGTAATTTTTGTCCCGTTAACCATTTAACAGAATTAGCTTTATGTTATAGAGTTTTCCAGATTATAATTGGTATGAGGCTCACAGATTTAGAGAACAAACTTATGATTCCCAGGGGGGAAGAATTGGAAGAAGAGATAGTGAGTAAAGGCTGGACATGTACACATCGATATATTTAAAATAGATAACTAACAAGGTCCTACTGTATAGCACAGGAAACTCTGCTCAATGTTATGTGGCAGCCTGAATGGGAGGGGGGTTTGGGGGAGTCTGGATACATCTGTGTCTATACTGAGTCCCTTTCCTGTCCACCTGAAACTATCACAACACTGTTAATTGGCTATACTCCAATATAAAACAAAAAGTTTTAAAAAAATAAAAATAAAATTTTAAAAAATGGTGTCAGGTTGTTGAGTAGGAATTTTAGTGACAACTAGAATTAAAAACGAGAAGGCAATGGCACCCCACTCCAGTACTCTTGCCTGGAAAATCCCACGGACGGAGGAGCCTGGTAGGCTACAGTCCTTGGGATCTCGAAGAGTCGGACACGACTGAGTGACTTCACTTTCACTTTTCACTTTCATGTATTGGAGAAGGAAATGGCAACCCACTCCAGTGTTCTTGCCTGGAGAATCCCAGGGACGGGGAAGCCTGGTGGGCTGCCGTCTATGGGGTCGCACAGAGTCGGACACAACTGAAGCAACTTAGCAGCAGCAGCTTAGCAGAATTAAAAAAATACTCTTAGATGTTTAAATATTTGGCTGTGAGGTGTTTTTTTTTTAAGGGATTAAAAAAAATCTTTTTCCCTATTATAATTTGTTCATTGCATCAGTTAGCCAAGAATGATTTATTGGGTATCTATTATGTGCAAATTTCAGTGAAAGTGAAAGTCACTCAGTCATGTCCTACCCTTTGCAACCTATGGACTACACAATCCATTGAATTCTTCAGGCCAGAATACTGGAGTGGGTAACCTAATGTTTCTCCAGTGGATCTTCCCAACCCAGGAATGGAACCAGGGTCTCCTGCATTGCAGGAGGATTCTTTACCAACTGAGCTATCAGGAAGACTAAACTCAGTGGTAAAGGGCGAAGAAGAAAGAAAAGAGTATAGAAAGAGAGGAAGGAGAAAAAAAATTCATACAAAATCCATACTTTAAGAACATCAGAATTCACAAGAGAGTGGGTGAATCTATAATAGAATATGTGCATGTATTAATATGTACATGTGTGTGTTACATACACGCATGCATAGGTGAACATGACCATGTAGGAAACTGCTTTGATGAGAAAGTGTTAATAAATGAGAATTCAACTTACTGCTAATCAAATAGAGCAATTGTGGAGAAAGTGTATCATTTACAGTGGCCGTGGAGAACCTTTGATGTTGTAAATAGGTGCCGACTTAAAAAAATATTCACAGCTTGAAGCTGAGACTTATGTTTTATTTGGTGGGAATTTGTAGGACTTCAAACCCAGGAGACAGCATCTTAAATAACCCTGAGAGAACTGCTCTGAGGAAGCAAAGGAAGGAACCTGGTTCTATAGAAGTTTCGTAATAAAGGGCAGGTAGGCTGAACATCAAAAGATTTTTTTTTTAATTAAAGAAAACCAGATATCCCAGGTTAAGTATTTTAGCGCTTTTCTTTGTATTTGTTGTTGTTCAGTCACTAAGTCATATCTGACTCCTTGCAACCTCGTGGACTGCAGCACGCCAGGCTCCCTTGCCCTTCACTGTCTCCTGGAGTTTGCTCAAATTCACATCCGTCGTCAGTGATGCTATGTAACCGTCTCATCTTTTGTCACCCCTTCTACTGCCCTCAGTCTTTCCCAACATCAGGGTCTTTTCCAATGAGTTGGCTCATTACATCAGGTGTCCAAATTATTGAAGCTTCAGGTTCAGCAACAGTCCTCCCAATGAATATTCAGGACTGATTTCCTTTAGGATTGACTGGCTTGATCTCCTTGCTGTCCAAGGGACTCTCAAGAGTCTTGACTACTGAATTAGATATTCCAAGTGAAGGAATTCAGTGCTTTTCCTTGTATGGGATGATGCAGGAGGCTGGGTTCACTGAAATCAATCCTTTCATATGCATCTCTGCTATCCTGGGCCAGTATCCTGCGTTTTCACATCCTGAGCTTCCTTTCCTCAGGGCTCACTGTGGGGAGTGGCTGCAGTCTGAGGGCTGGTATTCTTCATCTTCCTAAGTGCCCTTAGGACTGAAATCTTTGCTGCTGACTGTGACATCCTTGTTTACTGTCATGGCAGGAAATATTCATTTCTCCTAGATTAAAGCCATGAGGGCAAACTGACTTTCAGTTTACTATAATTTCAATAAGATATAGGCTGTGCATGAAAAGAATGCAGAAGCTCATCAAGTTCAAAGGTCTACAGATTAGCAGGAAAAGGCATTTTCTTATCTTTAGAAATAGAATGGGACAAAGAGTCGGACAGGACTGAGCGACTGAACTGAACTGAACCGAGATTCCTGAAGACAAAATACAATCATGAGATTAGCTGGAAGGTATAGGAGAGTAGGTCAGACCCTGGAGTGGTGTTCTGTTGGGAACAAGGGCCTTGAGACTAACCCTTCTTTAAGTTATGAAGCACCATTGCACTCCACAGGCAAGACTGAGAATGTCTCAGCTCAAAATTAGAGACATGTTTGGGAGAATCAAATTACTAAATTAGTTATTCTAAACTAGTATTTTTTTTTTTTTTTGTCTTAAGAATTCTATATACATTTGGTCTTTTAACAATGTGCGATGTTTAAGAGAATTAACTACAGTTTCAAATGTGTGGTTAAGGACAGCCCCTTGTGAGCCATCGTTGAACATGACAGACTCTGCCATGGACGGGAGTTCTCCAGTGTCAAACAGACTGATGGGTTTCTGAAATAGTTAAGTCCAGGTGGCAGCATTGAACAGTTGAAGCAAATGGAACATAGTTACCATAGGGACAGCCAAGTCAGGGTGGCAATCAGAATACCTTGACTAACAGCAGAGCGTACAATAAATTCAATGGTTAATGTACCAGAGTATGTTGATGCAAGAGGCCAGGTGGATGATAATTCATGTCTTTTCTACCCCCTCCCCTTCCTTCCACCCTTCCACCCTCCCTTCCTTCCTTTTTTCCCCTTTCTTCATTCCTTCTTACAATAGAAAATTGTGGTTTCTCATTCACTTTTAAAATTGTGAGTTAATTCAAAGGCTGAGGATCTATTAATGAAGCCAAGCTATAATTTCCCAGGAAATTAGAATGGGTGATGGGTTATGGGTGAAGGTGATGATGAATTTCAGGTTTTGACTGGGGACTGCAAAAGTGGAGACTTCAGCGTGTTCCGTCTTATATCAAGTTTATCCAGACACAGACTTGTCAGCTACCCCTTGAAAAGGACTCTATGACCGTCTGCTCTGATCAGGAACTGCATGATCTAGTACAGGGGACATTTACTGTGTGGCTGTTGACTACTCAAAATATGGCTGATCCAATTCAGTACATGCCATGAGTAAGTTTTGAAGACAGTATGAGTAGAGGAAGGTCAAGTATCTCATTAATATTTTCACACTGATTTTTGAAAAGATCATATTTTAGATTAAAATAGATTAAATTGATGTTATTTCTTTCCTTTTACCTTTTTGAGTGCAGTTACTAGAAAATTTTAAGTCACGTATGTGGCTTGCATATTTTATCTGGACTGTAACAAAAGGAGGAGAGAATGGGTATTTTAAAACTCTGCCCTGTATAAGATGACAATATCATTTATTATTCAAGCCGGGATGTTTGGAGTGTGGAAGTGGGTTATGTAGAAAGGATGTCAGGGCAAAGGGCAGGAACTCGGGCTGTCCTGGGCAACTGAATGTGTGAGGTCACCCTGCGAGTGAATCGCGTGAATGTGAAAGTCCTGTATGTCTCCCAAAGACTAGGATTTTTAATGTTGCTTTTTCTTTCACTAAACTCAACTCTTTTGCTGAATTAAACACAGACACGTTGGGCCACTGACAAGCAGGTTTTGAATTCAAGATCTGATCTTAGTTAAAAAGGGTGTTTTGACTCCAGAAAAGCCTGCCAGGAGGAAATGTGTGAAAAACAGTCAGACTTTTAACAACAACAAAAAAATGTTCTCAAAGTTTTAAGCCAGGAGTTTGTGAGTGGGACACATGAGGTCCTTAACTCCCTTGAGTTTTGGGGCAAAATCCTGTATGAATATTTTTCTGGGAGGATATGATATTTATCACATTCTGAAAGGGTGAATGTACCCAGGGCCCCATTCGGCCCTGTACAGAGGGACCATTTTGCACTTCCTTGGGGGTCTGTCACTTTGTGGGCCAATTTCTTCCTGCAAAGGATGCCAAGGCCCACAAGGAGGGGGTCTGCGTGGCTCACAGGCACCTTGTGTATTAACACTTCGGCATTGCAGGCAAGCTAATCCCTCTCTTAAGCTGCTTGGCTGAGAAACTTTGCCAGATCTGATAGAAGGATTTAACCTTTCCTTTTTCCCTCTTGGCACACACTCAATGGAATCCAAATAAAGAATTAAAGAGACTTGAAAGGGACTTTCCATTACCAAACAATTCAGTTTAAATTTCCGACCTTTCTTCTACCTTTTTTTTTTCTTTTCCATTCCCTCCTTTCTTCTTCTTCAATATTTGGGATTCAAGGTTGGCATAAAAGCCCTGGGGACATGTGGAGAGCCAGAGACGAGGAACGTGAGTGGAATTTTCCAAATTAAGGCCGCTTACTGGCCTCAGTTGTCAAGTGAACTGTGGAGCCTGGCTTTCAGGTTCCGCCTGGGAGCAGAAGAGCTTTGACATCTGGGAGAGAGTTTTGGCCACCGCGGCTGAAGCCACATATGCTTAGGCTTCACGGAACTCTGCATTTTTTGCAACGCATCCTGCTGTGGGTTCAGTCTCTGGGTTGGGAAGATCCCCTGGAGAAGGAAATGGAAACCCACTCCAGTAGTCTTGCCTGAAGAATGCCATGGACAGGGGAGCCTGGGGGCTACCTTCTATGGGGTCATAAAGAGTCAGGCACTGCTGAAGCAACTTAGCTTTCATGCATTCCTGTTGTTTGTGAAAAGTAAATTCAACGTGTCTTAACCGAACAGCTAAGATGTCAGAAACTGTCCTGCTCCCAGGATGAAAATAGCAGCTAGGATTTAATGGGAACTTATATGTGCAAAGTATTCTATTGGCCTGAAAACACTAGGTTCAGATATTTACCCCCATTTGACAGATGAGAATACTGAGGCACAGAGTTAAGTTCATCTCCAAGTTCTCATAGACTGGATGTAGAAGAGCCAGAATACAAAACTACACAGTGGGGCTGGAGAGCCAGGACTTAGAGTAGAAAGGGAACTTAGCAGAAATGGCTGGGACTTAGAGAAGAATCAATCAATTTTAACAGTGATGGTGAGGATGGGAAGGAGTCAGAAGGAAAAGAGAAAAAAAAAACAATGCATGTTTTAAATCTTCGGTTAAAAATAACATTTGTTTCTTATTACCCTGATAGTAAAATAGTAATCCATGTTTATGATAATGAGTTTGGAATTACTCCTACAAAAAATACCAAATATAAAAGGTTTTATAGCTAATTCTTTCAACTGTGCTAGGGAAAGTTAATGTACATGCTGTACAAAGAGATGGAGAGTTTGGACAGAAATATTTAATATTCTTTGTAATAACAATAGCTAACATTTATTGTTGTTGTTCAGTTACTAAATCACAAGGTTCCAACTCTGTTACCTCATGGACTGCAGCACACCAGGCTCCCCTGTATTTCACTGTCTCCTGGAGTTGCCTCAAACTCATGTCCATTGAGTCAGTGATGCTCTCTAACCATCTCTTACAGAGAGATGGAACAACTTCTCTTTTCCTTCTTCTTATACCTTCAATCTTTCCCAGCATCAGGGTCTTTTCCAGTGAGTTGGCTCTTTGCCTCAGGTGGGCAAAGTATTGGAGCTTCAGCTTCAGCACTTATTGAGTGCTTACCAAATGTCAATTACTATTCTAAGCTTTTCATTTATGTTACTCTTCCAGTAGCCCGATGAGCTGACTATTACTATTATTACTGTAAATATTTTCCTTTTAGATACAAGGTTAAGTGAGGTAGCTTGCCTGGGATCATGCATGCTATTGAGTGGAGCCTGAATCCATGTAATCTGGCTGCAGAGCCGGACCTATTAGTCACTCAACTACATGACCACCTTTACATGACAAAGGTTCAAAAGTCTCTACTTTTTTCTGTTATTCTTCTCCATGCCTGTTTAGTTGATCAGTGAAGCCAAGTATATCAATCTGTGTACAACATCTGGAAATAACAGAATGCTTTTGCTAGGGTACTGCAACAAAAATTAGAAGCCGTTTACAGCAAAGACTTGAAGGCAAGAGATGGGAGATGCGCATAGCACAAGGGGAAGCAACTGAGAGTTATTCTTGTGAATGGAAATTAATTCCTTTCTGACTCTGCCTCCTAATAGGAGGTGATCTATTGACATTTGTTGACTAAATGAATGTTTGGTGTAGCTAGTATGAAGAATCAACTATAGTAAAGATGTTGAAATAAGTGGTGTGGGACTTTTGTTGCTGTTCTTGGTCCCTGATAGCTTTCTAAGAAAGTATATTTTGAGAGCACACTTCAGGGCAAGGTGTATAAAGTGATACAATTATAAACAAAAACCTCAACGTGAGTGACTGGTCAATTGAAAATCATTGGACAGTAAATGATGAGATGCTTCTTTTTGGGCTCATCAGCTTAAGTATGGGGATTGGAGCATCCCAAATGATGGTCATCATTGGTCTTTTGGAACGAATTCTTTCTTACCAAATTCTGTTCCCCTTGGAGTTGCAACTACATCATTATGACAGAAATGAGTAGATTCTTTTGTGGTCAGAAGACACTTTTGAACCAACTTAGCAGAGTTGAGCCTTGGATTTGAGTCCTAACTCTTCTTCTTTGCAAATGCAGAATGTTAGTTGAGTCACTAAACTTCTTTGACTTCTCTGTGCTTGTTTTTCCTGACTTATGGGAAGTACTAAAGCTTATTTATTGAAAGGATGGATGAGTTAATTTTTAAAAAGTTAACTTCTAGACAGGGTAAAGCAGATGATCTTATTTTCAAAGTATAAATAGAGACACAGATTAAAGAACAAATATATGATACCGAGGGGGAAGGGGAGTAGGAGAAAGTAGGAGATTGGGACTCACACGCGTACACTATTGATACCATGTGTAAAATAGATACCTAATGGAACATACTGGATAGCACAAGGAATTCTACTTAAGGCACTGTGGTGACATGAATGGGAGAGAAGTCCAAAAGGGAGGGGATATACACATATAGCTGATTCATTTTGATGTACAGTAGAAACTCACACAACATTGTAAAGCAACTAT
Organism: Bos mutus; assembly: GCF_027580195.1. Lineage (NCBI taxonomy): Eukaryota > Metazoa > Chordata > Mammalia > Artiodactyla > Bovidae > Bos > Bos mutus. The sequence goes on along the minus strand of NC_091622.1, from coordinate 109,607,012 downwards.
ATTCCAATAAAAATTAATTAAAAAAAGAAAAACAGCTTCCTTTTGGCCTGTCATCTAGTGCTTCTATCAATGTGGTCATTGTCATGTCAACAGCATCTCTAAAGAGTCCAGGGGTCTTAAAAGAAGCTCTCAAACAGCCCTAGAGAAGCCTTCATTTTGAAGGTATTCTATTTTCACTCATTGAATAATTGCTAGATAAATCCAGCCTCATTCTTTAATGACCCACTAAGCAGATTATAAAATAACATGTTTATGAATTTGTCTCAGGCTGAATTCCAACCAGCTGTTAGAGAGGCTCTAAAAAGCATATGCATATTGTTTCATGATTGTTAAACAAAATGTTTGCTACTGTTATTCAATCTGCCTAAAATTGACATTTAATAATATGATGAAAACCTAAAAAAAAAAAATAACATGGCTTATTATATAGTCTCTTTCCACCCACTTACTCCATAGAATCCCTCTTTGTTGAAAGCCCTTAATACTTTATAGTTGAATCTTACACACCCACAATCTCTCTGAGGCCTTGTTACAATTCAGTGGAACAGGGTTACTAGTAGAATTCTGTAATTCTAGGCCTTATTCAGGAGAAGTTAACTGTGGAAATTCTAAGAAGATATTCTCCTTAAGTATATAGAAGGCATGTATCCAGTAACTGTATCCAAGTAGTCATTTGTAAAGATAAACTATACATGAGTAAAAATCTTTATTGCTGTTGTTAGGTGCTAAGTTGTGTCTGATGCTTTGAGACTCCAACACAGCATGCCAGGCTTCCCTGTCCTTCACCATCTCCTGGAGTTTGCTCAAACTCATGTTCATTGATTTAATGATGCCATCCAACCATCTCATCCTCTGTTGCCCCCTTCTCCTCTTGCCTTCAATCTCTCTCAGCATCAGAGTCTTTTACAATTAGTCAGTTCTTCACATCAGGTGGCCAAAATTTTGTAGCTTCAGCTTCAGCATCAGTCCTTTCAAAGAATATTCAGGATTGATCTCCTTTAGGATTGACTGGTTTTATCTTGTTGTTGTCCAAGGGACTCTCAAGAGTCTTCTCCAACACCACAGTTCAAAAGCATCAATTCTTCTGCGCTCAGCTTTCTTTATAGTCCAACTCTCACATCCATACATGACTACTGGAAAAAATCATAGCTTTGAGTATACAGACATTTGTCAGCAAAATGATGTCTCTGCATTTTAATATGCTATCTAGGTTTGTTACAAATCTTTATAAACATTTGTTTTTTGGTATATGTAGAAAACAGTGCTAATATTTTTGAAGCCTTAGCACGTGCAGAGCTCTGTGCCAGATGTTTTATTTGCAAACATGAGTTGTCCTTTGATTATGAAATTAGCACAAGTTGTCAGCTTAAAACAACACATATTCATCTATCTGTTAGTTTCTGTGGGTCAGGAATTCAGGCTGGGTGCTGCTTAGGGACTCATGAGGCCACAACCAAGGTGATTCCTGGGCTGTGTTCTCAACTGGAGGCTCAACTAGGAAGGAATCTGCTTTCAAATTCACTTAGGTTATTTCCCTGCAGCTTTGTGACTTGGCCACGCTCAGGTCCCAGAGGCTGCCCGCAGTTTCCCAACTTATTGCCCCCTCTGGATGCAGGTCTCAATATGGCTATTTGTCTCTGCAAGGCCAGCAGGGAGATCTCTTTCTCTCTTCTGCTAAAATAAAGTCTTATAGAAGGGAACCTAATCTTGGGGGTGATAGCCTATCACCTTTGACATATTCTATTGGTTAGAATCAAGTCACACGTCCCAGTCACACTCAGGAGGTTACACAGGGCATAACCCAGGAGGCAGAGATCACGGGTGCATTGATGGAATTCTACCAAAATGCATAACCTCTTTTAATTCTCATAATTGCTCCACAAGGCATATTTCATTACTTTTCTCAGCACCTAGAGTCTGTGGGGCCGCATAGAGTTGGACACGACTGACGCAACTTAGCAGCAGCAGAGACAAGGAAGTAGGGGCAATTTAGAGTCAAGATAATGCACACAAATGAAGATGTCAGAGCAAGTGTTTGAATCTTATATTTGGATGGAAAAACTGGGACTTCAGCCACCCACACTCATACCTTATAATTTTTTTTTTTTTTTTAAATAGTAGAGCAAACTCCTGTTATTTGTTGTACGTAGGACTCTGTTTCAATACATACATTTTCTCTTCATCCTGACATCACCCCCAATAGGGAGCTGCAATAATCTCTGTTATACAAAAGAGAAAGTTTATGCTTAGAAAGTTATCGCTTTGTGACTTTGGACAAGTTACTTGCCTCTCTGATCATCTTCCTACTCACCTAAAAAAGGGACAATGATGATAACTATTACCTAGGATTGTTGTGAGGATTAAAGGAGACAACACATGCAAAATATTTAGCTGAGTGTCTGCCAGACACTCAATGGATGCTAATTAGTTTTGATTTTAAGACTGATGAATTTCTCGTAAGTATCTTTCAAGATGTAAAACTTTGACAGCCTGAGAGCAGAACAAGTTAGCTTTAAGAAACTGTGTCTCCTCTGCCTCTAGTTGCTTCTGCTGATTTTCATAAAATTCTGTACAGCTATTCTGCTCCTGGGCTTTTTATTTCAGACCTACTCTTCTTATCCTGGTCCCGCTAAGTCCCCTCTGAAGCTGACCAAAACTTGAGTGGGTTTTATGGGCACCACATAACACGAGAGTTCCTCTGGGGAGCTTGGGGATTTTCCTCACCCATCCTCCATGCCTTCCCACTTCCTTTCCCTCCTTTGCTTCCATCCTGGGGTCCAGGGATTGGACTGAAGGTCCTTACCTCCATTTTCTTCTTCCCCCTCTAATAGGACTTAATGAGCATAGGTTAAGTATGGAATTCAGTCCCTAGGTCAGAGGTTTTCTAAAGGATTGATTCTCTGTTTTCAGTCCTTTACTGGGCTCTGTGGATGTAGTGAGTAATAAGATCTGGCCTCTGTGTTCTAAATCTACTGATGGTGAAACTAGAAAACCTTTTTATGCATAGAAAATTCTCCAGTAACCTCAGGGTTACTGGATGGAGATCCAGTAACGAGATGGAGATCAAAGACTGGTGAAAACAAAGATTTCTAGAAAAGGCATTAGTTTTGGCACCAGGTCAGCCTGGGCTCCGATCTCAGTTCTGCCTCTTACTAGCTGTATGACCTTGGTCAAGGAATCACTTTATCTATGGGCTTTTGGCTTAATTGATGGGCTTTGGTTTCCTCACCCATAATACAGGAATAATAGTAACATTTTCCTCATACGTCACTATGATGCCTAAATGATGACACGGTACAGTGAGAGTACACCAAAATTAAAAGATGCTCAATCTTGTCTGACTCTTTTGTGAGCTTATTGAGCTCCTCTGGCCATGGAATTTTCCAGACAAGAATACTGGATCAGGTTGCCATTTCCTATTCCAGGGCATCCTCCCAACTCAGGGATCGAACCTATGTCTCTTGAGTCTCCTGCTTTGGCTGGGGATTCTTTACCACTGAGCCACATGGGAAGTGAAAGATGCTCTACAAATGGGAATTAAGATACAGGACTGAAATAAATTGCAGAAAAACAATTGGGAAAATCTTGACCTTGGAAAAATCTGTGGCATTTATATTTTATCCAAAGCAATTATCACTTCATTATCTTTTATTCTCTTTTTCAAAGTAAATTATAGATCATACTTAAAAATTAAGATCATAACATATTTATATGATTTCCAAGGGTGGAAAAGCTTGCCTTGAAACCAGGAACCATCTCATTAGTACCATTTCTTAGATTAGGAGAACATTGTGTAGTGGGAAACACCCCCTACATCTGGAGACATAATTTATACTTCCCATTTATAGCTTCAGCTGAGGTTATTCATATCTGAGTCTGTGTTAGGAGAGTCATTGGCATTCTAAGAAGACAGAAAATGTTTTAAGCGTCTCCTATTTAAACAATTGCAACAGCCCATGATAGAATGTTCACCCTGAGAAGAAAGACCCTTGTGAGTAGTTAAAATCATGGAAAATAATAATGCAATTTATGAAAGCATTCCAGTACGGGACAACTTTACTTGATTTTGGAGACAAAATTAAACTGATTTTACTTAACAGGTTATCATGTTAACAAATTTAATTTGGGAAAATTCCACACTGTTTTCGGTGGGCCAATGACAGGTGGGGCAAACATGTATTTTATTTAGTTTTGCTTTGCTGTGCTTAGTTGCTCAGTCATGTCCGATTCCTTGTGGCCCCTTGGACTATAGCCTGCCAGGCTTCTCTGTCCATGGGATTCTCCGGGCAAGAATACTGGAGTCAGTTGCCATGCTCTCCTCCAGGGAATCTTCCCAACTGGGAATAGAACCCAGGTCTCCCACATTCTTTCCTGTCTGAATCACCAAGGAGGCATACTTTGTTTTGTTTTAGTCCTGTACAAAAAAAAAAATCTGATCAGACTCTATGGTTGGTTCTGGTTTCATAGAACTTTTCATCACATACTGTCATTGTTTACTTTATCCACAGATAACATTTTCTTCCACTTTTTGTGACAAATACCAAAAAGAAAAAATCATTTTGCTGAAATTATTTCCTCCACTCTCAGCACTCTTAGCAATTAGCGACTGAACAGCAACAACACTCATATATAGAAAATGGAATAATTCATATTCAAGCAGAGAAAATGAAGATTCATAATTCCTCTCAATGGGAAAACCATGGAAATACTCACCTTTCTAAACTGAAGATCAACTTGGGTTAATGAAAGAAAGAAGTCGATTCTGTTTTATTCTTATCTGTGTTTAACTCATGGATTGTTTGATGAATTAATGCAACTTAATAAAGGCAATGCCAAAGAATGCTCAAGCTACCGCATAATTACACTCATCTCACACACTAGTAAACGAATGCTCAAAATTCTCCAAGCCAGGCTTCAGCAATACATGACCTGTGAACTTCCAGATATTCAAGCTGGTTTTAAAAAAGGCAGAGAAACCAGAGATCAAATTGCCAACATCCGCTGGATCATCAAAAAAGCAAGAGAGTTCCAGAAAAACATCTATTTCTGCTTTATTGACTATGCCAAAGCCTTTGACTGTGTGGATTACAATCAACTGTGGAAAATTCTGAAAGAGATGGGAATACCAGACCACCTGACCTGCCTCTTGAGAAGCCTAAATGCAGGTCAGGAAGCAACAGTTAGAACTGGACATGGAACAACAGACTGGTTCCAAATAGGAAAAGGAATATGTGAAGGCTGTATATTGTCACCCTGCTTATTTAACTTCTAGGCAGAGTACATTATGAGAAATGCTGGGCTGGAAGAAGCACAAGCTGGAATCAAGATTGCTGGGAGAAATATCAATAACCTCAGATATGCAGATGACACCACCCTTATGGCAGAAAGTGAAGAGGAACTAAAAAGCCTCTTGATGAAAGTGAAAGAAGAGGGTGAAAAATTTGGCTTAAAGCTCAACATTCAGAAAACGAAGATCATGGCATCTGGTCCCCTCACTTCATGGGAAATAGATGGGGAAACAGTGGAAACAGTGTCAGACTTTATTTTGGGGGGCTCCAAAATCACTGCAGATGGTGATTGCAGCCATGAAATTAAAAGACGCTTACTCCTTGGAAGGAAAGTTATGACCAACCTAGATAGCATATTGAAAAGCAGAGATATTACTTTGCCAACAAAGGTCCATCTAGTCAAGGCTATGGTTTTTCCTGTGGTCATGTATGGATGTGAGAGTTAGACTGTGAAGAAAGCTGAGTGCCGAAGAATTGATGCTTTTAAACTGTGGTGCTGGAGAAGACTCTTGAGAGTCCCTTGGACTGCAAGGAGATCCAACCAGTCCATTCTGAAGGAGATCAGCCCTGGGATTTCTTTGGAAGGAATGATGCTAAAGCTGAAACTCCAGTACTTTGGCCACCTCATGCGAAGATTTGCCTCATTGGAAAAGAGTCTGATGCTGGGAGGGATTGGGGGCAGGAGGAGAAGGGGACAACAGAGGATGAGAGGGCTGGATGGCATCACCAACTCAATGCACATGAGTTTGGGTGAACTTCAGGAGTTGGTGATGGACAGGGAGGCCTGGCGTGCTGTGATTCATGGGGTCACAAAGAGTCAGACACGACTGAGCAACTGAACTGAACTGAACTTAATATGAGCTTGATTTGGGGGTAGAAGTCACTCAGGGAGAATAAGGAATGACTGAACATTTTAGATCATCTTGGAGCCAGGATGGGAATTCTTTAGACCTTGAGTATAAAAGACAGTTTAGAAAGAACGGAATTGCACTCCACTCTCTTACATAAATTGCTATTTTTTTTAAATGGAGATGCATAGCTTATATAATGTAAACATTTTATTTTTCCAAGATCTCATATCTTTCACTTGCGTCTCTTTCTATTGGCTGCCAAAGTCATTCCAAGAATATGAAATTAATTTTTCTTTCCAGAGCTCACATTCGCACTTTGCTTACTTAGCTGCTCTTCTGCAGAATCTTAGTGTTATTAAAGAATATTCTGTTCTCCCCTATACAACTGCTGGGACTTCCCAGGTGAAACTAGTGGTAAAGAATCCATCTGTCAATGCAGATGTGGCTTCAATCCCTGGGTCAGGAAGATCCCCTGGAGGAGGCAAGGCAACCCACTCCAGTATTCTTGCCTTGAGAGCCCCAAGGACAAGAGGAGCCTGGCAAGCTACAGTCTGTAGAGTCTCAGTGAGTCAGACCTGACTGAAGTGACTGAGCACACACACACACACACACACACACACACATGTTTTATATATATATATATATATATATATATATATATATACATAAAATTGCCACTGTCCTAATCAAGAGCTCCCCATATCCACTCATTTCTAATAACCATCTAAAATAGTGATGGGCTTAATCAATTGATGACTATCCATCATTCATTCACTCCAGAAATATTTCTTCTGATTTACAATTCGTGGATCCCTGTTACAAATTTGAGAGTTATAACAGTCAACAAGATCTTTTTCTCTTTGAGCTTATAGCCCAGCACCAGATACAAATTATTACATACAGTATTTCAGGGAAGTAATTAGTATTTCAGCGATGGGTATTATTTCAGAGTAAGAAAGATGTGCTTTGGGAGTGCATAAGTAACAATACTAAAAATAACCTAGATGTTCAGGGAAGTCTCCTAGAAATGGTGACATTAACTTAGACCTAAAGATTTATATGCAGATGACACCACCCTTATGGCAGAAAGTGAAGAGGAACTAAAAAGCCTCTTGATGAAAGTGAAAGAGGAGAGTGAAAAAGTTGGCTTAAAGCTCAACATTCAGAAAACGAAGATCATAGCATCTGGTCCCATCACTTCATGGGAAATAGATGGGGAAACAGTGGAAACAGTGTCAGACTTAATATTTGGGGGCTCCAAAATCACTGCAGATGGTGATTGCAGCCATGAAATTAAAAGACATTTACTGCTTGGAAGGAAAGTTATGACCAGCCTAGATAGCATATTCAAAAGCAGAGACGTTACTTTGCCAACAAAAGTCCGTCTAGTCAAGGCTATGGTTTTTCCAGTGATCATGTATGGATGTGAGAGTTGGATTGTGAAGAAAGCTGAGCACTGAAGAACTGATGCTTTTGAACTGTGATGTTGGAGAAGACTCTTGAGAGTCCCTTGGACCGCAAGGAGATCCAACCAGTCCATCCTAAAGGAGATCAGTCCTGGATGTTCTTTGGAAGGACTGATGCTAAAGCTGAAACTCTAATACTTTGGCCACCTCATGCAGAGATTTGACTCACTGGAAAAGACTCTGATGCTGGGAGGGGTTGCAGGCAGGAGGAGAAAGGGATGACAGAGGATGAGATGGCTGGATGGCATTACCAAGTCGATGGACATGAGTTTGAGTGAACTCTGGGAGTTGGTGATGGACAGGGAGGCCTGGCATGCTGCAATTCACGGGGTCACAAAGAGTCAGACATGACTGAGCGACTGAACTGAACTGAACTGAACTGAAAGATTTAATAAAAGTTCATCAAAGAAAGGTGACTGAGAAAGTGTTTCTGGCAAAAGTAGCGGGATGTGTGAGGTTTGGAGTTTGGTGAGAGCTTAGAGTTTTGGGAACTTGAAAGAAGTCTATTTTGACTGGACTATGATGCTTTCAATTTGTGGTTTTAGAGAATACTCTTGAGAGCCCCTTGGACAGCAAGGAGATTAAACCAGTCAATCCTAAAGGAAATCAACCCTGAATATTCATTGGAAGGACTGATGCTGAAGCTGAAGCTCCAATATATTGGCCACCAGATGTGAAGAGCTGACTCATTGAGAAGACCCTGATGCTGGGGAAGATTGAAGGCAGGAGGAGAAGAGGACAACAGAGAATGAGATGGTTGGATGGCATCACCGACTCGATGGACGTGAGTTTGAGCAAACTCTGGGAAATGGTGAAGGACTGGGAAGCTTGACATGCTGTAGACCATGAGATCTCAAAGAGTTGGACGTGACTTAGTGACTGAACAGCAACAATGGATGTTAAATGAAGTCTGCAGGGAATGCAGGGAGCAAAATTTATAGATCTATTTATGCCAAATGAGACACTGACTTTATCAAATGAGCAACTGAGAGTCCTTAGATGTTATAAGTTGTATAAACTATGATCAGATTTGTGCACTGGGTGGCTCAGATGGTAAAGAATCTGCCTGCAATGCAGCAGACCCGGGTTCAATCCCTGGTTTGGGAAGATTCCCTTGAGGAGGGTGTGACAACCCATTCCAGTATTCTTGCCTGGAGAATTCCCATGCGCAGAGGAGCCTGGAGGGCTACAGTCTCTGGAGTCACAAAGAATTGTACACGGCTGAGTGACTAACACACGGTTTTCACTTTCTGTATATAGACGATTAGTCAGAGGGAATTCGAACCATTATGAAAGCACGTAGACATTAAGGAGCTATTGTGGTGCTGACCTAGTCTGGACCTCTTGGCTGAAGAGGGAAGAAGTGGAATCATTTTGGAGCTGGGTTTCTCTGGGGAGCTCTGGAACTGTAGCTATAGATGTATGTAGTTTTACTGTAAGTAGATTGCTGAATGATCAGTAAAACAAGACAGAAAATGTCTGTTAATTTCAAAATGCATTCATACATGGTCATGTATGATATGATGGGCATGTAAATGTATAGGAGACAGTAAGAGTAGACAATTCTCTTCAGACTTTGGATAAGAAGAGATAGGTAGTGTGTAGAAAGTGTTAGCTGGAAAGGGATAAGGAACAAAGTATGCCTTTTATCTCAATTGGGCACACTTGAGAATGTTTATCTTTTGATGAGAGAAATAAACAGCAAAGGAGATTAGAAAATATGTTAAAGAAACAGATAACTGATAGATAATCCCTTAGAAAAGTTAAAAATAATGGAATTGCACTTTAGGTGGGAGAAGAGATAATGATTCTACTTTGTAGAAAGGAAAACTTGTGGTCGAGAAAGGTGAGTTTCCAGGGTTTTGATTGTTGACTTCCCTGGTGGCTCAGAGGGTAAAGAATCTGTCTACAGTGCAGAAGACCTGGGTTCCATCCCTGGATCAGGAAGATCCCCTGGAGAAGAAAATGCAACTCACTTCAGTATCCCTCCCTGGAGAATTCCATGGACAGGGAGCCTGGCGGGCTACAGTCCATAGAGTCCATGGGTTTGCAAGCAGTCAGACACAACTGAGCAACTGGGTATGATATTGCCTTCATGAGATAGAAGGCGAGATCATCTGCTTAGAAAAGATAATGAGTAGTCATTTGACAATAGTTGAAATTAAACGTTAAGTTGAACTTTATAAAGTTTACATGAATATGTAGCAAAGATAGGCTTCCCGGGTGGCACAGTGGTAAAGAATCTACCTGCCAGTGCAGGAGATACAGGAGATGTGGGTTTGATCCTTGGGCCAGGAAGATCCCCTGGAGTAGAAAATGGCAACCCACTCTAGTATTCTTGCCTGGAAAATACCATGGACAGAGGAGCCTGGAGGGCTACCGACCTTGGGGTAACGTAGAGTCATACATGACCGAGCACACATGCAGTATGTATTTCTAAGCCCAGTAACTTTTCTTCCTTAAGAGTTTATTAAATTTTCCTTCTTGGTTTTCTTCCTTTCTTCTTTCTCATTAGACAGTTAGTATTATTAACACTCTTAGCATTTTAACAACAACAATATAAAGTTTAATACATTTTTGGACATTTAGACTCTATTTTCATTACTGAGCATATTTCATCTACTGAACTTAAACATTATGTCAGAGAATTGGGAAATCAATTCTATGCCTTTTTATTACTATTGGTTACTGCCCAGAGGAAGCTAAATCTTCTCCATTAATAGAGCTGGAAAGATATTAAAATGACTATATTTACACTGTTGCTATGACTTGCTTTTTTTTTTTTAAAAAAATACAAATAGGCCAGAAACATACATATGTCACTGAGAAAGCCTGATCTTGTATATCCATTTGCCCATTCATTCATCGTTTAATAAGCATCTCTGTGTCAGAGGGACTGTCCCAACATTAAGAAGGCCACATACATCAGCCATAGTTCCTATTTCAAGAACTTTCAGTCTAGTTGGGGAAATAGAATAAATGGGGTGTACACGCTAAGTCGCTTTACTCATGTCTGCCTCTGCGACGCCATGGACTGTAGCACTTCAGGCTTCTCTGTCTCTGGGATTCTCCAGGTGAGAAAACTGAAACAGGTTGCCATTTTGTTCTCTAGGGGATCTTCCTGACCCAGAGACTGCACCCAAGACTCTTATGTCTCCTGCATTGGCAGGCTAGTTCTCTACCACTGGTGCCACCTGGGAAGCCCCAGAGTAAATGGGGAAATATCACAACCAATTATAACACAGTATGAGTGAGTGAAAGTCACTCAGTCATGTCCGACTCTTTGCGATCCCATGGAATTCTCCAGGCCAGAATACTGGAGTGGGTAGCTGTTCCCTTCTCTAGCGGATCTTCCCAACCCAGGGATCAAACCTGCAGTAAGCCAGGCTTTGAATGGGAAAAAATAAAAAATCATATCTCAGGTGTTTGGAACAGCTCCGACATTGGCCTGGACTTAGGGAAACTTCAAAATCAAATACAGACCTTGGAACACTCTCAACTGGATTTTACTGCTGCTGGAGCAGTTAATGACTTTTTTCACACATTCTCTAACTTTATTTCTGGAAAAAACATTCTGTCTAATCTTCTCATAATCATTCTTCCTTGTATTGTCAGGATTCTTCGGCAGAACATTCAGAAGCTCGCATCTGAATGATGAGTTGCATCTGGCTGTTTTAAGAAATAAAAAAGGGGGAGATGCTGGGAGCAGGAGCTCCACCCATGACAAAGGTCATGAGGAAGGAGGCTCGGCATACGCAAAGGCGGGATCAAGCCTCAGGAGTCCCCCTGGAAATTCTCGAGCATCTACTCCCAAAACAAGAGTCTGCCTACTTTCTGCTTTGTGCTCTCACCTACACCTCTGACTTTATGGGGGGCTGTCCCCCACTACCTCTCTCTGAAAAAAAGAGTTAACTTACAGCTCCAGTTAATAAAGTTCCTGGGTGTGATAGTGTTTCAACCTACAAATTCCTTTGGAAGTCCTCTAGCCTGCCTGAATAGGTTTTTCCGGCCACATGTGATTGCTCAGAGCCTCCCAACTGTGAGAGGCATGAGATGTTCTAAACTGTCTAAATACAGATTCCTTTGAGCAGTTAAAAGATTGATTAGAAATTGTATTGGTGAAGGGTTTTTCACTTGTTGGGCCAATGTTTGCTGCTAAGCCTCCATATCCCTTACCTGCTGTGTTTGTAACCTGGGACCCTTGAGTTAATTCTTTGTCTTGTTATAGCCCACCACACCTTTGCTCTGTAGGAATGCAACTTTATCTAATGCTTTTGGAGCGTGGTGCTTGACTAATCACCTTTAGAGAAAAATAAGTTTTCTGAAGAAAGGGTCTTAAAATGTTAACAGGCCTCCGGGCCAGAAGATGATGCAAATCACCTAAACTTTTGCATATGATAAGTTTGCAGGAAGAAAGCCTGGCTTACTGCATGACTCTACCCCTTCCCCCATTATCCTCTATGCATAACTTAAGGTATAAAAACTACTTTGGAAAATAAAGTGCGGGCCTTGTTCACTGAAACTTGGTCTCCTCATGTCGTTCTTTCTTTCTCCTTCTGGCTGAATTATTCAGCCTCTTTTCTTCACTGAATTTCTTTGCTGAGCTATCCTTATTTCACCACTCTTTATATCCTTAATTAACGTTTTATTAAGCAGTTGTTTCCTGATTCTCGCCGACGCCATCCCCACTTCGAATTCCCTGGATCCACCGGGGCTGGACCCTGGCACGAACCCAGGTCTCCTGCATTGCAGGCAGATTCTTTACCAGCTGAGCCAGCAGGGAAGCCCATAGCGCAATATGCTCAGTCACTTCAGTCATGACATACTCTTTGTGACCCCATGGACTGTAGCCTGCTAGGCTCCTCTGTCCATAGGATTTCCCAGGCAAGAATACTGGAGTGGGTTGCCATTTCCTCCTCCAGGAGATCTTCCCAACCCAGGGATCAAACCTACATCTCCTGTTTCCTCTCATAGAAGCATTTAAATACATTAAAAAAAAAATTCAGTTTCTAAAGCTACTGCCTTCTCTCTGACCAATTCTTCTCTTGTCTTTGAACTTCTCTCTTTCCTTGACTCTTTAAACTCCAAGACCTATTTCTCCTCCAACCTCCTTGCCAGTCTTCTCCTTTACTTCACCTGCTTCTAAATATCAGTGTTCCTCTAAACACAATTCCTCAGGACTCTTCTCACTTGCTCATGGGCACAATCTGGGATTCAGCTATCATCTATATATGCTCTTATCCCTCTATATGCCTGAGCTCTAGCCATGTAACCAACTTCCTATTAAATATCTCCACTTGAACATTCCAAGCGTTCCTCAAATTCAAGAGACTTAAAACTATATTCCTGGGCTTCCCTGGTGGATCAGTAGTTAAGAAATCTGCCTTACAATGCAAGGGACATCAGTTTGATCCTTGGTCAAGGAAGAATCCACATGCCAAAGAGCAACTAAGTCTGTGCGCCATAAATACTAAGCCCATGAGCACTACTGAAGCCTGCCTGCTGCAACAGGAGAAGCCACCGAATTGAAATGAGAAGCCCTTTGCACACACAACAATAGCACAATATGCTGTATGCTAAATATGTAACAACTCCAAACACAGTGTTCTTTGGGCAACAAGACTGCGATGCCTCATTGGAAGAGTGGCTGAATGCTTCAGTGAGTCTGGGGTGATGAGCAAATAGGTGTTTCCTGGTTCCAACTCTGTTTTGCCTCCTTAGAACACACGAAGAACATGAGAAATGTGCTAACCACATATGAAGTCCCCTACAGAGACCCAGTGTTTCAGCAGGCAGCTGTGACCACCCAGCTGGAAGCTGGAAGATTGACATGTGGGAAAGTCAAGATGTCCCAGAGCAATCCGAGAAGGTACTAACAGTTGTCATTTCCTGAGTAACTCTATGACACGTCAAGACTAGGAACTTCCAATGCATCTTTCTTCCCTCACCACAACCCTCTAATGAGGAAGAAACATTCATTGTCAGCACTTGGAAACCAATGCTTGTTTGTATTTAACATACACTTCCAAGGTCAAAGAATAATGATCAGTTATGTCAGAGTTAAAAATTAAGGGTCTGTGTACGGCACCAGTGGTCTCCTTGAGGCCACAGATGCCTGCCTGTTTGCTTTTCATATGGATTATGAATGACAACTTGGTTTAAAAAAAATGGGGCATTACTACTGCTTGGCTAAAATGAAGGTTTGATTAAAATTAAAATCCTAACCTCTCATTTTCACATGCAGTACTGATAATTTTCAAGTCCTATGAAATATGCTAAAAACACTTATATGTTATTCAGAATTTTTTTTCTTTTTCAGAATTTTTAGTTTTTAACTCTTTCATTTTCAATTTTAAAACCAACCAGACACAGATTGATTCTCTACTTACTAAGAATAATAAAGTCAGTCTTAACATCCAATAGCAAGAGATTACTAGGAACAGCCCAAATAAACTGCAATAGAATTATTTTAATGCCTTTATTATTGCATCTTTTATTATATTTCTTTTATTTTTTCTTAATAAAAAAGTAACAGAGGCTCATTAAAGAAAAATTAAAGATAGCATTCATTATCTCCCCCACTTTGACATCTACTATTAAAATCATTGTATGCATGTAAGGTCTTCCCAGAGATCCCATTATATATTAGTTCACTATCACATTAAGATTTAATATAAACACTTTTTCTCTATCTTCTGCAGTTTATGACATCTCTTAAAATAATTCTTTGATACTTTAGTTATTCTACTGTTCACTACCACAAAGTACATAGAACAGAAGAATACTTAGCAGAAGATGATTGAGAAATGAACTGGCAAAAAAGTAGAACTCACCCAGAACATTCTGAGAAAAGGCACATTTTTAAAGATCAGTAATCCTACAATGATTTGAAATGACCAATTCTGTATTGGAAATGCCAATTACCATTGCTTTGTTTGTTTCCTTATTTTAAATTAATCTTTATTGGAGCATAGTTGCTTGACAATGTTGTCTTAATTTCTACTGTACAACAAAATGAAGCAGCCACACACATATGTATATCCCTTCCATTTTGGACTTCCTTCCCATTTAAGTCAGCACAAGCATTACGTAGAGTTTCCTATGCTATACAGTAGGTTCTCATTAGTTATCTGTTTGATGCATAGTGTCAACAGTGTATATGCGTCAATCCTAATCTCCCATGTCCCTGGATTAAATAAAAAACAAAAAACCTCACATTTCATTAAAGGTAGCAGGGGAGTGGCATGGACCATCTGTAGCCACCCATCTCTTTCTTCCAGCGACAAGGTCAACTTCAACTTTCCAACCATCCAAACAGAGATGATCTGGGGGGATGTTTGTGTACTTGGAGCATCCTTGGCTCCTTGGCTACCTCAGCCCACATAAAACCCATCAGCAGATCCTTTCTCTTCTGTATTTAACACATCCAGGGCTAGATCACTTCTCAACACATTTGCACTTATCACTCCAGTACAAGCCACTGTCGTTCATCTCTCTTAATTGGTCCCTTTGCTTCTGGTTTGCCTGTTACAATCTATTCCTCACACACGGACCAGGGGGACGCCATCAAACTTGAGGTCAGATTATTCTGCTCCTCTGTTAAAATGGCCTTTCATCTGGTTCAAAATGAACACCGAAGTGCTAACATAGCACAGCGTACAGTGCTCTACAATGTCTGCTCTTGACCCCACCTGCTCTGACCTCATATATTCGCGAACCTTCTCCTCATCTGCTCTATTCCTGCCACCCTGGGCTCCTGAGTCTTCCTTCAGTACATGAGATATTCTCTAGCTTCTGAGCCATTGTACTTGCTTTCGCACATTCCAGGAATGCTCTTTTCTGCATGACTTAGTCCCTCGAAACCTTCAAGTCCTTGCTCCACTGTTACCTCCACACTGAAGGCTTCCCCTGATGATTCCGATCAGTGGCAAACTTTCCTACTTTATTATCAGGTTTCCCTTTCACACTTATCAACCTCTTTTATATTATATGTTTGATTTTTTTTTGAAAGTTTTTTTTTTTTTTTTTTAATTAAGTTAGCAAGTGTTACCAGGGTTGGGAGAGAGGACATATCGTTTAATGGGTATAGAGTTTGGGCATGCCCAGCAGTATGCAGGATTCTAGTTCCCCGACCAGGGATAGAACCTGTGACCCCAGGTTTAGGGGTGCAAAGTGTTAACCACTGGACCATCAGGGAAGACCCTGTTTTGTTTAATTTACTGATTGAAGTACTCTCCCCCAAGCAGAATGAACGCTTTAAGAAGACAAGAATTTTTATTTCACTGTTATAGCCACAGTCATACAGAGTAGGTATAAACACACCTTTGTTGAGTGACAAGCTTCCTTCTGTATCTCCAACAGTAAAGCTCCTCTCTTCTGTTACAATGAGTTTTATTATCCATGCAGGGCCCCTGGGAGTGAGGGTGGAGGGAACTGGTACACATTTCCAGTGAGATGGAAGGAACAGGTTACCAGCTTTCCCTGGTAAGATCAGCATTTTTGCTACCAAAACTCAAACCGTGTCTCAGCAGCCTGGACAGATCTCTTGTTATGTCTTCGTGTGGACAGGTCATTTGTTACGTCTTCATTCATGTCCTTTGCCCAAAAGGAAAATAGTTACCTGTTTTCAGTTGAACAGTATGCTGCTATTAAAAAAGTTTACACTGGGATTCCTTAGTGGTCCAGCAGTAAGGAACTCGCTGCTAATGCAGAAGATGCAGTTTCTATCCCTGGGTCAAGAAAATTCTCCTAGAGAAGGAAGTGACAACCCACTCAGTATTCTTGCCTGGGAAATTTCATGGATAGAGGAGTCTGGTGGGCTACAGTCCATGGGGTTCCAAAAGAGCTGGACATGACTTAGTGATTAAATAACAACAACAACACAAGGAAAAAGTAATCCATAGGAACAGGGTGATGAAACAGAAAAAAACATAAACAGTCGTGAAAAATTCTTATTCTGGACCAGAGCAACAGGGTTTAAAGCTTCTTTAACTATTTTCATTTAAGCATGTTTTTCAGCTTCTTTAGACCTGCAAATGCTGACTATAATGGCACATACCTAATAGAGCTAGGTGATAAAAGAAAGAATGTCTGGAAAATACAGGATCTACAATTCTCAATGTGCAATAATTAAAAGCTATTGTTGTTATCACTGTAATTGTGCTAAATAAGAAGAGCAGGGCACAAAGTTGTATGTGTCATGACGCATCTGCACAAAGCCCGTGTTCGCACAAGGATGTTCCATCTTTGCTCTGCGGCTTGGGGGCGCTCACCCTCAAGTGGCCAGTTTCATTTGTGCACGTGCCCCTTGAACACAGCAACCAGATGCCAACTGTGGTCTCCTTCAGCTTTCTTTTAACTGCAAGTGAGTGACATCCAAACCGACTTAAAGAGAATTTACTGGATCATAAAAACTAGGAAATTTACTGGGCAAAGCTAGTTTTACACACGTTTACACTGAGACATCTGAATGAAATGAAGGCCTCAGGATTCTTTCTCTCCTTCACCCTTCCCTCCCTCCTTTCTTCCTTCCCTCCTCTGTCCTTCTCTCTCCATCTCTCCTTTCTCTCTCTCTCCCAAACTCTGTTTCAGCTTGGACTTACTGTCAGGCAGGTAATTTTTACCCATAATAAAATGAGACTCCAGGGCCAACCTGATGCTCTGCATCACCTCATACTTATAGAAGCCCCTCCCCAACAGCTCTAACAGAAGTCCTAGAGAGGTCTTCTGTGGGTGCCCTTGGTTCACATGGCCACGCTTGAACTAATCACAGTGGCCCAGGCAAAGATCACTTGGGTTCTTTATGTTCACTTAAGGTGGAGGTGGGGGGCAGGGAGCACGGAGAGGCCCATTGGGCCACAAGGATGTTTATTATTGTTACACAAAGAGAGGGAGTGTGTTTCTGCAAAGAATTGTTGAGTAGACATAGAGAAGGAAAAAGTTGAAAGGAAATTCTCCATAATATTTGTGGATGAAATGTGATTAACATGTATAATTCATGACAGGTGATTTATTTCCACTTTTACTTAAAAATGTTCCAAGTAGCCCTCATAGTTCTACAAAAGAGTCCAAAATGCAATGAGTGAATGAGTGAGTAAAGTCACTCAGTCATGTCCAACTCTTTGCGACCCCATGGACTATACAGTCCATGGAATTCTCCAGGCAAGAATACTGGGGTGGGTAGCCTTTCCCTTCTCCAAGGAATTGTCCCAACTCAGGGATTGAACCCAGGACTCCTGCATTGCATTCCTCACCAGCTGAGCCACAAGGGAAGCTGCCCAAGTGCAGTACCTGGGTGCAATCTCAAAAATGACAGAATTATCTCTGTTCATTTCCAAGGCAAACCATTCAATATGACAGTAATCCAAGTCTATGCCCCAATCACTAATGCGGAAGAAGCTGAAGTTGAATGCTTTTATGAAGACCTACAAGACCTTCTAGAACTAACATCAAAAAAAGATGTCCTTTTCATTATAGGGGAATGGAATGCAAAGTAGAAAGTAAAGAGATACCTGGAGGAACAAGCAAGTTTGGCCTTGGAGTACAAGATGAAGCAGGGCAAATGCTAAGCGAGTTTTGCCTAGAGAACACACTGGTCATAGCAAACACCCTCTTCTAACAACACAAGAAAAAACTCTACACATGGACACCACCAGATGGTCAATACCAAAATCTGATTGATTATATTCTTGGCAGACTAAGATGGAAAAGTTCTGTACAGTCAGCAAAAACAAGACGGTGAGCTGACTGTGGCTCAGATCATGAACTCCTTATTGTCAAATTCAGACTTAAATTGAAGAAAGTAGGGAAAATTACTAGGCCATTGAGATACGACATAAATCAAATCCCTTATGAATATACAATGGAAGTGACAAGTAGATTCAAGGGATTAGATCTGATAGATAGAGTGCCTAAAGAACTATAGATGAGGGTTCATAACATTGCACGGGAGGCGGTGATCAAAACCATCCCCAAGAAGAAGCAACACAAAAGGCCAAAATGGTTGTCTGAGCCTTACAAATAGCAGAGCAAAGGAGAGAAGCAAAAGGCAAAGGAGAAAAGTAATGATATATCCATCTGAATGCAGAGTTCCAAAGAATAACAAGGAGAGATAAGAAATCTTTCCTCAATGATCAATGCAAAGAAATAGAGGAAAACAATAGAATGGAAAAGACTAGAAATCTCTTCAAGAAAATTAGAGATACCAAGGGAACATTTCCTGCAAAGAAGGACACAATAAAGGGAAAAAATGGTATGGACCTAACAGAAGCAGAAGATATTAAGAAGAGGTGGCAAGAATACACAGAGCAAAAAAGATATTCATGACACAGGTAACCATGATGGTGAGGTCACTTACCTAGAGCCAGACATCCTGGAGTGTGAAGTCAAATGTGTCTTAGGAGGCATAACTACAAACAAAGGTAGTGGAGATGATGGAATTCCAGTTGAGCTATTTCAAATCCTAAAATATGATGCTGTTGAAGTGCTGCACTCAATATTCCAGCAAATTTGGAAAACTCAGCAGTGGCCACAGAACTGGAAAAGGTCAGTTTTATTCCAAACCCAAAGAAAGGCAGTGCCAAAGAATGTTCAAACTACCACACAATTACATTCATCTTACACGCTAGTAAAGTAATGCTCAACATTCTTCAAGCTAGGCTTCAACAGTATGAGAACTGAGAACTTCCAGATGTTCAAGCTGGATTTAGAAAAGGCAGAGGAGCCAGAGATCAAATTGCTTACATCCACTGGATCACAGAAAAAGCAAGAGAATTCTAGACAAAAACATATACTTCTGCTTCACTGACCATGCCAAAGGCTTTGACTGTGTGGATCGCAACAAACTGTGGAAAATTCTTCAAGAGATGAGAATACCAGACCACCTTACCTGCCAACTGAGAAATCTGTATGCAGGACAAGAAGCAACAGTTAGAACTGGACGTGAAACAGACTGGTTCCAAATCGGGAAGTATGACAAGGCTGTATGTTGTTACCCTGCTTATTTAACTTATACTCAGAGTATAACATGTGAAATGGCAAGCTGGATGAAGTAGAAACTGGAATCAAGATTGTTGGGAAAAATATCAGTAACCTCAGATATGCAGACGACACCAGCCTTATGGCAGAAAGTGAAGAAGAACTAAAGAGCCTTTTGATGAAGGTGAACAAGGAGAATGAGAAAGCTGGCTTAAAACTCAACATTCAAAAAACAAAGATCATGGTATCAGGTCCCATCACTTCATGGCAAATAGATGGGGAAATAATGGAAACAGTGACAGACTATTTTGGGGGGCTCCAAAATCACTGCAGATGGTGACTGCAGCCATGAAATTAAAAGACTCTTGCTCTTTGGAAGAAAAGCAATGACCAACCTAGACAGCATATTAAAAAGCAGAGACCTTTGCTGACAGAAGTCCATATAGTCCAAGCTGTGTTTTTTCCAGTAGTCATGTATGAATGTGAGAGTTGGACCATTAAAAAAGCTGAGCACCGAACTGATATTTTTGAACTGTGGTGTTGGAGAAGACTCTTGAGAGTCCCTTGGACTGCAAGGAGATCCAACCAGTCCATCCTAAAGGAAATCAGTCCTAAATATTCATTAGAAGGACTGATATTGAAGATGACACTCCAATACTTTGACTAACTGATGTGAAGTGCTGACTCATTGGAAAAGACCTTGATGCTGGGAAAGATTGATGGCAGGAGGAGAAGGGGACGACAGAGGATGAGATGGTTGGATGACATCACTGACTCAATGGGATGAGTTTGAGCAAGCTCCAGGAGATGGTGAAGGACAAGGAAGCCTGATATGCTGCAGTCCATGGGGTCACAAAGAGTGGGACATGACTGAATGACTGAACAACAACTGTGATCCATTATTTTTATAATTAAAAAATAAAAGAAATAAATAGTCCTTGAGAGCTGAGTGGGCTGGTGAGCTCTTCAGCTGGCACATGAATGGGTGCATGTGACTCAAAGACTCTCCCTAGCTGCACACAGACTCTAGGTTTTTCAGCCATCTGGCCCTCAGCAGCGGTAAGGGCTGTTATGCATTTGCAATGTATCACTTCCTCCCTGATGCTCCAGTCTACATGGAAACCACCTCTTGTTCAGACTTGCAGGAGTTGATGGTCCTGTGGAAAGAATCCTAGACCAGCAGCCCAAAAACCTGGGTGTCTGTTCCAGCTCCTTTGCTAAGAGCTGTGTCAGGTGTCGGGCCTTTCTGGGCTGTAGGTCCCCCATCTATCATCAGAAAGTTTATTTTCAGCTTTAATAATCTGTGATTATTATTTCCGTTTACTGATGGAGTAACTAATTACTTCATTATAGGATTTCCCAAGACCAGTTACCTCCTGTTTGGTTCAATTAGCAAAACGCCAACATGATTGTCATTGATTTTGACGGTTGGGCTGCCAGGACAGAAGCCCTATGGGAGATTATTTCAGCATCTTAAGCAGATTTTGTGTTTATTATTCCAAGGTTGCATAGATAGGAGCCGAACTTGTTCTGCATTTTTCTAAAGTCTTGCATCACTTTCTGTTATGGGAGCTCCAAGATCTCACTTTCCCCCTTTAGAACCAGAAAAGAGACATCAACAGGTCATCAGTCTGGAACTAAGCTTTTGTTTTTTTGTTTATTCCTGAGCAGAGGATCATGGACTATCAGACAGAGGGTAGCCATCAGAGATCATCGAATACAGTTGTCTTGGATTTAGAGGAAACTGAGTCTCTTCAGCATATTCTACAGAAAGTACAAATGCTGCAGAGTCAAACACAGTGTTGTTTGAACACTTGCTCTTTCACTTACAAATGTGTGATCTTTGGAGAATTTCTTAATTTTTCTGAGCTATATTTTCATTACTGTAATTGTTTAACATTTAAAAGGGAACAATGATAATACTCACCTTACAGTCTGTGTGGATGTTGTAGATAGAATAATGATCTCATTGCAAAAAAAAAAAGAATCTACGTCCTAATTGCTGAAAACCTGTGAGCATATAACCCTACATTGTCAAAAAGACTTTGCAGATGAAACTGAGTTAAAGATTTTGAGATGAGAGATAATTGTGGTTTATCCAGGTAGACCCAATGTGTTTCTGAGGACTTTTATAAGAGAAGAGCAATGCACCCCTAGGGAGGCATCACACTGTGGTTGTAGTTAGGGAGGAGCCCTGACTCAGAATTTCAAAATGTGGGCATCTCTGTTGGCTCTGCAACTTCTTACTTGGTGGTTTTAGCTTCGTTGGTAAAGAATCCGTCTTCAATGCAGAAGACCCCAGTTCGATTCCTGGTTCAGAAAGTTCCCCTGGAGAAAGCATAGGCTACCCAATCCAGTATTCTTGGGTTTCCCTTGTGGCTCAGATGGTAAAAAATGTGCTTGCGATGTGGGACACCTGGGCTCGATCTCTGGGTTGAGAAGATTCCCTGGAGGAGGGAATGGCAACCCACTCCAGTATTCTTGCCTGGAGAATCCCCATGGCCAGAAGAGCCTGGTGGGCTAGAGTCCATGAGGTCTCAAAGTCAGACACGACTGAGTGACTAAGCATAGCACAGGACATGTAACTTCAATTTCTTTGTTGGTAACCAAAGGGAAAATGTATGTGAGGGGTGGGATAAATTGGGAGACTGGGACTGGCAAATACACACTACTACATATAAGATAGATAATTAACAAGAGCCTACTGTATAGCATAGGGAACTCAGCTCAGTATTCTGTAATGAACTACTTGGGAAAAATCTCTGACAAAAGAATGGGTATGTATATATGTACAAATGAATCACTTTCCTGTACACCTGAAGCCAACACAACATTATAAATCAGAGGCTTCCCTAGTGTCTGGTAAAGAATCTGCCTGCGATGCAGGAGACCTGGGTTTGATCTCTGGGTTGGGAATATCCCCTGGAGAAGGAATGGCTACCCTCTCCAGTATTCTTGCCTGGAGAATCCCATGAACTGAGGAGCCTGGTGGGCTACAGTCCATTGAGTTGCACAGAGTCAGACATGACTGAGCAACTAACACTTTCCCTTTCATACTCCAATATAAGATAAAAATTAAATTAAAAAAAATAGGAAAAGGAGAGTGAGAGAGTTGGAGTCAGAGAAGGAGATACGGCCAGCAGAGGAAAGAGATTTTGGAGTGAGGCTTTAGGGGTGGGGTGGTACAGCAGGTTGCAAACCAGAGAATAAAGATGGCCTCTAAGAGCTGGAAAGCCTAGGAAATGGATTCTCTCCTATAGCCTCAGAAGGAATGTGCTATGTTGACACATTTTTAGTGAGAGTTGGACTGTGAAGAAGGCTGAGCACTGAAGAATTGATGCTTTTGAACTGTGGTGTTGGAGAAGACTCTTGAGAGTCCCTTGGACTGCAAGGAGATCCAACCAGTCCATTCTGAAGGAGATCAGCCCTGGGATTTCTTTGGAAGGAATGATGCTAAAGCTGAAACTCCAGTACTTTGACCACCTCATGCGAAGAGTTGACTCATTGGAAAAGACTCTGATGCTGGGAGGGATTGGGGCAGGAGGAGAAGGGGGACGACAGAGGATGAGATGGCTGGATGGCATCACTGACTCAATGAACATGAGTCTGAGTGAACTCCGGGAGTTGGTGATGGACAGGGAGGCCTGGCGTGCTGCGATTCATGGGGTCCCAAAGAGTTGGACACGACTGAGTGACTGATCTGATCTGATCTGATCTGACCTTCAGAAAAGAAACAGAATAAATTTGTGGTCTTCTAAGCTAGCACCTTTGTGATTTGTTACTGCAGGGATGGTAAACAAATAGAATGGAGATTGGTAACTATGAATGCAAATGAGCTGGAACAACAGCACTTCAGGTGCACACATTAGGGGCTATGCTTTTGCTATGGGTATGGTTATTGACCTTTCTGTTCAGGTTCCTCACCTTCTTCCTCTCTCCTCCTTCATCTTTCTTTCCAAGTTACTTCAGTCTCATCATTCTTTTCCCTTCTCATCTCCCTGAAAGTAATAGGAGAGGAAGAAGAGAACTGGCATTCAATTAGGGTTACCTAAAGGAGATCAGTCCTGAGTGTTCATTGCAGGGACTGATACTGAAGCTGAAACTCCAATACTTTGGCCACCTGATGTGAAGAGCTGACTCATTGGAAAAGACCCTGATGCTGGGAAAGATTGAGGGCAGGAGGAGAAGGGAACGACAGAGGATGAGATGGCTGGATGACATCACCGACTCAATGGACATGAGTTTGGGTGAGTTGGTGATGGACAGGCAGGCCTGGTGAGCTGCAGTCCATGGGGTCGCAAAGAGTAGGACACGACTGAGTGACTGGACTGAACCGAACTGGTATAATAGGTATCATCCTTGCTGATATCAAATGCACAACCTCATTAAATTTGTCAACAACACTTTGAGGAAATGTTTAGCATTTTTGTCTTACAAAGGAAGAAACCAAGTTCTACTAAAGTCAAGTGAGTTGCTTTTAGACACACTGAGGCACGCTTTTAGACATACCTCTGACTTGTGACAGTCCTGAGGTTGTTGATTATCCCATGCTTCCCTCATCATGAGCAGCTTCATTTCCATTCCAAACAAGGAGCTGTTGACCTGCATCCTCTGTGTTCAGGATGACCAGAGCTAGACTGAGCATGGAACTCCACCACCATGGCAACAGTATCACCAGCCTGTGTGGTGCTGCCGTATCCTGTAGATCCTGGGTGTCAAGGAGAATGTTGTACCCCAGGAAGATGCTGCCATCTGTCTAAAGATATCCATCTGGTCAGAACAGCAAATAGCTCATTGCACTCCTACCATTTAAAATGAGCACCTCTTGCTCAGTTCAGAGGAAAATAAAAATGATTACTATTTATCAAACACCTATGTTAAATGTAAGCATTTTCCCCCTCTAACTCATATTATAATTTTGTGAGGTTGATAATGCTCTTCCCATTTATAGGAAGAACACTGAGGCAAGGGGAGGGGAATGGCCTTATGCATCCACCCACAAAGCAGCAGGTTGGAGTGAAGTCTGGTGTGCTCTGAAACCAAGTCTAATCCAGTGCTATGCTCATTCAATAATTTCCTTTATCCCTTTGCCACTTCCCCTGCCTTTCTCTTCCTGGGTCACTGAATCATTTGACAGTTTGTATACAAGCACCGCTGGAAAAGGGATAGGTTACCCATTCCAGTATTCGTGGGCTTCCCTCTCACTTAGTTGGTAAAGAATCTGCCTGCAGCGCAGGAGACCCAGGTCCAATTCCTGGGTTGGGAAGATCCCCTGGACAAGGAAATGGCAACCCACTCCAGTATTCTTGCCTGGAGAATCCCATGAATAGAGGAGCTGCCAGGCTACAGTCCATGGGGTCACAAGAGGTGGACACAACTTAGCTACTAAACCACCACCTATGGTCCATGGGGTTGCAAAGAGTCAGTCATGACTGAGCGACTTTCACTGTCACTTACGTATAAGCACTGGCCCCAGGGCCTGGAATGGAGAGCCAGGTAAATCTTGGTGGAATGCAGAATCTGCGGAGCTTGGGAGAGAGGCTTGAGCACATCGGTGCAGAGACCCAGTCCAGGGGACTATCCTCCATCTGGACTGCAGGCTCAGCCTGAAAATGAATACCTGGAGCTGTCAGTCTGTGGACGTTCCCTAGTGGTGGCTGGGTGGATGGAAGGCAGCATGGCCAGGAGGGTTGGAGGCTGGTGTCAGAACTGTGCACATCTGGACTTTAAACTCTAACACTGCTCAGGAGCTGTGTGGCTCTGGGCAAGTTATGTCATGTTCCTGAACACGTTTTCTCTTTTGTAGAGTGTGTAGAGCTATAAGGATCCAACAGCCAGAAGGAGCCATAGAGGCCAGCTTACCCCACCAGGCATTTAGACCCAAAGAAACTGAGGCTCAGAAGCAAGGAGTCATTGGTGTGAGACCACTTGGCCACTAGGAGGGGGCATTCAGGTGAACGACTAAAATTCTTCCCTCCAAAATACGTAACTTCTTGGGATCAAATATTGTTATTGTTGTTCAATTGCTAAGTCGTGTTTGACTGCAGCACCGAAGGCTTCCTTGTCCTTCACTATCTCCCAGAGTCTGCTTAAACTCACGTCCATTGAGTTAGTGATACCACCCAACCATCTCATCCTCTGTTGCCCCTTCTCCTCCTGCCCTCAATCTTTCCAAGCATCACGGTCTTTTCTAATGAGTCAGCTCTTCCCATCAGGTGGCCAAAGTATTGGAGCTTCAGCTTCAGCATCAGTCCTTCTAATGAATATTCAGCATTGATTTCCTTAGGATTGACTGGTTTGATCTTGCAGTCTGAGGGGCTCCCAAGAGTCTTCTCCAGGACCACAATTCAAAAGCATCAGTTCTTTGGCAGTCAGCCTTCTTTATGGTCCAACTCTCACATCCATACACAACTATGGGAAAAAAAACATGGCTTTGACTCAATGAATTTATTGGCAAAATGATGTCTTTGCTTTTTAATATGCTTTCTAGGTCAGTCATAGCTTCCCTTCCAAGAAGCAAGTGTCTTTTAATTTCTTATAATAACAATAAATGTCTGTACTGATGCCAGAGTCAGGGTGTGAGGCCTTTAGAGAAGTTTCCTTACCTGCTTCTCTTCCACTGTCTTCTGGGAGGGCTTTCTATAGCTAATTAGACCAGGACACTGGCAACCCCAGGACTCCATTTGGGATCTGATTCTCCCATTAAATTCCCAGTTTCAAGCACATAAAATGGCATAAAGATATTTTATGTCAAACATGAAAGAAGCACACTGGATTAATTGATAAGCTCATATAATGAGATTTTTAAATGAAGCCAATAGAGACTGTAAAAATTACCCTAGATTGTATTTAATGAGCTTTTGTGGGGCAAGAATAGACAAAAAAATTAAGGTACCTCTTATTTCACAGAGAAGATGAAGGCTGTCAGGTCTGCAGACCTACCCACATCTTCAGCAGCATGATGAGAGGTTTCCCTTGCACTGGGTAACTTGGATTTTCCCCTGGGCTCTTACTTCAACTTCCTCCTCACTTCTCCCAGGTTGCTCCTCCATAGTGATTTCATCTTTTTCCAGTTCCTAACTGGGGATTCTTTAAATCACAAACCAGTCTATCCATTTTTATGCCTACCATGCAGTAGGCTTGTTGAAAACATGGGTGATATGGCTGCAAAGGAGTACCTGTTCTCAAGGAGGCTGTATTTAATAATGAAGGGATGGGCAGCTTGAAACAAATCTCTGATATGGAATCTATCAACACGTAGTGCAAAGTGCCAGGAGGAAGATTGAAAGAGCTGGGGGGACCAGCACCAGGGTCTTCTGGTAGCGGTGATGATGCATGTGTCGGTGGCAATGATGGGGTGCCAGGAGCATGGGGGTGATGATGGTGAGCATGGCGACGAGGGTGGTAATAGCACTGGTGGTGATGCTGGTGGCAGTGGGGGCAACAGGAGTGGCAAGGGTACAGTGATCAGGCGAAGAGGTGATGGCTACGAGGGTGGACGTGGAGGTGGTGCTGATGGTGGTTGCAGTGGTAGAAGTCTTAGGTTTGGGAGTCAATGAGAAAATGATATATAAGTAGAGATCTGATTGTAAGGCACCACGCCGGTTCAACCTCTGGGTCGGGAAGATCCCCTGGAGGAGGGCATGGCAACTCACTCCAGCACTGCTGCCTGCAGAATCCCATGGACAGAGGAGCCTGGTGGGCTACAGTTCATAGGGTTGAAAAAAGTTGGATGTGACTGAAGTGACAGCATGCACGAATACACAGCCTTACAAAAACTCTAAGAGGAGAGCATTTCAAATAGGGAAAGTGATAAAGTAAAAGTTGGGGTTTCATTGCCCATCTCCCACTTTGGACACTCTGGGTGACCGTGGTGCCTTATATCATCTCTGTAGCTCCTTGGGGGACTGAGCCAAAGTACCCTCTGTGGCAATCTGGCTGATAAATACTTCCTAATAAATCGTTTCCACACAAATACCTCCCAACTCCCCACAGTCTCCTTCAGTGAACCCTAACCAAAGACAGTGCATATAAATATCTCTTTCAAGGAGTTTTGCTGTAAAGAAAAGAAATTGAGGATAAGATGATTAAAATCCCAAAGGCAATTCAAACTCAACATTTCCAAAACTAAATGCATTACTATTATTTCCCCCTCAAATTAGCCTCCCTTCCAGTGTTACCCTTCTCAGAGAATGCCTACAGTATTCATCCTGGCACAAAAGCAAAAGACTGTGGTAACTCTCAACTCATTTCCAATCAGTCTCCAAATCTGGTTATTTCTATCTCCTTTACATGATGCACTTGAGGATTGATCGGCAAGTGCTTGACCAAGAATAATTTAGGTGTCATTGGTGATGGTGGGAACCAGTGAAGTATGTTTAGCCTTGTTCACCCAAAATAGAACTTATAAAACCATATTCATCCCTTTGGGTTTTGTTCTTGGCAGTCCTTTACAAACTGTACATGTGCCTGATGTCAATTTTGTGTGGATTTTTAGCAATAATGAAAAGGGGGAGGGGCTCTCTTCCATGTCCTTGAAGATTGTTGCAAAGGGTGAGAAATTACACAGTTATTGTCCTTCCTTGAGGCTCTCAGGAAACAAACATAATCAGTGGGGAAATTCAATAGAAGCTTAACAAAGAGAAAGGCAATAGGTGAGACTTTGGAGGGGAAATTAATTAAGCCAAACTAAAATTAGTGGTTTTGGGTTTGAGGTTGGGAGGGAGTCTGGGCTGTGGAGAACTGGAACAGAGAAAGGAAACATGCTGGCAGGGATCTGATTCTGGGTCCAAGATTAATTATCATTCAACATCTAATTATGTAGTCTGAATTACAATCCTGCCAGTTGAGTTCTCTTTCTCTAACACAGGAGATGAGAAATAGATTCATTCTGAAAACTGGGGGTCTTTCTTCTAATTTTCACTTAAGACAGATAAAAAAAAAACTCATCTTTTTCCTTTTCTGATGATTATTTATCATTTTTTCTCTATTTAAAAGAGCTGGTCCCTTTCAAATTACTTTCTTCTTTCTTGCCAAATAACTGTTTTGCATTCTTGTCATCTGAATATAAAAATACCAGATGTATTCCTACTGGGTATATGATTTATACCAGGTGGAACACTAGATACACACTCCTTATTCAGTTTATTTGCACTGCTTGCTATCTGCAGAACATTTCTTAAGATACTTCCCAGCTGCTAAATGAATGTGATCAAGAATCAACATTGTTTGGCTTACATTCATCTACTCCTCACACTAGTCCTAGGAAGTGGGAACTAATATCAGCTCCATTTAATAGATACCAAAACTGGGGTTAGACTGTTGAAGCAACTTTTTTAAAGTCACATGACTAGTAAATTAACGAAACCCAAGATTTAAAACCAGGCTTGTGTGTGTCATCCAACTAACCCACCATCTTCCACATTGATGAAATCTGAATTGTTGGTCTTGTGCAAACATTTTGATACTATTTTCATAAAGAATTACAGCAAAATGAACAATGAGAAGTTTGTCTTCTGCATCTCCTTGGGGCTACTAAAAATTGTTTGCTGGCTGTATCTTTGCTCAGGGTAAATCTCAAAACAATTCCAAGTAGGGCGCTTGAACTCCATAAGTTTCATGTTATAACCCATCGTCCTTGTCCTGACTCTCCTGTCCTCACTCATTCTCACCCTTGACCCTGTATTTTATAGTTGAGAAAAACTGGGTGCGTATAGAAATGCTGACAGTGATGATGACAACAGAGAGGTAAATATACAATCTCTGTCCTCAAACAGCTGATGACAGAAGGAGGACACAAGTTAAGCTCAGAAAATAGCCGGAGACAACTGGAACATTCCTTAGAATTCACTGTGGTACAGACTCTAAGAACCTTGCCGTGTGGTCATGTACTTGGAAGACACTTGTACTGTACATGATATGCACCTTGTACTCTTCTGAGCACTCAGGAGTATGTTGAGACAAAACTGACATGTTTTCTCAGTTCCACTGATATTAATTGAGAGCCTGATGTCCCAGGAACATTTCACTCTATTTCTTTGCAGAAATTTGCTTTTGTTGTTTCAAGGAGTGCTTCTAATAGCTCAGTTTTGATTATAGCTGTCCTTAAATCCTTCTATGGAAATTGCAGCATCTATGTTACCTTGGTATTAGCATCTATTGATTATCTTTTCACATTTAAGTTGAATTTTTTCTGTTTCTTGGTTTAATGAATATTTTCAAATCTATCATAGACACATTTTGAGTATCTTAAGACTCTAATTCCTATCTCAATCTTCTATTATATTAGACTCTTAATCAGCTTGGGCTTTTATACCAAAATACCATAAATTGAGTTGCTTAAAATTAACAAGAATTTATTTCTCAGAGTTCTGGAGACTGGAAGTCTGAGATCAGGATGTCAGCATAGCTGGATTCTGGCAAGAATCCTCTTCCGAGTTGCAAACTGCCAACTTCAACATGGCAGAGCACAAAGAAAGGAAGCAAGCTCTCTTTCAGCTTTTCTAAGACCCTAATGCTGGGAAAGATTGAGAGTTAGAGGAGAAGGGAGCAGCATGTAACCATCTCATCCCAGGATGAGATGGCTAGATTACATCACCTTCTTAGTGGACATGAGTTTGAACAAGCTCTGGGAGATAGTGAAGGACGGGGAAGCCTGGTGTGCTGCAGTCCACGGGGTCTCAAATAGTCAGACACGACTGAACAAAGGGCACTAATTACATTCAGGAGGACTCCATCCTTATGACCTCATCTAAGCCTAGTTACTTTACAGTTGCTCCACCTTCTAATACCATCACACTGGGGGGTCGTGTTTCAACATATGAATTTTGGCATACACAAATACTTAGTCCATAATGAGTAGGAAACTTGTTTGGGTTTAGAATTCACTTCCAGGCTCCCTTTTGTGGTTTAAATATCAAATTTAGTGCTTACAGTCTATAAAGGGCTATTCTGGTCTGCTTAACTTGTGTGTTACCTAGATGACAGAGCTCCACCCCCTGGTGTCCATGGTTCTGCCTATGAGGAGGAAGACACAATCCAGTTATTGCAGGAGTGGAAATCAGAACCATGGTCAGAGGCTCCACCCAAGAGTAGAGCTTTGTGCTTGAGGTCCCTACCCCGTCATCCTTCTTTCTCCACCTTCCAGAGTTTCCTACTGAATGACTTATACATAATGTCCAGTTTTTTTTTTTTTGATTAGCTGATAAAGGAAAATGGAATATGTTTCCCACACATTCAGAACCACCAGTCCTGCTTTGCTCTAAAACCTATGATTTTTCCACTATTTCAAATTGTCTCTGAGGCTGTGATATTTGAACCAGCAGTATGTGTCCTGCCCATTTGAAAACTGTATCCTGAGCCTTCAGACACATTGTTTCCATTATTCTTTTTGTCCCTCCAGTTCTCCTATTTTCTCCTATATAACATTATGTCACAGTTTCAGCCAATATATTTTGCCTCTTCTCTGTGACTCTTCCATCTCCACTCATATCACGCCCCTAAAGAGGGGGACACTGCTGTCACCACATGTCTTCAAGTCCCTGATCTAACTAGCTCCCTAGTGAATGGAATCGTAGTGTAGCATCAGGAAGGCACATGAAGGAAGCATTCTTTTCCTGTACTTTCCAAGCCTGAAGATCTAATGAACAATCCAGGAGGAAGGTGAACTCCCTACCTCTACTTGTCTTCCTTCTTCCTCTTGGGTACATCAGGCCTCATTGATAATTGATGCTTCCCTGGTAAAGAATCTGCCTGCAATGCAGGAGACACAGGTTTGATCACTAGGTAAGGAAGATCCCCTGGAGAAGGAAATGGCAACCCACTCCAGTATTCTTGCCTGGGGAATCCCACAGATAGAAGAGCTTGGCAGGCTACAGTCCATGGGGTCAGAAAAAGTCAGACCAGACTGAGCAACTAACGCTAACACACTAACTACTGAGAGAGACTATAGTGGGAACTAGTCCACTGATCTAGAGTAGGAACATCTCTTTCTCTGACTGTCTTCTTCCATTTTCTTACTTTTTCTGTGGAATTGAAGTGCAGAGATCTGGATTTATTCCTGGAGAGAAGAAAGTCTTACCATCGCTGTCTTGCTCTTGTTTGCAATCATCCACATTGTTTTTAACACTCAAGACTAAGATTTAGGTATCAAAGGAAGTAAAATAGAGCTGGACAACTAGTGGAGTCTTGAGTTTCCCAGTGGTTCAGTCCAGGGTGGAGTGGTTATGACCATGAGTGATTTGACCACTCATGCATAATACCAAATGCACTGGGTATTAGGAGTTTAATCCTAGCTCCACCTTAACTCTTGGCAATGGTCCAACTCTAGCCAGCCTGTGTGTGTGTGTGTGTTGTTTGTATGTGCACCCTCGTATCTGCCATTGGAAGAATGGGTTCAATCAGCTGAACCCATAAAGGGGTAGATAGGTAACAGTGACTACATCAGAACATTCAAAGCAAGAGCATTCTCTAAAGTTCTTAACTGATTAGACTCTCCTGTTAATAAGCCCCAGTTTCCCAGTTTACCCAGTGGTAAAGAACTCACCTACTAGTGCAGGAGACACAGGAGATGGGGGTTTGATCCCCTGGGTTGGGAAGATCCCCTGGAGTAGAAAATGGCAATCCAATCTAATATTCTTGCCTGGAAGATTCCATAGACAGAGGAGCCTGGCAGAATCACAAACAGGTGGACACTGCAGAGCAACTGAGCATGCACAAATTAAAAAAAAAAAAATAATAAGACCAAGGAAAAGAGTCAAATGATAGTGGAAGGAGTTTGTTGTTGATCTGAGGATTTGAAGTGTACATCCTAGAATCACAGAACTTAAACCAGAGTAGAGTCTCAGAGACCATCTGTAATAGTGAAGATGATTCCTCTTTCTGTTTTCTGGGCCTGAGGATGACCAGCTGCATGGTCTGAAAATTGTTCTTTACTTCACTCCTGCTGTCCTGCATTTCTCCGGACTTTACAAAGAGTCTTCTTAAAACTTGCAGATATTTTCAGAAAAAACAAAAAATGCTGTTCAGAGCCAGGTAACTGAGTAGCTGAGTTCTATGAATCATTCAAACATTAGAATCATTTCTGCTTGTTGTAGAAGACATGGCCCAGACCTAAGGGAGACTAAGGAATTCAAGGGAGGGAGAATGTGACCCTTGCCCACTATGAAAAACTTCGAGAGGTTTTTTTTTTTTTTTTCTCATTTGCAGTTTTCTAGAAGTAGAAAAGCTACTACAAAAATTACTACTTCATGGAACTGGGGCTCCAGGAAGTGTGACTTGTGCCATTTTTGGCAGAAAGAAGATGGATGTTTATGAACCTCCCCAGTGATTACAATCCAAACTATTAATTGGAAAAGACCCTCATGCTTGGAAAGATAGAAGGCAGGAAGAGAAGGGGACAACAGAGAATGAGATGGTTGAATGGCATCACCGACTCGATGGACATGAGTTTTAGTAAACTTCAGGAGATAGTGAAGGACAGGGAAACCTATTGTGTCGCAGCCCATGGGGTCACAGAGTCAGACACGAATGAGTGACTAAACAGTAATAACAACTGCAGTTGTCTAGGTGCTGGATTAAGCAGTTTAATTAGACATTTCAATTAGATCAAAGGTCCCAGACACCAGACCTTATGGTTAAACAAGCCCTTTCCACTATTCACCCTTCTCAATGCATCTTAGGAAAACGTGGTCCATTCACTCAATCAAGTTGAGCTTAGCTGAAATATTGAAGTTGATAAAAACATAAAAGCTACCTAAGTTTTATTTTCTACTTCCTCTCTCCCCAATTCCTCTGCCAGTTTCTTTCTCCAGCTTCCCTTCAAAAGAGCTTGACTTAACAGGAAAACAGTGGGTTCATTTACCCAGCAAGGAAGCGCTTTTCATGTTTGAGCTTTGAAATGAAAATTATCTTTGGGCAGGCTTCTCTGCAGCTCCATCTGTGAGCAGCAGGGCCTGTCAGAGTGACTATGGGCTTGGGGAAGGAAGTCAGACCTCAGAAGGCAGCAAGGAAGCACAAAGTTTTCTTTTTTTTTTTTCCAAGTAGGATCCTGGAGGGCAGAAACCAAAGGCGATGGTGCCCTAATGAGTATGGGCTGACACCGTTTGATTTCACAGGCTGGAAACATTAACTAAATCACCCCTGCAGCTCCCAGTCATAGACCTTAGACATAAATGATCACTGATCCCAGCTTATATGCCAGGAGGATTTAAATCTACATTTTCATGTAAAAAGTCTAAAGACACTCTTCAAGTAAAAAATAGATCCAGGGATAGACATGCTCCCCCCAGGATAGATTGGACGGCTTCAAAAATTTTAACAACGTGCATTTTTGAACTTCTGTTTTTGAACAGGATGCATACACAGGTGAAAATAGCATGTTCTCCCAGAATTAGATATTAGAGATAATTAGAGAGTCACAGAAATGAATCCTCATGCACATGTTGATCAGTAGCAGTCTCCTGAAGATGTCAGCATGCTCTATGTACTATGTATGATCAAAGCCTAGGCACTGGGATCATTCCCTCTCTGGCTTTAATGGGGCTTCCCTGGTGGCTTAGATGGTAAAGAAACTGCCTGCAGTGCAGAAGGCTGGGGTTTGATCCCTGGGTCAGAAGATGCCCTGGAGAAGGGAATGATTACCCATTCCAATACTCTTGCCTGGAGAATTCCATGGACAGAGGAGCCTGGTGGGTTACAGTCCATGAGGTCTCAAAGAGTTGGATATGACTGACAGACTAACACTTTCCCTTTTCACACTGGGTTTAATACTTGATTCTGCCTCTTAACAATCTCTGACTTTGGACCAGTTGCTTCACTTCTTAGAGACTCAGTTTCCCCATCTGTGAAATGAGAGTAAGAATGAAACGGAATTGTGCAAATAAGGCAATTGACCTGTGTCTGGCCTGTGCTGTAAATGTTCAAGAACTGGTAATTCTACACTGATAACTTTGTGATTTGGGGGAAGAAGAAACAATTCTGATTAAGGTGCTCTCCATGGGCATTTTTGGCAGAAGTGGCTCTGGAGGAAGGGCTTTTCACTGGACTGAGTTTGTAGGAAAAGACATTCTGGACAGAAGCTCGCTGGAGGAAGCAGACATGAAAAGAAGAGTACAAAGTTCATGGTAGGCTGATGTGCAGGGAGACGTGATTTCACAAGATAGTATGGGGCCTATAGAGAGAAGATTCTGAGTGCCCATCTGAAGAATATGCACTTGATTGAACAGACAGTGGGACGTCATTGAAGGCTTTTGAGTAGGAAAGTGACGGACTGAGAGCTTTTCCCCCTTAGGAAGCTCACCCATTGAGCTGTGAGTGGGGTGGTTGGACTCGGGGAAGGGAAGTTAGAGAAAAAATTCAGGGTCAGCACTGCAGTGGTGCAATAGTGAGAAGGGCTTTTGATATCAGAAATGTGACTGGTGTAGAATGCACAGATGAAGCACAACTGTGATTTTGTTTTTATTGGGGGTGGGGGGAGTTAATTTATGGCAGCCAACGACCGAATGGAAAAGCTAATAACGGAGCTGGGGATGAGGGGAAGGACCAAATGTTCTTTCTTGTCTGTTTCCCACTTGGCGTGCTGCTCCAGTACATCATTTTGCAGAGGCAATCAGCACACCTGTTAGTAAGTTCTGGCATCTAATTGACATTATCGGCCTCTGCACAGAGGCAGACAATGGATGTTGTTGGTGTGCCAGTGAAGCACATTTGCATTTCACAGACCATTGTGCCTGCGTACTAAGTCACTTCAGTTGCATCCGACTCTTTGTGACGCTATGGACTGTAGCCCACCAGGTTCTTCTGTCCAGGGGATTCTCCAGGCAAGAATACTAGAGTAGATGGTCATGCCTTTCTCCAGGGGACCTTCCTGACCCAGGATAGAACCCGCATCTCTTGTGTCTCCTGCATTGGCAGGAGGATTCTTCACCACTGGCGTCACCTGGGAAGCCTGTAGATGACTGAGAGGAAGCAAATCAAGTTTGTCTTCAGCAGCCCCAGAAGACACATCTGGATGAGATGAGGAGCCACTTGTTTCCTGGAGTTAAAGGAGTGCAAGGAATCTTAGGTAGCCAGACCCTTCACTCAGCCCCTGGAGACCTGAGTCCCAGTGATCAAGGAAGGTAGATAAATGACCCTCCTGGGACTTACAAGTGCAAAGGCTCTTGTTCTTTCTTGTTCTTGTTCTTTCTTCACTACAAACTTACTCTTGAACTTGATCATTTGCTTTCTATGTGTGAGTTGGCTAATTTTTCTGGAAAGTGGCTTTGAAGGTAAAGAATCTAAGCTGTAGTCATTGTGGGTGACCCCCTCAGATCTGATTTTGTCCTGCTGAGTGTCATATGTTCATTCCTACTGATACTTTCAATGTTCCAGGTCTGGAATAAGGTCTAGACACAGAGGAACAGTTCAATGAGATATTGTTCTGTTTTCAAGGACTTCACAGCACACTGGGATCAACACTCGAACACGTACAGAGATTTACATGTAGAGAATGCCTTGATAGCAGTGAGTGTCAAGTCCAGTAGGTGTCTGACTGGTGCAGGGGTATTAAGTTGAAACTTAGGACCTGAACAGTATTTTCTAACTGGACAAAAGAGGGAAAAGGCATTCTAGGTAGAGATAGCAGCAAAAATAAAACCTCAGAGATACTTAAGTGTAGATCTTATCAGAAAACTAGGCAGTACAGTATGTTAAAGGATTTGGGGGCTGGAACTGTGAGGGATAAAGCTTGAAAATGGATTACAGATCTAGGTTATTAGGACTCAGAGCCCTCAGGTTAATACCATCAGAAACATCTGAAATTTCTCCAATCAAGATTACTTTTATTGGGAATCAATCAATAATGCAGTATTGAGCACTTGCTCTGGGCAAGGCCTTGTGAAGAACAGGAAGAAGAGCAAGATGCATTATCTTTCTGTATGATTCTTTGCTGAAGAGCAAAGAGACTGTAGACACAGGAAACCCCAAACTTCCCATTTATTTGTTCATATATTCCTCCAGTCATTTATGAACCCCTAAGATAAAATCACTGCAGACGGTGACTGCAGCCATGAAATTAAAAGATGCTTACTCCTTGGAAGGAAAGTTATGTCCAACCTAGATAGCATATTCAAAAGCAGAGACATTACTTTGCCAATAAAGGTCCGTCTAGTCAAGGCTATGGTTTTTCCTGTGGTCATGTATGGATGTAAGAGTTGGACTGTGAAGAAGGCTGAGCACCGAAGAATTGATGCTTTTTTTTTTTTTTTCTAAGGGACAACTGGTGCAAAAACCAAAGGGAGTTCAACATCATTGGTTTCTTTGGTTTGCAGTAAAGAACTGTGGTGTTGGAGAAGACTCTTGAGAGTCCCTTGGACTGCAAGGAGATCCAACCAGTCCATTCTGAAGGAGATCAGCCCTGGGATTTCTTTGGAAAGAATGATGCTAAAGCTGAAACTCCAGTACTTTGGCCACCTCATGTGAAGAGTTGACTCATTGGAAAAGACTCTGATGCTGGGAGGGATTGGGGGAAGAGGAGAAGGGGACGACAGAGGATGAGGTGGCTGGATGGCATCACTGACTTGATGGACGTGGGTCTGAGTGAACTCTGGGAGTTGGTGATGGACAGGGAGGCCTGGTGTGCTGCGATTCATGGGGTCGCAAGGAGTCGGACACGACTGAGCAACTGAACTGAACTGAACTGAACTGAAGATGTGTTAGGATTCTGGATAAAATGAGAAAGTGAAATGATATCCTTGCCCATGGAAGTCAGACAATGAAATAGGTGATTATACTGTCAGTGTTACAGGTTGTGGCAAGAATATGAACAGGGGTCTGGGGAGTCCCAAGACCTAATGGGAGGTTGATTAAGGAGGGCTTCCTAGAGGAAACAGCAGCAGAGTGACCCCTGAGAATGTGACCAAGTCAAGTCAAGGAGGGCAAAAGTGCTGTGTATGCCATAGGAGGTGCAGAGAAGATTGTTTGGGGAAGAAGAGGTATCCTGTGTAGAGAAGGAAGTGATGAAGTATTGTGACTGGAATAAAATGTGGAAGAAGGTACAGCAGGGGTAAAACTGAGTAAATGGACTTCAGCTCTTCCCCTCTCCAGTACCACGCATCAGATGAGGGGCTGTCCATGGTACTGAGGAGCACAGGACTCAGACTTTGTAAACCTCTAGAGACTGATGTTTCATAGAAATATAAAATCTTTTTAGAGTGACTTTTAAAGTTTATTCAAAAGCCTAACTGAATAAGGCCCCCAGTTCAGAGAAGGAGAGAGGACAGGATAAGGAAATTTTTGTCACCAAATACTTTCCCTGCCCCACGACTCATTCCGGAAGTGTGGTTCCATTGGTTACTATGAAATGCCCAAGAAAATACACAGGGTACTGTGAAAGCCTGGTGGAAAGATCGAAGCCTTTCTGCGAAGAGAAAGCTACAGTCACTTTGGAGAAAGTGGAAGTGGGCTTGCCTGCTCTGGGGGCTGTTTGGAGGAGGTCTGAGGCTGTCCCAAATGGAAGGTTCCAGACAGCATAGACATTATTTACCCAGACTCTTAAGACACTCTGTCCAAAGCTGTTCCAAGGGATTCCTAGAGATGTTCTTTGATTATTTACCAACTTCATTGAGTTTCTCTTGATATGCTTATCAATCAGTGTCCCCAAGATCAGTGGCAGAATGGTATTACTCTGCAGTAACTATTTTGAAGATCCAAGCATGATTCCAGTTTTTATTCTTGTCTCACATAAACATTTAAAGGGTCCCAGTTACTGACTGGGACTGCAGTAGTTCAAGCCCACTCAAGTCAGATTGCCTACATGTACGAGGGCTTGACCTTTTATTGG
Organism: Bos mutus; assembly: GCF_027580195.1. Taxonomy (NCBI): domain Eukaryota; kingdom Metazoa; phylum Chordata; class Mammalia; order Artiodactyla; family Bovidae; genus Bos; species Bos mutus. The sequence goes on along the minus strand of NC_091622.1, from coordinate 109,568,611 downwards.
ACCAGTTACTTAAACTCTCAGACCATTGTTGTCTTGATTAGTTACTTCTGATTTCTATAAAAAAATTCCCAAAACTTGGTCATTTAAGACAACTGAAATCACTCAGTGCTCTTTGATGACCTAGAAGTGTAAGGTGGGGGGTTGGGAGGAAGGCTCAAGAGAAAGTGATATATGTATGAATGTGTAGAAGTGTCAGTCGCTCAGTCGTGTTGGACTCTTTGCAACCCCATGGACTCTAGCCCACCAGGCTCCTTTGTCCATGGGATTCTCCAGGCAAGAATACTGGAGTGGTTTGCCATGCCCTCCTCCAGGGGATCTTCCTTACCCAGGGATCAAACCCACATCTCTTACGTCTCTTGCTTTGGCAGGCAGGCTCTTTACCACTAGTGCCCCCTGGGTTACAATACGTGTTATACTTGTAGACAATTCAGGTTGTTGTACAGCAGAAACTTAACACAACATTGTGAATCAGTTAGTTCAGTCAGTCAGCTCAGTCTCTCAGTCGTGTCTGACTCTTTGTGACCCCATGAATTGCAGCACGCCAGGCCTCCCTGTCCATCACCAACTCCCGGAGTTTACTCAGACTCACGTCCATCGAGTCAGTGATGCCATCCAGCCATCTCGTCCTCTATCGTGCCCTTTTCCTCCTGCCCCCAATCCCTCCCAGCATCAGAGTCTTTTCCAATGAATCAACTGTTCGCATGAGGTGGCCAAAGTACTGGAGTTTCAGCTTTAGCATCATTCTTTCCAAAGAACACCCAGGGCTGATCTCCTTTAGAATGGACTGGTTGGATCTCCTTGCAGTCCAAGGGACTCTCAAGAGTCTTCTCCAGCACCACAGTTCAAAAGCATCAATTCTTCAGCGCTCAGCCTTCTTCACAGTCCAACTCTCACATCCATACATGACCACAGGAAAAACCATAGCCTTGACTAGACGGACCTTTGCTGGCAAAGTAACGTCTCTGCTTTTGAATATGCTATCTAGGTTGGTCATAACTTTCCTTCCAAGGAGTAAGCGTCTTTTAATTTCATGGCTGCAGTCACCATCTGCAGTGATTTTGGAGCCTCAAAACATTAAGTCTGACACTGTTTCCACTGTTTCCCCACCTATTTCCCATGAAGTGAGGGGACCAGATGCCATGATCTTCGTTTTCTGAATGTTGAGCTTTAAGCCAACTTTTTCACTCTCCTCTTTCACTTTCAACAAGAGGCTTTTGAGTTCCTCTTCACTTTCTGCCATAAGGGTGGTGTCATCTGCATATCTGAGGTTCTTGATATTTCTTCCAGCAATCTTGATTCCAGCTTGTGCTTCTTCCAGCCCAGCATTTCTCATGATGTACTCTGGATATAAGTTAAATAAGCAGGGGGACAATATACAGCCTTGACATACTCCTTTTCCTATTTGGAGCCAGTCTGTTGTTCCATGTCCAGTTCTAACTGTTGCTTCCTGACCTGCATATAGGTTTCTCAAGAGGCAGGTCAGGTGGTCTGGTATTCCCATCTCTTTCAGAATTTTTCACAGTTTATCGTGATCCACACAGTCAAAGGCTTTGGCATAGTCAATAAAAGCAGAAATAGATGTTTTTCTGGAACTCTTTTGCTTTTTTGATGATCCAGCAGATGTTGGCAATTTGATCTCTGGTTCCTCTGCCTTTTCTAAAACCAGCTTGAACATCTGGAAGTTCATGGTTCACGTATTGCTGAAGCCTGGCTTGGAGAATTTTGAGCATTACTTTACTAGCGTGTGAGATGAGTGAAATTGTGTGGTAGTTCGAGCATTCTTTGGCATTGCCTTTCTTTGGGATTGGAATGAAAACTGACCTTTTCCAGTCCTGTGGCCACTGCTGAGTTTTCCAAATTTCCTGGCATATTGAGTGCAACACTTTCACAGCATCATCTTTCAGGGTTTGAAATAGCTCAACTGGAATTCCATCACTACTGCTAGCTTTGTTCGTAGTGATGCTTTCTAAGGCCCACTTGACGTCACATTCCAGGATGTCTGGCTCTAGGTGAGTGATCACACCATCGTGATTATCTGGGTCGTGAAGATCTTTTTTTGTATAGTTCTTCTGTGTATACTTGCCACCTCTTCTTAATATCTTCTGCTTCTCTTAGGTCCATATTATTTGTGTCCTTTATCGAGCCCATCTTTGCATGAAATGTTCCCTTGGTATCTCTAATTTTCTTGAAGAGATCTCTAGTCTTTCCCATTCTGTTGTTTTCCTCTATTTCTTTGCATTGATCACTGAGGAAGGCTTTCTTATCTCTCCTTGCTATTCTTTGGAACTCTGCATTCAGATGCTTATATCTTTCCTTTTCTCCTTTGCTTTTTGCTTCTCTTCTTTTCACAGCTATTTTTAAGGCCTCCTCAGACAGCCTTTTTGCTTTTTTGCATTTCTTTTCCATGGGGGTGATCTTGATCCCTGTCTCCTGTACAATGACATGAAGCTCCATCCGTAGTTCATCAGGCACTCTGTCTATCAGATCTAGTCCCTTAAATCTATTTCTTACTTCCACTGTATAATCATAAGGGGTTTGATTTAGGTCATACCTGAGTGGTCTAGTGGTTTTCCCCACTTTTTTCGATTTAAGTCTGAATTTGGCAGTAAGGAGTTAAAGATCTGAGCCACAGTCAGCTCCCGGTCTTGTTTTTGCTGACTGTATAGAGCTTCTCCATCTTTGGCTGCAAAGCATATAATCAATCTGATTTTGGTGTTGACCATCTGGTGATGTCCATGTGTAGAGTTTTCTCTTGTGTTGTTGGAAGAGGGTGTTTGCTATGATCAGTGCATTCTCTATTAGCCTTTGCCCTGCTTCATTCCATATTCCAAGGCCAAATTTGTCTGTTACCCCAGGTGTTTCTTGACTTCCTACTTTTGCATTCCAGTCCCCTATAATGAAAAAGATATCTTTTTTGGGTGTTCTAAAAGGTCTTGTAGGTCTTTATAGAACCGTTCAACTTCAGCTTCTTCAGCGTTACTGGTTGGGGCATAGGCTTGGATTACTGTGATATTGAATGGTTTGCCTTGGAAATGAACAGAGATCATTCTGCTGTTTTTGAGATTGCATCCAAGTACTGCATTTTGGACTCTTTTGTTGACCATGATGGCTACTCCACCTGCCCACAGTAGTAGATATAATGGTCGGTCATCTGAGTTAAATTCACCCATTCCAGTCCATTTTAGTTCACTGATTCCCAGAATGTCGATGTTCACTCTTACCATCTCCTGTTTGACCACTTCCAATTTGCCTTGATTCAGGGACCTGACATTCCAGGTTCCTATGCAATATTGCTCTTTACAGCATTGGACCTTGCTTCTATCACCAGTCACATACACAACTGGGTATTGTTTTTGCTTTGGCTCCATCTCTTCCTTCTTTTTGGAGTTATTTCTCCACTGATCTCTAGTAGCATATTGGGCACCTACCGACCTGGGGAGTTTCTCTTTCAGTATCCTATCATTTTGCCTTTTCCTACTGTTCATGGGGTTCTCAAGGCAAGAATACTGAAGTGGTTTGCCATTCCCTTCTCCAGTGGACCTCACTGGTTGGGTAGGTGTAGCCCCCTCCCTATGCCCCCTCTCTCTCAGTCTCTCACATACACACACACACACACACACGTCTGCCATATGGGACTGGTCAATAAATATTATAACAATAACAGCTATTTTGTAAAACAACTGTCTCTCTTGTCCCCTTTCTTCTTCCACTCTAGTCCTTCCTGCTCCTGCTATCCTGTTTTCCCGATTGCTCCTTTTATCAACACAACGAGCATGGTAATTCTCTTAACTTCTGTCTGGTTCTTTGCAACTCAATGGCCTGTAGCCCTCCAGGCTCCTCTGTCCATGGGATGCTCCAGGCAAGAACACTGGAGTGTGTTGCCATTTCCTCCACCAGGGGATCTTCCTGACCCAGGGATTGAACCCATGTCCTATGTCTCCTGCATTGGCAGGTGGGTTCTTTACTACTAGTGCCACCAGGAAAGCCCTTTCAACACTATACTATTGTTTTTCTGTAACCACTTTTCTCTTCCCAAGATTATCTTTTTGCCAAGAACTGACCATTCCTCAGTGAGTGAGAGGTGAGAGCAAATGGTGGAGGAGAAGATAACTACAGCAATGAAGGTGGGAGAAAAAGAAGATCATGAATTCACACATTAATATTTTCCTTCA